>NW_019392721.1:2844659-2849835 GCF_000648675.2 Cimex lectularius
AAATTTTAGATAAAAAATGAATTTATACAATGCTAGACAATTTTAGATTAAAAAATGTATTTTATATAATGCTAGAAAATTTTAGATTACAAAAATGAATTTATGCAATGCTAGAAAATTTTTGATTAAAAAATGAATTTATACAATGCTAGAAAATTTTAGATAAAAAATGAATTTATACAATGCTAGACAATTTTAGATTAAAAAATGTATTTTATATAATGCTAGAAAATTTTAGATTACAAAAATGAATTTATGCAATGCTAGAAAATTTTTGATTAAAAAATGAATTTATACAATGCTAGAAAATTTTAGATAAAAAATGAATTTATACAATGCTAGACAATTTTAGATTAAAAAATGTATTTTATATAATGCTAGAAAATTTTAGATTACAAAAATGAATTTATGCAATGCTAGAAAATTTTTGATTAAAAAATGAATTTATACAATGCTAGAAAATTTTAGATAAAAAATGAATTTATACAATGCTAGAAAAGTTTAGATTCAAACAAATTATTTTTATTACAAAAAAGTATTAAAAATACTTTGATTGAATATAAAATTTTCTAGCATTGTATAAATTCATTTTTTCTCTTACACATCCTACATGTATTTGCAAAATTTAAACAATGTTTATAAATCCCAGGCTCTGAAGAAGATCTCAATAAAGATCGAAACGTTAGCACGATAAAATAAATGTTTTTCTAAAACCTACATCACACCAGACCACATCTCACGACCTTTAAATAATCTTTTGAATAAACTAAATTTTTTTTTTGTTGAACCTTGCTGAAATAGTTCTTAAAGTTGTCCAAATAGTAAGGTTTCTGTTTAATTATTCTGCTTGATAAATATTTGAATTTTAAAAAACGCTGATATATAATTTTCTCTTTGAGAAAGTAACTTAATATAAATTGTAATCATTTTAAGAATTCACCTTGCTCAATTTGGTTTTTGAGCCAGAAGAGAGAAACTCCTGAATTTTTTCCCCCAGGGCATTATCCAGTGACACCGGGAAGGGAAAAAATAACCAGGTTTTTCGGATGTCACGTCGTCTTTCATCCTTGGCCCCGTCCTAAAGGATAATCTGCAGGCGAATTGGGTGAGCTATGTTGCCGCCTAGTTTCACCATTTGTAGTCCTAAAAAAGGGGAAAAAACCCTCTGTACTCTTTTACCCTTTTGACGGTCGCAATTTGTTAACCGCGGCGAAAATTGGACAGCAGGTAAGAAAACAAGAAAATTAAACATAAAAAAACAATTACCCAAAGATGATAATCGCACTTGACGTTTACAGGAAAAAGTTTGATCTCAAATGACGAAATAACCGATTGTACATGTTTTTATGCAAATGTAAGCGATAGATAATTGTTTACATTATAAAAGTTTTTTTACTGGAGTTTGTCTAACTTGGGATTGTTCAAGCGCTGGTTTATTTTTTCTGTTAATCTGTCAAAAATAATAATGTACGAACTGATAAAAACAATAAATATTAAAGGCAAATATGTTATTGATAAAATCTTAAAAAGCTGAAAAATATCAAGTCAAAATATCAAATATCAATTTAAACAGATGAAATAAGTTCATTAGTTTCCTGGTCAGTTTGACCAATTGATATCTTTCAATTAATTAAGGTTTTTAGTTGAGATAAAAAGTCAATGGCACGAGGGGGATTCGAGCCCACGACCTTCAGCTCGATACGCCGCTGCTCTACCACTTGAGCTATCGTGAACTTCGATCCACTCGGACACTAACTTCCCATCTCAACCCCACCTTTTGAATTTTCCCTCCTTTTTGCTATTATTTTTATAATTAGCAGATGTTAATGGGAGTTTCAACATATGTTCTATGAGACAAATGAATCAGCAGCTTTTTGGGTCCAAGGGTGAGAAGAATCTCGTTGGATCATAGTCTCTGCAGTTGTGGGTTTTCTATACATGACTATTTCAATTAGTTTATTTATTATGGAAGTTTTAAGTCCAAACATTTTAAACAACCATCTTTATTTATGTCCAATGTAAAATTTATGCTAGGGTGTAAAGAATTAATTACTAGAAGAATTCTTTTAGATCATCTGAAGTTCCCGAAGATATACATCGCCTGCATACCGTTTCGAAAATAGGACAGGTTCAATTAACTTGTTATTTGATTTGAAAAAGTGTTTTCGAAAATTAATCCTGACTATTTTAGCGCAAATTGGAGATAATAGAGACCCGATTGATAACCCTTTCATTTCATAAAATTTATTATTAAATTTAAAATAATTAGATAGTAAGATTATAATTAAGAGGTCTAAAAAAACTTTTTTTTTCAAATTCGTCAATAGAATATAAGTTTTAATGAAAAGCTAAAACATTTGCTAGACAAAGCATAGTACTAGCTGTCCTATTCCTTCTTTTTCTTTTTTATTTTGTCTGTGTAAATTTATCTGTTTATTTCTCATTCATAACACATGTTTTTCTCATTCTATCTCTTCTTTAATATTCATTCTTTTTGGACTATTTTAAACGGTCATTCACTATTCTATATTCAGGGTACTGCGGTGGCCGAGAGGTTAGGGCGTCCGATTCGTATTTGCCACGCTAGAGGTTCGGGGATCGAATTCCGGCATAGACTTAGAATTTTATTTGGGAACAATGTGGAAAAAAATCTGGTAAAATGTTTGGATCGCTCGTCCTCACATGTTTGGACGTAAGTACATTATATCTTCCGATCTGTCTTTTCAATTTTATGCCAACTAAAAACCTTAATTAATTGGTCAAGCGGACCACGAGACTAGTGAATTTAATAAGGTTAAATGAAGTATACTTTCACTAAAGCTCTCCGTGGCCGTTTCGTTTGTCGCCGAGAATCCAATCCGATTACACGACATTTGAAAAATGGCGAAAAGGAGGGAAAATCCAAAAGGTGGGGTTGAGATGGGAAGTTAGTGTCCGAGTGGATCGAGGTCACGATAGCTCAAGTGGTAGAGCAGCCGCGTATCTAGCCGAAGGTCGTGGGTTCGAATCCCGCTCGTGACACTGACTTTTTTATCTCAACTAAAAACCTTAATTAATTGAAAAATGATTTTTATGATTTTTCAATATATTATACTTATTTCTAAAAATGGTTTACTTTACCTAATTCTTATTTTTCATTCGGGAAATAAAGGCAATGAGAAAGTGGACAGTTGGCCAAAATAGAACCCAATATATATTCTCTAGTCCTCAAATTTATAATGTCCACAACTTGTCCACAAAAAAGGATAGATTTGAAAATGGATTCTTAATGAGTCCAAAACCTGAAGAACACCACTCAAAAGTACTGACAGAAGATACAGTGTATAGATACTGCCAAGAAGAGGAGGAGACTGCAGATTACGTTTTATGTTTTTGTGAGGGTCTATTAAGAGGTAGATTTTTGCGGCTGTAAAGATTGACCAACATCCTGAAGATGCCCAGTGAGTTATAAATAAATAGAGGAGCGTCACATTTGAATTTCAGAGATGGATGGGGATAGAGTGGCAAAATCTTAGATATTTACAAAAGTCTTCATTAAATTTGCCTAGAAATTAAAAAAAAAGAAAACTTATGAAAAATCTTATTATACAGCTATTTTTTTTTACAAGTTTTGCTTTCACAATTGAAACTTTAAAAAACAAAACGAGACATTATACAATTATACAAATATTTTTATAAAATCTGCTCACTAAGGTTGAACTTTGAAACATTGAACTTGAAGAGGACTTTAATTTCTCCTGTGTCTCGGGAAGAGCTTTCATACCAGGGGGATCAATTTCAACAGGCTTAAAAACCTTTATCCTTGCTTTTAAAAACAAGAACAACGAAACAAGAGTTCAAAATTTAAAAAAACAATTCACCCGTACAGAATTAAGTGGATGCCAAGGTCTATTAGGGTCTTTTCAATTCACCTTCAATCATCCCAATAGATTTTTTTTTCCGGCTGAATACTGATGACTCATAAAATGACCCTCTAGTCAGGTGTAAAACGACCCATTCCTTTTTCAACAGCATGTAATTTATATACATGTATTCCTTGGGTTAAAAGAGTCTGAGATCACCTAGCAAAAGACGGTGCAAAAAAAGCAAAGTGTAGAAAGCATAAAATAGCATAAAATCTCGAGCCCTAGGTCACCCTTTTGAAAGATCATATGTGATGAAAACGTCCGCCGTTTAATCCATAAAATAACCTTGAGATCAAACATTTAAGGTTAAAGTATATTTCGAAATTATCCTGTCCTTAAAAAAAAGTGGTTAATTTTTTTAGAATTTGGAGAAGTAAAAAATAAAAAAAATAAAAAATGAAATATATAAACATTTATCAAAGGATATCAACAATTAAAACCTAATATAAACCTTGTTTTGATTTTTTCCATAGTGCAACGCTTGTTTATTTATGTTTTTATTATTTTTATATATAATTTTTATAGTTTTATTGTGGGGAAACTTCATTGGTCATTGCCAGTCCGTTCTTCTTTACCTTTGCATTTCTTTTTATCTTTTTCGCGTTTTAAACATAAATATTTCTTTTACTGATTTTCCAGCTATGTAATGACGTTTTACGATTTAACGGTAATCAATTCTCATTCTTCATTATCCTGTTGCTATCCTCACTTTACCTCAGGGCCTCGTCAATTGTGGATAAAATAACAAATAAAAAACACAAATACATAACAACTTGATAGTCCCGTTTTTTCTGATTTACACTACCCCAGAGTACTAGACATTCCCGGAATAATTGGTGATGAACTCTGCCATTCACGCTAATAAATTACATGCACACATCACAAATTACTCACACTAGCCAGAGAATTTGATATTCCACGGTGTGTTTGGGTTATGCCTCTCCACTCACGCTAATAAATAAAATTCACACACCAGTCTTTGTTTATACTACCGAAGCGTACTCGATATTTCTCGGGGTAATGGGGATAAACCCTGCCATTCACGCTAATAAATTACATACACAGATCACACATCATTCCCACTAGTCAAGAGTACTCGATGTGTTTGGGGTATGCCACTCCATTCACGCTAATAAATTAAATTCACACACCACACTTTGTTCACACTACCAATTCGTACTCGATATTCTTTGGGGTAATTGGGGATGAACTCTGCCATTCACGCTAATAAATTACATTCACTGTATTCCAGAGTATTCGATATTCCTCGG
>NW_019392722.1:0-319330 GCF_000648675.2 Cimex lectularius
ATATATATAAGCACTAACAAAATACCGCTACACACTTTATACACAATAACACGAATAAATACATTCATAACTTACACATTTTTCGCACTCATACTTTTTGGTAGATTGAGTACTCGTTATTCTTCCTTCTACTTGTTCGCACAGTGAGCATAAATTCATTTATCTTTCATTTACTCTTCACACATAAAAGATCAACTTATTGAAGGCCTTCATTTGACTTAACAATTTAAGTTGTTCGAATCGCACTGATGGAAAATGAACATGTCTTTTTGATACATTTATTTGCTATTTACAACTACAAATATTGTAAATATGTTCATATATTGTAAGTTGAATTTGTCATTTGAGTCTCTTGTAAGAGAAGTGGCACTCCTTCACACTTAAATATTTTCGATCTTCACTCAATGAGAAGGTCTCAGGGCAACTTTCCCTTCAATCATTTTCGAGGATTTTCGGATAGGGTTGGAAGTGGAAATTATCGCACTAAGAGATTATTGTGTATGGATGGAATTTTTTATAGCGGGTTTTGATGAGTTCAGGTAAAAACGGGACACGTTGGTCGTTATGAATAGTGAAAGTTGAAACGTAAAAAGGAACATTTTTAATCTGACGGAAAATTTTAGATTGAGAATTTTGGAGACGTTGAGAATTGGAATCCTTGGTTGAGCCCCACACTTCACAACCGTACGCCCAGAGAGGTCTTATTATTGCACTATAAATTAAAAGTCTGTTTTCAATGTCTACATGACAAACACCTGCGAAAATGAAACAAGTTTTCAAATCGTCCGTTAATTTTGCCCCAACCCAATCATTTTCCGCAAAATAATAATTACTGTTTTTTAAAAATAATATCTGTACTACTGAAGATTGGTAATTTCAGTCTAAATAATACTCCTGCCAAGGAGTTCTAATTAAAAAAGTTATACACTTTTTTTTTAATGTGGTTTTCATAAAAGCCGGCTTTCACCGGAGCTCAAAACAGAATTTCTTTTAATGAAAACGTTAATAAAGTCCGCAGCCAGTATCGTAACTCCCTTTTAAAGTAATTGCGTATATCTGTCAGTTTTTTAACCAAAAAATTGAGACAGGTCAGAATACCTACCGTAAATAAGTTAATGTTAAAAAAATACTAATCAAAACTTTATTTGTTTCTATTGACTTTTTCATTACATATCATTATTGGGTTTTTTATGGAATCGCTGAACTGTGAGTTAGCCATATTTCCGTTGATTCTTTAACCTCTTTGTTCACAGCTGATAAATCTCCCCTTTCTTTTTAATTTAATCTTTATATATTCCGCTACAGCTAGCATTGTTAATCATTGCGAATTTAGTGTCAATGTCAAGGAAACGTGAGCTTAAGTAATTCCC
This sequence comes from Cimex lectularius, assembly GCF_000648675.2. NCBI lineage: Eukaryota > Metazoa > Arthropoda > Insecta > Hemiptera > Cimicidae > Cimex > Cimex lectularius. The sequence continues at coordinate 1,371 of NW_019392722.1, forward strand.
AACGATAAGTCTGAAAACAAGTTTCCTAAAAATGTATTTATGTGTGAAGGGTTGTCAATCGATCCGACCCCTGTTTGTTTTTGAAAGGAAATCCACTCTAGAGGATTTAGAAAGAAAATTTTAACCTTTCAAACTTTTAATGGAAGTAACTCCATTTAAACTCGTTACACATTTATTCTGATCTGATTTACACTGTAATTATTCCTAACAAGCGTTTCTAGATACTATAGAACGTGATGAAGAATAATATATGTTATAGTTAACAAGGTTTTGGCTCCAAAACGACCAATGACAAGAAAATTGATAAAATATATATTTATGTTTTTATTACATTGATATATTCAAGTGGGTGTTAAACTTGGACCTTTTATCTTATTTACAAACATATTTCAGTTTCTTACAGTTTTCTCTTGATCGTCACATTAAAAAATTTGTCAGTTTTTCCAAGTTAATTAAAACAGCCCTGCGGTAGGTATTAAACAATTTGAATATATTATTTATAGCATGATGATATTTATCTACTGTTTAAAAAAAGTAGGACTGAGTCAAATCAGAATTGTTGTGGCATCTGATAAAATAAGTTCTTATATAGTCATTTATTGTTTAAAAAACTTCCATGTCAGAAATTATTTATTTCAAACAAACATTCTAATTGAGCCAAACCTTAATTTTTTGATCGTATTACGCGGATAACAATGAAAAAAAATTTTTTTTTCTAAGCTTGTTTTTAAGTTTGGAGGAGCTATTTCACCAGGATTATTCTGCCTTACAAAGAAAGTTATTGGGTACGGTTTTTGGCAAATGTGTTTGTCTATAAAAACTGTTCTTATAATACAAAAAGTATAAAAAAACACTTTTTTCCATCTTGTGTATTTTATTAGTCACCGTATGTACGACGTAATGGATTTTTTTTTTCAGACATACAGACATACTTTAAAAGAAATATCTCTTTATGCTTAGTATAGAACAATAGAAATTTAATATTTTTCAAATGTTCTCGTCAAGAAAATTGAGTACAAATTCGAATAACTTTGGTTGTTAAATGTTAACGCTTAGACCGTTTCGTCATATGAACAATATAAACAAAGATGGATGGGTTTGTAATTCTGAACATATGAACATCGATATTACCAAATAATTCAAAAAGCCCGTCGAGACAGTTTAATGGTTCTGCGCCTGGATTAAAGTCCGGTTTACATGCAAATTTGGAATATTCTCTTTTACCACGAACTTGGTGTGATAGAGCGCTTTTCGATTCAAATCATCCTTATATTTGACCTCAGTTAAAAAACGAAAACAATTGCATGATGAAAATAACTTTTTAACGCCAACCTAAACCTGACAAACGTGAAAAGTATAATCTGTGAACTCTATATTTATAAACTTTTATGTTATTTGTTACACAATTTAAATAATCAACAATGCCGTAAAATTTAGAAAGAAAATCATAAAACCTAAATTTTGTTGTTATAATACAAATTTGTTAATGCCACAAAACGCTATATACAGGGTGTCCCCGTTCCTTCTGACGAAACTCAGGGAATCGATTCTACTCTTCGTTTGGAGCAAAAAATGCTCAGGAGAAAATTTTCGGAAAGTTCTCTTTTTTGAAGATATTCGTCAATTTAGGTTTTTTCAACTTTTCACTACCTTACCACATAAAAACGCTTACAACTTCCAAAATGTTGAGACTACAACAAATCCAATTACACCATTTGAAATAACGCTAAATTTGCTGTAAGTTATTTCTTTGCAATAATCTGAATGACGTAAAATGTTAGCCAATATCAGTTGGAACATATCAAAACTACAAAATTTAAAATTTTGGTCATGATTGCACGTTCTACTGAGGTTACGAAAAAATACCTACAACTTGTACAATTTTACAAAAACTTCTTCATCTAATATGCTTTATGTTGATATATCCAGGTTTTTAAATAACGTTCTAGTAGAGTTTAAAAATGACAATTGAATGTTCGAAAACGTGAGCTAAGGTAAATTTAAAGGGTTTGTTGTAGTCTCAACATTTTGGAAGTTGTAAGCGTTTTTATGCGGTAAGGTAGTGAAAAGTTGAAAAAACCTAAATGGACGAATATCATCAAAATAGAGAACTTTCCGAAAATTTTCTCCTGAGCATTTTTTGCTCCAAACGAAGAGTAGAATCGATTCCCTGAGTTTCGTCACTAGCAACTGGGACACCCTGTATAACAACTAAACAAAGGATTTTTCGGCATATTTTATATCAGCCAACGTTTCAGGATGTGGTTGAATTTTTATTTAGTATTCAATATTTATTATTTATATATTTATTCAATTTAGAAAGAAAATCATAAAATTTAGAAAGAAAATCATAAAATTTTGAAAGAAAATCGTAAAACATAAATGTTTGCTGTTATAATACAAATTTGTTAATGCTACCAGACGCTGTATATAACAGTTAAACAAAGGGTTTTTCGGAAGATTTTATATCAGCCAACGTTTCAGGATGAATTTATCAGTTGAATTTATTTAGAGAAGCTATAAACCCCATCTTCAGCATTGAAAGCTTAAAGTTTGGATAAATTGTAAAAATGAACGATTGCCAGAACTATATCTTTAACATAATATCTTGTTTTATAGTTCGTTGACTTCTGAATTTCGAAAAAGACTTTTTACCACTGATATGCTGATTGAATGAATAATCAGCATATCAGTTGTAAAAAGTCAACGAACTATAAAATAAGATATTATGTTAAAGATATTGTTCTGGCAATCGTTCATTTTTACAATTTATCCAAACTGGAAGCTTTCAATGCTGAAGATGGCTATAAGACCTCTCTAAATAAATTCAACCATCACGGAATATCTGATTTCTTTTAGCTTAAATATCATTAGAAAAGCAATTAATAAGTTATAAATACAAAATTATAAATGGAAGAAAGTTTTAGTCGAAATAGATATATAAATTATTCCTCATTTACATTGCTGTCTATCTTATACATGACCATATTTATTTTATATTTTTTATTCAGGGATTTACAAATGAATTCATGAAAGTTGCTAAATAACATATATTGATTTTGGTAGGATAGGTTTGATTTTAACATTTAAAAAATATATATTATTTTACATTAGTTTGAATTATTGTATTAATATCCGTAATTTATTTAGTAGTCATACTTGACCGTGTTAATTGTTTTCATTAATTTTCCTGTTTACCTAAGGTCTTACATGAGATGAAAAATCCCACTCAGGGCACTAGCTTTTCATATCAACCAAGATCTTAGACAAAACATATTTAATTTACATGTTTGAATTATATATTATTAATATGGGTATAATTTTATTGCGTACGCCGAAGTTTGTCTCTGTAATATGTTTTTCAAAAATCTCAACTGAATGTATAAATTTATTGAAATGTTTACTCTACTTATATACACATAAATAATTGTTCGTGCTTTTATGTTATGGGGGAAGAGGTAAATGGGTTCCTATTGTGTTCATACAGAGTAAGATGTATACATATGTAAATATGTGCTTTTTTTATAATAAAGGAAGTGAGCTGGACGTGAAATACGACACGAATGTTAGTGATTAATATAAAAATTCCTAGGGATGGTTTTTAGGCATTCTTTCAGACATGCAATCACTTAAGTTTGTTCGGCCTTTCCTTTCTTCCACGAGGGAAATTGTAACAAATCAATTTTCATAAGCCTGACCTTTGTTTATGTATAGCATTGACATATACCGTATTGATTTGCTAGTTGTTATACAATACAACCAAACTGTAAGCTTCCAATGCTGAAAATGGGCTTTATCGCCTTTCTAAATAAACTCAACTATCAAAGAATATCTAGTTTCTTTAAGCATAAATATAATTAGAAAAACAATTAATAAGTTATACAATTAATACAAAATTATAAATGGAAGAAAGTTTTTATTGAAATGGGTGTATAAATTATTCTTAATTTACATTGCTGTCTGTCTTATACATTACCATATTTGTTTTATATTTTTTATTCAGGGACATAAAAATGAATACATGAAAGTTGCAAAGTAACATATATTGATTTTGGTAGGATAAGTTTGATTTTAACATTTAAAAAATATATATTATTTTACATGTTATTTTATACACTCTCCTCTCCGTTCAGTCATTTATATTTGATTCGCTTCAATTTTACGGTTGCGCGTTTTTTACACTGAACAACCTCCGTCGGACTTGATAGCCGACAGGGATTTCAATCGGAGTGTACCATCACCTGAATGTAAAGAGGGGCCTACGAGAGGAGCATGCAAGCATTTCACTGAATCCACAAAAGTTGAGATAAAAGAACTCAGTGTCACGAGCGGGATTCGAACCCACGATTCGGCTTGATACACCGCTATTGTAGCACTTGAGCTATCGTAACTACGATCCCCTCGGGCACTAACTTCCCAACTCAACCGCACCTTTTGAATTTTCCCTGCTTTTTGCCATTTTTCAAATGTCGTGTAATCTATTCGATTTTCGGCGACAAGTGTAATGGCCACGGAGAGCTTTAGTGAAGTATACTTCATTTTAATTCATTTAATTCACTATTTTTCGTAGTCCCCTTGACCAATTAATATCATTCAATTAATTAAGGTTTTAAGTTGAGATAAAAAAGTAGATAAAAAACTTTTGAATTTTCGCTCCTTTTTGCCATTTTTCAAAAGGTGCGGTTGAGATGGGAAGTTATTGCCCGAGGGGATCGAGGTCAAGATAGCTCGAGTGGTAGAGTAGCGACGTATCAAGCCGAAGGTCGTGGGTTCGAATCCCGCTCGTGACACTGACTTTTTTATCTCACGCGGACCACGAAAAATAGTGAATTTAATGAATTAAAAAATGAAGGATACTTCACTATAGCTCTCCGTGGCCATTTCACTTGTTGCCGAGAATCCAACCCGATTACACGACATTTGAAAAATGGCAAAAAGGAGGGAAAATTCAAAAGGTGCTGTTGAGATGGGAGGTTCGTGCCCGAGGGGATCGAAGTCACGATAGCTCAAGTGATAGAGTTGCAGCGTATGTAGCTGAAGATCGTGGGTTCGAATCCGCTCGTGACACTGACTTTTTTATCTCACTTGAATACATTAATTGGTCAAGCGGACTACGAAAAATAGTGAATATTATATTAATATCCATAATTTATTTATTAGTCATAATTGATCGTATTATTTGTTTTAATTTATTTTCATATTTACCTAAGGTCTTAGATTGGATGAACTTTATTGCGTACGCCAAAGATTTTCTCTTTAATATTTTTTTTTTTAATTTCAACTGGATTTAAGAATTTATTGAAATGTTTAGACTACAACTTATATACACATAAATAATTGTTTGTATTTTAACGATAAGGGGGAAGAGGTAAATGGGTTCCTATTGGGTTGATAGAGAATAAGATGTGTACATATGTAAATGTGTGTTTTTTCATAATAAAGGAAGTGAGATGGACGTGCACTTAAGTTTGTTCGGCCTTTCCTTTCTTCCCCGAGGCAAATTGTCCCAAATCAATTTTCATAAGCCTGACATTTGTTTGTGTATAACATTTACATGTACCGAATAGATTGTTGGTTTTTATACAATATATCCAAACTGTAAAGTTCCAAAGCTGAAGATGGGCTTTATCGCCTCTCTAAATAAACTCAACTATCACAGAATACCTGGTTTCTTTCAGCATAAATATCGTTAGAAAAGCAATTAATAATTTATAAATATAAAATTATAAATGAAAGAAAGTTTTAATTGAAATAATGTGTAAATAATTCTTAATTTACATTGCTGTCTGTCTTATACATTACCATATTTATTTTATATTTTTTATTCATGAACATACAAATGAATTCATAAAAGTTGCTAAATAACATACGTTGATTTTTGTAGGATAGGTTTGATTTTAACATTTAAAAAATATGTATTATTTTACATGTTATTTTATACACTCTCCTCTCCGTTCAGTCATTTATATTTGATTCGCTTCAATTTTACGGTTGCGCCTTTTTTACACTGAACAACCACCGTCGGGCTTGAGAGCCGACAGGGATTTCAATCGGAGTGTACCATCACCTGAATGTAAAGAGGGGCCTACGAGAGGAGCATGCATTTCACTCTATCCACAAAAGCCTGTGAGCAATCTTTCGATTTCGATTCCCGGTAGAAATTTACATTGTAGTTTAAATACGAGAAGCATTCAACATTCTCCCAGTCCCGTTAACAACTTTTTCAAAAATTTCAAACTCAAGGTGCTGTAAATTTTCTACATTTAGTTAACATGAGTGTGCTGAACAACTTTTTTTACAACTTTATTCATTTATTAGCATCAATTGAACTTATTTTTTATAAAGAAAATATATCGGCAGGATTTAATTTTGACCTGTCTCCTAGCAGACCACTGTGCTATCTATTGATTGGGCATAAGACAGCGGAAGGTGACATCTTGATATTGTCGCCTTGTTCTTTCCGGATTCTGACCTAAAAGTGTAAAAGGACTCATTCCTTTCACTGTATCGATTGCTACTGAATGCCATCATATTCGTATTGCTTTTAGTTAGACCGTTCATGAGAAAAATGGTTCTCACTGATTTAACCCAGCAAAGGTATTCCAGCAAGAACGTTCAACAATAGGAATATTATTCAGAATAGAATATCCTGAATAGAAGTGGTATTGAACCTGTCGATAAAGTCGTTCTAATAATTCAGTATTAAAGGTACTTTTATGTAATTTATTGACGTAATTTGAATATTTTTATTTACTATGGAAAAGTGAGACTGAAAAGGCCCTAAACTGTTAGATCAGGTGCAAGAAAAACATAGGTAGATAGAGAGAGATTGACATAGATAATTAAATAGATAGATAGATAGATAGATAGATAGATAGAGAGAGAGAGAGAGAGAGAGCGAGTGAGAGTGGGTGAGAGAGAGAAAAAGAGAGAGAGTGAGTGAGAAAGAGAAAAATCCATAGATAGTTAAATAGACAGATTGATAGACATATAGAGATTGATACATACAGAGTGGGTGAGAGAGAGAAAAAGAGAGAGAGTGAGTGAGAAAGAGAAAAATCCATAGATAGTTAAATAGACAGATTGATAGACATATAGAGATTGATACATACATAGATAGATAGATAGAGTATGTGAGTGGAGTGAGTGAGTGAGAGAAAGAGAGAGAGAGAGAGAGAGAGAGAGAGAGAGTGAGAGTGGGTGAGAGAGAGAAAGAGAGAGAGAGTGAGTGAGAAAGAGAAAAATTCATAGATAGTTAAATAGACAGATTGATAGACAGATAGAGATTGATACATACAAAGATAGATAGATAGAGTATGTAAGTGGAGTGAGTGAGTGAGAGAGAGAGAGAAAGAGAGAGAGAGAATGAAAGAATGAGTGAGACAGTTTTTTCATAAAACCGCACATCATTGATACGAAGATCGATGTCGCTGCCGCCCATATTTATAATTTTTTTACCTGGTATTGTTAATGTTATTTTCCTTCGGAATGTTGGAAGACTATATTTTTACTTTCCTGGTTTTGTCACGAATGGGAATTGTTTCGGACACCGCATGTACGTTATGGGAGTTAATTAGGTTTTTCTTCAACTCCCCGTATATAACCTCTGCGGGTGCCGGGAAAAGTCAACAGATCGACGAAGTACTTCGTAAAAAATATAATCATTTTCATTTTTGTAAAAAAATTACTTGAGTCTTTTGTAATTGGATTAAAATTTAGATAAATCCTTAATATTGTTAAGATGTAGCTAAGGAGTGATTTTTATAGAGTTATTCGCCTGATAAAAATTTTAATTGGGGGGAGTGCAGGTGGCCACAACGGTTTTGGCGTTAACACGGCGCTCATCACTGTAAGGTAAAGGAAGCGTTAAACCCAACATAATTACAAATGGGGTTTTTCCAAAAACGTCTGCACTCCGAGGGTTCATATAACCTCGTAGTTGAAATACCCTCGTAAAAAATAAAACGTTTTTACAGCAGGTTTCGCACAACAAATATTGCAACGTTCGTAAAATTGTATTATATAACAACGGGTCATTACAACTCACGGAAGAAAAATACAATATAAACAATTTGATGTAATAATTGCACGACTTTAACGGCGCCAAAGAACAACACTTACACGACGCGCGGGTTTTGACAGACAAAATATCTTTTTTAAGTAATAAAATCAAAACTACATTGTTAACTGAAATTAAAGGGCTAATTATAATTTCAACGATTTGCCCTATAATATGTTTTACCCAAATTTGTGAGGTTCCGATATTCTCAGTCTCATGTTTATGAGTATCCAGTCTCGCCCGGCAGCAATATCAAATATGCTTTTCAAAATTTAGAAGTTTGGCAAAACCAAGGTAATTCATAAAATAACAAGTTTCAACTTTGATAGAAAAAATTTAAAGTTTCCATTACAGAAATACGAACAAGTAATCATAAATTTCTCCACAGAGGCTTCATACTTAATCCCAACTTCAGTCCCAAAAATAGAGAACAATATTGTATTACCAGAAACTTTAGATGATTTTAAACAATATCGTTCATCATTGCCAAATATTAGAAACTTTAGGTGATTTTCAACAATATCATTTATCATTGTCAAATATTAAACTTTTCTTTCAGTAGATGAAATAGGATTGGAACCATAGGCGAAATCCCTTTGATATTTTATTTTATTTGTCTGCTGAAAGGATACAAATGAAAGTATTGAAAACTCAATTATGTTTTTAAACATTTTTTAATTTAGATTTGAATTTTTATTTTTTTGAAAACTGCTATATCCTAGTGATCGTTCCTTTTTTGGCGATTCTAAATTTATTTGAAAATATAAAATAACAATTTTATATACAGCAAATTTTTCTTTTTTTGTTTTTAACAAACCTTAACAAAAATAAAATTATTTGACTACCTTCCGTATTATTGCATACTTCAAAGAAGGATATCATAGCCCAATATTAATGATATACATGTCCAAGCTTCATTTGTAAATATTATAAATTCGGGAAGTATACTTAATTATTCACGCGGAGTGAATTACGATTTAATGACAACTATGATGAATCTGATTAATTTTGTGTATTGTCCCTCCACTCTTACCTGCCCACCATCACGACGAGCTACCGGGATAAATTTTGCTCTGACCCGAAACAACTTTTGGTTGTAACAATTTGGCTGTATATAATGTTTGAACATATAATATTATATAATATTTCAAAGAGCTATTACTCTTTAATTTAAATTACATATTAGTATTCAAAACAAGACAAAGGTTATTTATTAAAATGGCACTAGTTTGGCTAAAGTAATTGACTGATATTTCGATTTTTATTCGAAATGTCTTAACATAATCCTAATATCGATGGACCTGTAAAGTGTAGGAATATGTGGACTACGTCTGTGTTATCCTGAATGATTGACTAAACATAGAAGGGAGAGTGAAGCAAATTAGGTACTATTTGCTTAGCATTTAGCTGAAGTTCATGTTTGCTGGATTGATGACGGCTTTGATCCTCAAAGTAATTGTCGAGACAGCATGATTTACAAATTATCACCTAAAAAACAACCGATTAATGACTTGCTACTCTTGTTTTGATATGTTACATAAATTACACAACTGCGGGCTAATATAATATACTAATAAACTAATATAACGGCCTACTTTTATTTGATATTTATGTACTTCATTTTTAATCAAGAAACCATGTTGAAAAGCAAAAGATAATGTACTGTATTTTGTTTCAGCAGCCTTTCCATTGTATAATCGTGTGACGACGACATGTGTAACAGTGTCAAGTGAAATTAGTTATCCATTGGATGGACAGTGATGCCTATGTGAGTATTGCTTTTCCCTAACCTTTTAATTCATCACGCATCATATAAATTTTTAATTAATAATATACTGCCTTTAAAATTAACGATTCTACCTTGTACGGAAGGTAGCCTACTCGGCGGTTTTCTTAAACGTGTAGCTCATAGTAACTTCTGATCTTGTGTGAAACTCATGGGAATATTTCAATTCAATTTCATATCAATCTGTCCGATAGGTACTTTCAAGTACCAACTTACTATCTCGAAGCTGGTGCTCCACAAGGCAATATACTTGGTCTCATCCTGTATTCTGCAGTCTACAACGATGATATTTTTTATTATTCCCGATACAGTACACTGTATGGAAGTCCATCCTTTAAGCCAACATAGATCTAGTTGCCTTCAGAAACATCTAAGACAATTTTTCATGTTTGGCAGAGTAGGTTAGGAGACTAAAGTCTCAGTGGAATAAGTAACAAATTCCGAAAATGTCCTTCCACCTAAACCTATTTACTCTCCTTCAGTCTTCTTCAATTTCGTTTCTCTCCCCACAACCAATGTCATCCGCTTTTGTAACATCGAAAAAAACACGTACTTGAATACTTACCACACTCGACTCAAAAGAAGAGAATTGTACATAGAAATTACTCAATTAATTATAAGGGGTTCACCCAATCGTTCAATACTGCAAATAATCCAGTCGCTCCGGTCTAAAAATTTCAATACATTGACCTTGCTTACCAGTACGTATCCAACCTTACTGTCCAAACAGAATCTAATTTGTTGTCATAAAAGCAATAAATCGATAGAGGCTATCCATAAAGAGCTGGAACTTTACCTTAACTACCCAGACATCACCACTCATCCCGAAACCTTCCGACATGTGAATAATTGTGTATTAAAATATCTGCTCTTGCCCTCAATAGGTACCAATCCCGATAAATTTGTTAAAATTTGACTATTTTAACCACTATGTAAATTGTCATTTGTCAGGGGAAACTATTCAAACTCACATTTTAACTAGTTAACCAATAGTAACTATGATTATTTAAAGACCGTGAGATGCGGTCTGGTGTGATGTGTGTTTAGACAAACATTTTCTTTATCGTGCTGACGTTTCGATCTTTATTCGATCTTTGATCTTTTTATAAGCATTGTTTAAATTATACAACATGAATAAACTGTTTCTAATGTGTTGTTAACTGACGGTCACTAAAAACCACACGATAGTAACTAATTTAACTAGTAATTTCTCATTAAGAAAATGTTGTTTGTTCAAATTGTAATTGTTTTATAACCCTATATCAGTATCAGTTTTTTATGTATATAATCCGTTTTTAAGTTGTATTTTTGTTTTTGTGATGAAAAATAGTTCTTTGGTGAATTTAGTTTTATTGAGATGTTGCGGTATAACGCGATATGTCCCGCTGCATTTATACATTTGAAATCTGATCTCAAATGCTTCTATTGATGCTTAAAACCTAAATACCAATTACAGAAATTTCATTTTTATTAAACTGTATGATAAGTTATTTCTGTATCATTTAAAAATGTTATGATGACTTTATACAAAATCATATTATTTTATTATAAAGCGATACGTGTATTGTTTATGAGACACATCGTTTTTCAGACCTAATGACGTGATCTTACATCATTATAAGTTTAAAATATTTTTTACAATAACTAGGATGTACTAAATTTTAAACAAGCAATAAGGATTTATTTACTTAAAAATTGGTTGAAAAGTTTGGTTTAAGCGTTTTTTATTTTAAAACAGATTTTTCGATGTGTCCATATTGAATGACTAATCTCGATCTAGGTATGAAAACAAATTCAATTGTTACTATCTGGTTATTGTGTCGAAAAATCTTATCTATTTATACAAATTGAGATAATTAGCATATTAACATTCCGAAGGACTCTCACACAATTATACTATATATATATATATATTTGAGGATTGAAAAGAAGGACATTAAGTGGTTTTCTTGAGTGATGCTTGCGGTTCTATGTAGAATAAACATAAAAAATTGTAATCATTTATATTGTAATTTAATTAAATGTAATATGTTTTTAGTACTTGCCTGAAAGCCTGTGGCCTATTGACTTAAGGATAAATTATAATTAGAATAAACAATTTAATCGAAGAAAAACAATGTTTTTTAAATAAAAAATTGTATATATATATATANGCGTGCAGACCTGACAAGCTCTGTAAAAATTGCAAAATTATGTGCGATTTGCAAGAACAAATTCGGTTGATTATATATAATTTTTGTTTTGTTTTATAAAGTATTAACTACGACCCTTTGAAAAAATATTTATATAAAAATGATTCCTTATGAATTATTATATCTTCATTGAAAAAAATAAAAACAGTACAACCTCTACAAGTTTTTAAAACGTCATTCAACTATTACAGATACAGAAAATTACACGAAGCTCCTGGATTGTTCAAGCAGAATGGCAAAAGTTGGGCTCGTGGTCATCAAAGTGGTTTCAACTTGTTCTCGGACCTCGTTAGGCCCTGTTGAATTATACAATATATCAGAGGGCCAAGGGTAGAAAACTAGTAAATAAGCTTGCCGTTTCAAAGGTTCAGAAAACAATCGTCGTCTTTGTGGTCTGTCCTGACCAGTTCTTTCCTAATTTATCTCTTCACTTACTGAACGTTAACAGAAACAATACAGCTTGATTTTTACAATTAAGAGAAAATAATAGTTTTATTTAAAAAAAAAGATATATAAATTGTTTAAAACTGCACATGATTGTTCATTTTGTTAAAACTGGTATGGCCAATTAGTATGGCCAATTTCGGTCATATATTGGATGTAAATACAAACATGGTAATAACCTAGAAAGCAAAGAGAAATATACCAGACACCATAAAATAAGTATTATCAAAGGAGACTATTGAGTCTAACAGTTGATTAAATACTTGAAATGTTAATCTTGGGCGGTTAATATGCGAAGATGATGCAGATGACATACTAGTATTTTCCAGATAAAATTTTAAAAAAAACCTCTGGGCTATAATTCATAACGGTTACAATTTACGTCGATTTGTATGGATTTTATTATATGTGTAAATCAGTTATGGTGTGGATTAACCTTGACAAAACAACCATGGTTGTATTTACCAAAATTGGATAAATAAGACTTAATAACATAGTGATCAAGTTGTAAAACGAAGCCACACATTTAAAAGTTAATGCCTGACAGAACACAATTGGCCCTTCTGTGAAAATACTCGGTTTATTTTCGAAAATAATTTTCAAAAATAAACTAAATAAAAGTAAAAAACAATTATTCGGAGATCGTGAGATGCGGTCTTGTGTGACTAGGTTTTAGAAAAATATTGTCTTTGTCGTTCCAACGTTTCGATCTTTATTGAGATCATCTTCAGGGCCTGGGATTTACAAACATTGTTTAAATTTAACAAATACACGTAGGATGTAGAAGAAAGTGAATTTGTACAATGCTAAAAGATATTTGTCATATTCAATCAAAAGAATTTCTACTCACTCAAAGTGTTTGTTTTCTGCGTAATTGTGCAATTCTTCTGTGTGGTGTGAAGAGTGCCTGTGAGATAGGATGTTTTATATTTAGATATGTTGGATTTTGAAGGGGTGCGGAAGGAAGTCGGGAAAGAAAGATACTTTTATATGAGGAGTCTTCTTCTTTGAGGTTTAAGGAGCTGACAATGGGAAAAATGGGGAATGATTCAGCCTGATTATCCTTTCAGGATTATATAGGCGGGGATAATTAGGGAAAGGAAAGCGAAATAGTTGAAAAATAAGGCTATGTCGAAATGTGTGGTGATTAGTGACCGTTAATCGATATTTATTTAGAAATCGTGAGATGCGGTCTGGTGTGATGTATTGGGTTGTCCGGAAAATAATGCAGGATTTTGGTATTAAACAAAAAAAAAGAAACTAGTTACTTTAAAGCAATGTTCTTTAATCAAAATAATTTCCCATACTCTCAATACATTTCTCCCAACGTGTTGGTAACTTATTAATTCCGTCTGAGTAGAATTCAGAATTTTTAGAATTGATAAAGTCAATAAATGCATTTTCCAGTTCCGTTTGATTTTTGAATATTATGTGTTGTAAGTAGTGGTCCAGGTGTCTAAAAAAATGGTAGTCAGTAGGCGAGAGGTCCGGAGAGTAGGGTGGGTGAGGCAAAGTTTCATAGCCAAGCTCCAATAATTTTTGTGACGTTACACGTGACACATGTGGTCGAGCGTTGTGATGCAACAAAATGGGCCCTTTCCGATTGACCAAAGAGGGCTTCATTACTGCCAATTTCTGATGCATGGTATTAATTTGGTTACAGTATGATTCAGCATTGATGGTTTCGCCAGGATTTAAGAAGCTGTAGTGTATTAAACCAAATGAAGCCCACCATACCGTAACCATTACCTTTTTTTGATGAGTTGGGGGCTTTGGAGCTTCTCCTTTGTCGAGCCACTGTCCAGAACGTCTAGTGTTATCGTAGAGAATCCACTTTTCGTCACATGTAACAATTCTGGCCAGAAATGGGTCATTTTTGTTTCGACAAAGAAGTGATGCACAAACATCAAAGCGCTGATTTTTTTGGCGATCGTTTAATGAGTGTGGAACCCAATTTTCGAGTTTTTTCACTTTTCCAATCGCCTTGAGGTGGTCAGCGACGGTCGTTTTACTGACTTTGAGTTGCTCTGCAAGTTCTCGAACAGTTGTTTTGGGGTTTTCTTCCACCACTGATCGCAGAACATCATCATTAAGAGAGGAAGGCCTTCCACGACCTTCTTCATCTTCAAGGCTGAAATCTCCCTCCCGAAATTTTTTAAACCACCTTTGCACAGTGCACTCATTAACACAACCCTCGCCCCAGACTTGGTTAATGTTTCTAGCCGTTTGGGCTCCGCTTCGGCCGAGTTTAAACTCGTAAAAGAAAATCGTACGAAATTCTCGCTTTGACATTATAAGGATGACTGAATTATTTCCAAGTAGCGGAATGCTACAGAGGTAAACAAACAATATCATTTGGAAGAGGATTAATAAGTGTTGACATTCATACAAATGAGTAATCCTGTAAACGTAAACAGAATATTTTATATAGATTTTTTTTAATGAAAACTTAAAATCCTGCATTATTTTCCGGACAACCCAATAGGTTTCGGAAAAACATTTTCTTTATCGTGCCAACGTTTCCATCTTTATTGAGATCATCTTCAGGGCCTGGGATTTACAAACATTGTTTAAATATAACAATTACATTTTGGATGTAGAAAAGTGAATTTATAAAAAAATATTATATAATATCTTAAAAAATATATTTTGCATTCTATAAATTCACTTTTCCACATCCAAAATGTAATTGTTATATGTAAACAATGTTTGTAAATCCCAGGCCTTGAAGATGATCTCAATAAAGATCGAAACGTTGGCACGACAAAGAAAATGTTTTTCTGAAACCTACATCACTCCAGACCGCATCTCACGATTTCTAAATAAATACCTATGTAGAAATGTTTGATTTGTGGAATGTGATGATTGTTTTGTTATATGTTTTGTGTGATGTGATGTTGATATATGTTATCGATATTATTCGGAAATCGTGAAATGCGGTCTGGAGTGATGCAGGTATCAAAAATACATTTTTTTCAGTGCCAACGTTTCGATCTTTATTGAGATCATCTTCAGGGCTCGAAGTGTTTGTTTTCTGTGGACTTGACCTACATCACACCAAATCGCATCCCATGATTTCCAAATAATCATCGATTAACGGTCACTAATCACCACACGTATCGATATTGACGATTAAAATCGACAGCAATCATGATGAAAGATAGCCAGAAAATTAAACTCAACCATCATTACTACAAGAAAAGTGCTCATTTGCAAAAATCAATCTATAACATAAAAACTTGCACAAAACTAATTCCTACCTTGCAGGGGCAGAAAGAATCCCATATATCCAATTATCCAATCCCATATTAACCCAACTTTCCTTCGCCATATTTCTGCGTACACCATACCGGCGACTAAAACGCCTATGGCCTCGTGACTCACTTCATAAAATAACCTTAGAGTTACCTAAATCGGAGTGACATTCATAACATCCCCGTTCAAGATAACGCAAGTCAATTATTCTTTATAAGCATTGTTTACTTGTTGTAGTTAATATTAAAGTTGTAAATTTCAAATAAAACAAAAAATAAAAAATAAAAGAACTGTACATTTAAAAATGTAATTTACCAGCTTTTCTTTGTTACAAAAGAGTCAAAATAATAGATTTCCTCAAAATGACAGACAACTTCTTACAACAAACTGATATAAGTTTAGTGGAAAAATTTCTCTTCTATTAAAGAAATTAACTTTTGGACAACAGATGATCATCATCTGCCGTTCAACAATAAAATTATTGTTTTAATTGCTTCACCGGAGGTAGTGATAATGCAATTTCACTCTTAAATTATTCCAACTGAAATTCCTGGCATTTCTAGATGAACGGCAGACCTAAGAACTTCGGCTAAAGTTTAATGTCGATTTTTGTACTTAACTCTGAGCTTGTTAATAATGTTTTCTCTTGTGGAGAGTTCACATTTTAAACGAGGCTTGTACTAAAAACTTTGCAAAGGCAAAGCCTCTTAGTTTATTAAGCTACATTTTAAAATAATAATTGTAGCGTTGTAAAAATATCAACAATATTTCTCGC
This sequence comes from Cimex lectularius, assembly GCF_000648675.2. Taxonomy (NCBI): domain Eukaryota; kingdom Metazoa; phylum Arthropoda; class Insecta; order Hemiptera; family Cimicidae; genus Cimex; species Cimex lectularius. Next base: position 17,882 of record NW_019392722.1, read on the forward strand.
TCAAAATTCTATTGACAAAAATCATTTTTAAATTTATGTGGGAGGGAGTTTTCCATTAGCTGCATTATTATCCTAATATATTCAGCCGTTATACAATTCTCCCATTCTAATTGCTTCTTTGTTAGATTTCTTCTTTCATTCTTTTTTTTTGTTTAGTTTTTAAAAAAACAGAAAACAAGATGCGACTATTAATCTAAACCTGGTTCTGTATCAATGGACCAACAATAAAAGGAGAAAGATGAAAAATGAGCCTAAAAAATTTGGGTCGCGTTAAAACCCTCGTTTAGAAAGTGCAATAAATAGCTACCGCCTTCGCTTCCGCACCAGGCCGACTTTTATTAATGAAAAAAATACCACGAGGAAAAAATCCGAGGGCCGCATAAGTTATTTCCAGGTGAATAAAAAATAATTTAAACCAAGCAGGGAAAGATGACCTTTTGGCCTGAATTATGTCATAGAAAAAAGCAGGTTTCCCGTTTATAGCAGGTTTCCCGTTTATCGATTAGCTTATGGGACAGCTGGACGAGGAAAAGTTTCGGTGTATAACTTAATGATGACTTCCAGATTTAGGTGGTTTGAGATTTTGTAATTTCTTGCATCAATTTTTTCTAAAATACCTGTGTCCCTCTAAACCTCCATCATATTTCATATTATTTAAAAATTAAATGTTTTGAAAATTATTAATAATATTTCCTGCTAATATTTGTTTACATTCATCTCTTAATTTTTTTGTTCGGAAACTGACTGAAAGTTATATCACGAATTATAATCTCCTAATCAACATCAAACAGATAGTTTTAAAACCAACGCGAGCCCCGCAGAAGGGTCGTAATCATTTTCATACTGTAAACCTCACGGAAAGTTAATTCCTTAGGGATCAGAAACCCAAAATAAAAAGTTACTGCCAAAACTGTGGCTGGATGAACAGCCTTTTTCTCAGAGTGATCTATTGTTTCGGGTAAGCATTTGTTACAGTGCATGGCAATTTTCTCATGGACTCATTGCAAAACGTTATGTAAAATAAGTGAATGTTTTATACAGATTGTCGTCAAATAAATAATAACTTTATAACAATATACATTTGCAATAAATTAATATTGTATAAATCTACTAATAATAATAAAACTAAAAATTTTGGGTATCCTAACCATCGAGTAAGGGAACGTATGACATCATTTGCCATTAGTTTTTTTTAATTCTTCCTACATTTCTTCTCATTCTGTTTTCCCTCCCTCTTTCTCACGTTATCTTTCTCTCTCCCTCTCTCTCTCTCTCACTCTGTTTTCCAGCTACTCTCTTACATTCTTTCTCTTTCCNTATATATGTATTTTTCTTGTATATTGGCACAATTACACAGAAGAAAAAACTTTGAGCCCTGAAGATGATCTCAATAAAGATGGAAACGTTGGCACGATAAAGAAAATGTTTTTCTGAAACCTACATCACACTAGACCGCATCTCACGATTTCTAAATAAATATCGATTAACGGTCACTAATCATCACACAAATAAAAATAGATAACACCAAATAGCCACATGTTCAAATAATCCCGACCATGTTTGTTACATAAATTCTAACCGTCAACAGTTTGACTACACTGCTATTCGATTCGATTTAACAACTTACACACGACCAACTCCCTTAGATCGAGCAATGTTAAGTAGTAGATTCTAACAGGGCGACGTCATCATTTTTTTCGATAGTTAGCAGGGTTGACATCAATCTCTTTAGTAGTTCATTTTTTGTCAATAGCTTGTCGTCCTATAAGTTTGTAGAATAGACCTTAGCGTCTATTTAAGTTTTGTCGTTTAAAAGCGGGTGCTGATTCTATGTTAAGCATGTGTCTTGGCTGAACCTAACATAACGGGCGCAGTCATAATTGGAGATAAAAACGTATTAAATTATGAGGGCGTACTTTTTTAGTCAATGTCTGTTGCAAACGTTTGTCAATACTTTTTTCTTTTCATATAACATTTCCAGTTAAACATTAGCAACTTATCTCAAAGTTTAGCAATTTTTGTTAATTTTAAATGATTTTGTTGAAAAGAAATGTTTTTAATACTAACTTTTTAATTATTTTATCAGATTATTCTTAAATATATAATTATTCAATTAATTGAGCATCTTTTTTTTAAATGGAATAAACGGGGAATCGAAATGGGACGTTTGTGGCATGGGCATTCGAAGTCACGGTAGCTCAAGTGGGAGAGCAGCGGCGTATTTAGCCGTAAGACGTGGGTTCGAATCCCGCCTGAGACACGAATTTTTCATTTCGAAACATTGTGTATAATTAAATGAGAAATGCCTTTAGATACATTGCAACTGTAGGTTTTTTAGTACCCCATCGACCCTAATTAGATTAGTATGTTATTGTATTCAAGTTGATAGAGGAATATTGCGTACTTCATCCACCAAATAGAATGAATGCAATGTATATAGGTGTGGATGAATATATCTGTGTGAATGCGTAATCAATATGTGTTGCAATATTTTCCATGCACTCGGGGCTGAAATCACCAATCTGTCGGATGCCCTTTTTAAAAATAAAAAACTAGATTTTCACGGCCTTGACTGTATTTGAATGTTAATTTCAGTAAACTAATAAATAATTTGAGTTGATTATATTTTGTAACAACCAGATGTTAACTGAATTGATTATGGAAACCTTCTTCTGATTTTCTTGTGGACTCGGTTACATTGATTTCGGAACCTCCACTTGACAATGAAGTCCTATGCGTTAAATGACGATGGAATCAGTACATTATAAACGCAAAAATGTGCTCTACTGACAACGAAGACAGATAGAAGAAAAACTCGTACATTTGACTAAATATTTACGTATATACCGGACTTTTTTCATTTGTGTTAGAAGTGCGAAAGACACTGGGCTTTATAACATTCTACAACCTTAACAATGTAATCATTTTGTCTTGCTTAACCTGTTACTGCGTTTGCGGGGAAAAACTGATTATAAAAAACACCGCTGTACTGACAAAGTGGGGTGTTAGCTGCATTGCCAATACATCAAGAAATTTTAAATAAAATATGTTAGCCCTATATATTGAGAATAAAATATCCTATATAAACAAATATAATAAACACTCAATAAAAATCACGTTTATTTCAATTTGCTGTGAGAAATATCTGCCTTGGTTTTAATAATAAAATATGTTTCATAATGAAACCCCAATACATATGGTACCCAGATGAACACATTAGTATAAATTATCGTCAGGGAAGTCACTCTTATTTTAAACCGAAATGTAATTAAAGCAGAATAAATGGCTCCATATATCTTCACGGCATATCCAGGTAGTGAAATACGGTAGATACTAAACATTTGTCGAATCGCAACGTTTAATGGGATGCGTATTTCGCCTTGCCTTGACTTTTAAAATGAAAATACGATAAATTGTCATAGTTTTTAATTTTGTAACAATGTATTTTAATGTACTTCAATGGAATTGTTGTGTAAATCATTAAGAAGAACATATATATTAAAAATCCGTAATCATGAGATATGGAATATGTTTTTTACCATTTTAGACATTTTATAGCTGTGTTTTTTATATCTTTCGCAAATGTATTTATTTCTTAGGGCGGTTCATAGATGGCCCGGTCGTTTTAGGGTCATCAAACTGACGGCTGAAGATTTAGGAGGTAAATCCGGCTTGGCCGGTTGTGACGACGTTCTGATAGACGACAAAATTTACGGAATCCGGAGATTATTCCATTTATTTTTTTTTACCATGGCGAAAATTGTTTTATAAATACTAACGATTATTTGTCTTTCTCAATTTTTGCTTTATTTGACGTTATTTCTTATCTTTTCTTTTTGTTTTACAAAAAAATCCATAGACCAACGTTGCAGTGGTAAACATTTAAAACAAAACAATATGTATTATTTAAAAAGCCTCGTAACTATAACCAAGAGAGTAATTACATAATACTTAGAAAATATATTAAAATCCAAATTTAATTGATATAAAACTCACTGTCATCTTCATTAACAAAACGACGTCGCAGAAAATAAAGAGTTAAAACAAAGCTATGGAGAATGGAGATTCACCACTGTAAAAAGTAATTAAAGTCAATTGTCAAGATAATTACATCGATTCAAAATTTAATTGTTTAGTGTCTCGTTCTGAATGAAGTTAATTATATGACGTTATTACATTTTTTAATGGAAAATAATTATTTTTCTTTAATTACGGAAGTATATTGCGTGTTTCAATATGCAGAGTATTTTTTTCTTTTATGATTTTAGTTCACTGCTTGTTGATTAAAAAAATATATTTAAATTTGTTAAAAGCTTTGATGAAATTAATTATTTTTTAATGTAATGAGGTAATACATGTATTCATTTTTGAATAGAAAAATTATAAAAACTAATCTTTATATTTTTAAATGCGTTATTTACAGACCCATCAGAATTCATCGGATGATGCCCTTTTCCAAAAAATATTTAAAAAGGGTGAGACGCGTTTACAATAAAAAACAAAATCATTTCTAATTTTGCTTTCGTTCTCTTCATTCGACAAACCAGCACGCTTTTACCGTTAGTATCTACTATCTAGTGAACTAATGCTAGGCTGGCGTAGGATTTCGCTAAGGTCCGTGACATACTGTATAAACATAATCCAATCCTTATTTTCTTATCTAGTAGTTCTATATTACTGATCGTTGGTAAACAATGCGTACCTTCAACGAACATGTAAAGCTTGGACTAATTCAAGCCGGCGTCAACCAAGGGAGCATTTTGGGTTCCATCCTTTTTAACATTTATAATACTGCCATTCTTACACATTCTAACATTTTCCGTATTATATTGTATTTTGTCTTCTAATCAGAATCCTTTCCAAATAACCTACATAATCCCAAAATATATTACGGTAATAGCATTAAACAATCAAAGGTAAAAAATTGGAGGATAGGACTGAATGATGAAATATGTAACCAGTGCACATTTTCATTTAAAAAAAACATTGCACTCTCCTGTACATCAGGAACAATGTGCTACTTAGTTCTACTCAAGTCAGATTTTTCGTTTAAACTGCAAAGTGATATAAAATCTCCATAGAAGACGTCAAAGAGGACTACCAGACTGAAGGCTGAAAATTACAGAAACTTAGATGACCTAAATCCTGTTGGGTGGAAAACTCTACTAGCTCCCTACAAGACATAACTGTGATAATTTTGGACTTTTGGATCTGCTTGTTCCGCCAAGCCATCCATTATGCATTTCATCCAATTCTTTCACATAAATGTTCTAAGTCAAACCTCATTAACCACTTTGAGCTCAACATTTCTTTTGCCAATGAATTGATCCGACGCCGTTTGCATGAGTTCCCACATTAAGCTCTCCACCATCCTACATACTGTCCGAGCACGCTCAACATTCCGACTGTGTAGAAAAGTAAAAAGTATATATATATATATATATATATATATATATATATTGGTACATTAGTCATGTAGATAGCTAGATAAATTAGTCAAATATATCGGTATCGATACTTGGAAAGGGAGACAGAAACAAGGAGAGAGAGAAAAATAGAGAAACAGAGAATAACAATCAGAGTATGCGCGTAATTTGAACATAATACAAAGTGAACATTGTTAGTAAAACCTAGTTTTTTTTAATAACTCCAATCGAAGTTGTTCTAAATTGTTTTGAATGATTTCGTCTTGAGTTCACATTTTTAATCGAATTCGTACGATTTTCAATTCTGATTTTAATAAGTGACAAGGACTGAATTTAGAAATAGGTTTTCAATTGTATTACTTTTCATTTCATTGTCACCTGAATAATATCATTGATTGTGAATTGTTCCCATGGAGAAAAGAGTTGTCTGCGAAGGCAATTTCAATTAATTTCACTTTTGAACGACGGGAAGTTATTGACTGACAGGAACAGAATATCCAATTTCTTTAATATTCCACATTTTCCTTATAAATAATTTTTATTAGTGTCTGTACCTCCTAGTGTTATTAGTTGCTAGGTATTTTATATGAGTAGACATTTTTCCATTCGCAAGGTATACTTTACATTGAACAAAGTTTGTAAATATAAATTTTGTGTTATCGCTTGAATAATACAGCTTTTGTTATCAATTACAAATCAATAAGCATGATCGAACACGACCTTAATTCTAAAAAGTATACAAAATCGACCTTCTGATAATTTTTGTTCCAAACATCAACCAGGATAATCATAGTTGGAAAGAAGGAAAGTTTGGATTCGTCCTTTGTTTACATAACAAAGCCTTTCTTCCTTCTTTGCTCTTTGTATCTCCGCGGTTGTCTTAAATTCGGTTTAACATCGCTGCCATTTTTCCCCTTTTACCCTCTGTGAATAATTTTTCGGCTTTGGGTAGTTGCCTCCTCGTCACTTCTACCCAAAATCCAATTCATATACTTTACAATTTTGACGACTTGTTTGCTACGCGAAGAATTTCACTGTTACAAATTTAAACGAAAACAGCGAACAGTCCTTCAAATTTGAATATTGCTTTGGCATTAAATTAATTTTAATACGTCTTCTTGTATTCAATACTTACAAACAAGACATGATATAAAAAAGTAAAAAAATTAAAACAACCATCAATATAAATCAAATCAATATATATATTGCTTAAATTGCTGTTTTTTACTTTCCTGTTGAGTATGCAGTTAGACTGGAAAATATAAATCAAATTGTACTTGAAAGGAAACTATATTTCCTTCAATGAAAATTGATATCATATAAAAATACACTTTCCAAGAATTCATGGAAGACTGCATTTATTTGCTGGATAGTAATAATGTCTGATATGAAATAACAATGGCATTAATTGAACAGTCACTTTCATAGCTGCGCATAATTTATAATAACCTTGTCAAATTCCGACCGAGGGCATCTTATAAATAAAAAATATCGTGGAGTTTATTTTATTTATAATAATTTATTTTGACAATTGACAGTGGACTGTTACAATACATTGTTATATGTTACATAATTCTGGTTATGTTTGCTTTGAGGTTTAACGTTAGTATTCATAATTAGAATTTCCGTATATTGTATTAATTGGTCATTTATGTTATGTATGTGTATAATATTATTAAATAAGTATTAATTAAAAAAGGATGCAGGTGTTTTTCCTAGAATTGTAATTGGCACCCTATCCCACTCCAGAGATTTTGTAATCATTGATTTTCCTGAGGCATATAAAAGAAATTTCATTCAGATTCGTAAATTAGAAATAACTGAATGCATATCAGTTATATTCTGATTTGTAAGTTCTTGAATAGAAATTTTGAAAAATGGTACGGCAAAAGAAATAATTTAACTTTTATTAATTTTTTGTTTGAACTGTTTATCTGAAAATTGGTCAAAGATTTTAATTAATTTAATGCTGTTCTTGTATAGGGTATTTTTGCCTCCCATAGGCCATCAAGACTAATTCTTTTAAGTCTTTCTTTATAGATGAAGCTCAAGGAAGTTAAGCAAAAATCATTTGTTTTAAATTTAAAGTTTTCCATAATATTTCATTTGTACTGTAAACATAATATTTACGATTTTTTGTCCCTTTTAGTTGAGAAGGAATTTCTATTTCTCCCTTTGGGGTGTTTTTGTAAGAAATGTTTCGCTTCCCCCATGCTTTGGATTCGTTCACAGTATTTGCATTATTCTTTAGTAACCAAAGATGGCAATTCTGGTTTATAGCAGATATTATTTATGCAGCAAATAGAATTTGGCCCTATGTGCAAATATTGCAGCAGCTTCTATCGCTCCCGTGTATGTTTTCATTTTTTGAAAATGCCTCATTACCTGGAACCCACTTAAGACTTAATATATTTGTAGATCCCAGTTTTGTAGAGTATTTAGTAAATTTGATTTTTTTTTTTATGCCTGGCTATCTGATAGAATTCATATACACCACCCCTCGCTTTTATCTCATGTGCAACATGCTACTCTGTGTTCTATTTTACATAAAAGTCGTTCTGGGGCCAAAGGCTATGAAGCGCTCATAGTTATGCACTTTTATATTGAAGTATTGATAAAAAACCATCAATAAATATTGCATAAAATAAATTTTCTTCTTACAGCCAATTAACCCAGTTCATAGAATTTTTATTCTGTGCACAGTTAAAGCTGTAATCACATTAAAAAAATAATAATAAAACATAAAATATAATTAATGATATATTATAACGGCAGTTTTAGCTTTTGCTATTTGAAATAGATTGCAAGCAGCCCCATCTGGAGCGTTTGCAGACTCCTGGGTTTCATCTGTCCAGCCACCGGGATTACACTCCGACTACTGGTTTATATAACTTAAATATTTCGTTTTAAATATTAATATTAAATTAAATATATAAATATATTTTTAATATAAACCGATAGGTTTGTTACGTAAATCCAATTTGTTTTATGTCGGAAATCGAAAGCGGAGATGCACGGTTCTATTCAATCAATCTTGATTCAACGTTCGACGAAATTACATCGAAAATTGCAATACCAGAGAAGATTTATGATACTACAATTTCTGTTGTATAAAAACAGTTCGCTCAGTCAAAAATCATATATCACAATTCAAAATCGTATATCACACATACGGCAATGAGAGTAAATCAACGGATGGATTTGTAATCGGCACAGGCGGAAATTCTTAAGAGATCGAACGACTCAAACTCACCATATACGGTCGTTCTACACGATCTGAGAAAATTAAATAAAGACGGATTTTAATTATTAACGGAAAAGGAGTTTCTGTCAAATGATTGGGAGAAGAAATTGTCTTTATTTGTACCTCCACAACATTTCAAACTGGGAGATCATGCCCCACAATATCCCTATATATATTATAAAGATTTCCTCCTACAGCAAGGCCGGACACAAATATACTTTTCTATACCAACTCCCTCCAAGCGCAAAGAAGAAAAAATCAGACAAAGCTTTAAAACAGGAAAATGATGGCTCCCCAAATAAGGATACATTTTTACATACTACAACGGTCTAATATAGCTACTGCAATTAATACGACTAACTACCCTAAGAAATGAAAAATTTATTGAAGTAAAGTGATCAGGGCTGACGCCATGTAGGTGAAGAAAACCAACTTGTTTTTGACGTCAAATACAGCCAAAAGCTCGAAAGCAGAAAAACAAGTTGGTTTTCATCACCTGCATGGCTTCATACCTGATCACTTTACTTCAATATTTATAATGAAGGCCAATACTATACTCAACGATATGAAAAAATTATTATATGTGGAGTTTCAATCTTCATTAGACAGGTAAAGAAAGGAAAAGACTAATTGTTCGGTTCACCAAGCTTTCGGCAACTTATAGTGCCATCATCAGAGCCTATTTATTAAAAATTAAGAAATATAAAAATATATAAAATAAATAATGTACAATTAACAATTAACAAAATAAAATAATGCCCATACTTTTCCAAGAGTGCAGAAAACGATTAACATGGTAAAACTATTGTAAAATCGTCTTGGGTTTAAGGTTATGAAGCACATGGCCAGCAAATTACATTTAACATGGTGAAAACAGTCATCTATATAAAATTATAAATAATTATTAATATACGCCATTTAATAAAATTTAACAGTACCTCGCTATTAAAAATCCATATGATTGTGGTTCAACAATTTTGTTCTGACTAGCAATTGCTTATAGGTGGCATTTATGATCACAGAGTATTTTGACTAGAATAGTAGCTATTTATAAAGACTATGTACACTGGATTAACAATTAATGAGAGAGAGAGAGAGAGAGAAAGAGAGAGAGAGAGAGAGAGAGAGAGACAGACAGACAGACAGAGAGAGAGAGAGAGAGAGAGAGAGAGAGAGAGAGAGAGAGAGAGAGACAGACAGACAGACAGACAGAAAGAGAGAGAGAGACAGACAGACAGATAGACAGACAGACAGACACCGTCGCCTCAGGTTGGACTGTTATGGCTACAGGTTATGGTTACCAAGCTATGTATGCCTCCAATTGTGCGCCCTCTAACGGTCCACTCCTTTTTTTCCTTTCTTCACCTGTTTATGACTTCCATGAAGATTGAAACTCCACATAGATTATCTGCAGGTCGATCAACAAACATCACATCTTCAAAAAATTATTAACGAAAGTACGGTAATACCTTAGCAAATCGATTATATGAAAATATGCTATTTAATAAAATGTATGCACATACACTTGCACGAACTATTTATTTCATGTAAAATATGTTATCTAAGAAACTTACGTCAGTAGATACAGACCCAAAGCCAAACGGTGACTCAAGACTATAAAGTATGCAAAAATATGCAAGTTTTATCATTTCTTTGTCTTGGACAATGACAAACCTTATCCAGTTTCGAACAGATGCGTGCTGAAATTGGCGTGGGTTTGTGTTGTATTTGTACAAGTAACGAGCTGGGATTCGCACAAATTGTACATTATTATGTACACTTACATGAAGAGTGTAATTTCACATTTATTTTGTTTTCTCGAGACAGAGGTAGATAACTACAGATTTTTAATTATTATTTTACATAAATTATACCTACAAGGTGAGTTTAACTTATATTATACGATATATTTTTTAAGGGCGTTTTGGGGAAAAACCAAGAGACATGTACACTTTTTTTCAGTACCGAAACAAAAACGATTTGATCGAACTTTTTATTGGCGGGATACGAATAGGGTCCTAACGATTTCAAATGACAAGATACTTATTTTTATACAATTTTCGGAATGATATTCGACATAAAGTTCAACGGTGAAAACGGTTTTAAATTTCGAAAACTCGTTCTAAAATTATTTTAAACAAAATATTGTTGAACATTGTTTTCCGGAAAAATAAAATCTCCTCCAACTTCTACAACTAAAACCCAATTTATGTATAACTGAAAGTAAACTAATCGCTCGCAGTTAAATTTCTGTTAAATTTCCCCAAATAAAATAGTTTTAACAGAATGCTCTGGATGTAGATATGAAATTCTTGCCATTTGAAATAGGTAAACCCTTACCGGGATCCTGCTACCTTGTATAGTTATAACAAAACTTTTGGCTCATCAGAAACGAGAACAAAAAAACAGTTTATGTTTCTCGTGGCTTTCTCAAAAACGGCCCCATAAAAAAGTCACCAAAAAGTAACCCTGTATTTCATCCAATTATGCCATATGTAATAATCCGTCTGTCTTAGGTAATAAGGTAAGTACTTAATATTTAAAATAATTCTACAAAAATACAGTTTTCTGTTTTTACTGTACATGAGGGGCGCATTTAGTGATAATAAAAAAAGATAATAGTTATTGGTTATTGTTACCAAGGTTATGATTTTTGGGTACCGACAATCATATTTATTAAGTAAATTATTTAATCAACACTTGCCTTTATTTCATCGCTTGGTTTGTATATTGGTCTAGGAACAACAACTTGTTGTTATCATTCTAGATAGTTGTGGGCTATATTCGAATTTTTTTAGCTCACATTTATGGAAATAATTATATTATATGAAATTCTTTTAAGGACACTACATTACCCAGAAAATTAATGTTATGTTCGTGAAACTTCCCATTGTAACACATTGCACAATTTTGCTACTCCTAAACTCAAGTGTTTACATTTCGTACTGAACAATTCACCTCGGTCCTTAGAAAGCATTCATGTAAAGAACTGACTATTTGTTTACTTAACTAGGCCCGATTAATTACTTAAACTATGCAATTTTGCTGCTTACATTTTTTACGCAATTTTTTCTTACACTGTACATACTTAACGTAGGGTAACAGATTCTTAAGTGCCTATAATTTGCTTAATAATGTCTGGCCATTAAATATTACATTACAATTACAATTAATTACCACAAAGAGATTTAGTGAAGTATACATCATTTTAAATCATTAAATTCACTGATTTCGTGGCCCGCTTGACGAATTAATATACTAAATTAATTAAGGATTGAAAAATGGCAAAAAGGAGGGAAAATTCAAATGGTGGGGTTGAGATAGGAAGTTTGTGTCCGAGTGGATCGATAGCTCAAGTGGTAGTGCAGCGGCGTATCTAGCCGAAGATCGTGGGTTCGAATCCCGCTCATGCCATTGACTTTTTTATCTCAACTAAAAACCTTAATTAATTGTAATATATTAATTAGTCAAGCGCAACACGAAATTAGTGAATTACATTACATTGTTTGGAAGTAGTTTATTACCAAGCGGATTTATACTATTTTTAATATAATAATTATTTTATTATTTATTATATTAAACTTTTTTATTTTATTTTATTTTTTATTTTTTTGCAAACTTATATACCTCCCATGTCCAAACGGTGAAACGCATGTCTATAAGGTTAGTGAGGAGAGGTTTTCGTCTTTGTTCTGTCTTATTATAAAATAGAAATGTAAATTTCCTGTGTTGGTACAAAGAACAAAGTAAATAGTTATCACCTCGCTGTAATTTGTAAAGAACATAGTTATATTCCATTTTTACAAACCGGTGATTAAGCCATTAAACTACAAGGATCCACTGCTCACAGTTAATTGGATTTTCTCGCCACCCAGAATAAGATGTGATGGTTGGTCATATTTTCTGTTTAGAAAGTAACAACCCACGATTCTTACACATTAAAAACTAATATAGACATTTTCTCGACTCATATACATTTTATTTTCCAGAAAAGAATATGATTTTAAATTTTATTTTTTATCCATTATATATCGTGGACCGATTAACCAAATAACTTTTCTCAATTAATTAATCTTTAAGTAAGGTATTGGTTGAAATGAAAAAGTTAGTGCCACGAGCGGGATTCGAACCCACGACCTACGGCTAAATTCGCCGCTGCTCTAGCGCTTGAGCAATCGTGACTTTGATCCCCTCGGACACCAACTTCCCATCTCAATCTACATTTCGAAGATGTAGAGATCGAAAAAAGATCGCTTTTTGCCATTTAGAAGTATTGTAAGTGATGAGTGTTAATTTAGTGGTGCGAATACGTGTGAGAATTGCTGTAACATCAGCAAATTTATGTGTTGAAATGTTAATAAGTATACGAATATCTGCAGAGTATACTAAAAATAGAAACGGGACAAGTGTGCTTCCTTGAGGAAAAACTCTGATGTATATAAGATGGTGAAAATTCCGTTTCATGACTGACATGACAAAATCGATCCCCCAGATATGTTCTCAGTATGAGATAGTACGCATGAGGGAGCATGTTCTTTAGTTTCAAAACCAAAAGAGGAAAGTAGGAAATTAACATTTGAATCGCTTATCATTAAACTGTGTGATTTGTTTATATAAGCATGTATAGCATAAGTGAAGAAAGAAGAACTCTGTATTGCTCGAAAAGAAATGATGCATGGAGGAGTAAATAGGGTGTTCAACCATTTTTAAAAAGATCGTTCCTACTCACAGTAAGTTAGTAACTATAAAAAAGAATTAGAAACCTTTAAAACCTTAGCAAAAAATGGGTATCTAGAAATATTTATTGATAGGTTGCTGGTTAATAGAATAAGAAAATTAACAAAGTGAAAAGATTTGTTTTTACATTGAGCCCTCCTTTCAATATATTTGTCGAATGGGTTTTCAAAGTAAATTGTTTTATAGAGATAGTTCTGTATTTTTACAATATATTGTTTTCGGAAATATTCGTCGCCAGCATTATATTGATGCATTCTTTATTATTCGATGAATTTTCAATTTCTTAGTCGCTGCCATAAATTTAGCGTGTATAGTTAAGGGTGGCATGCTGAGTATTTTAACGAAAAAATTTTTACGCATCGCCAGAAAATCCGAAATTTTAGACAGTTACACATAAATTTTTCGTAACATTCAGCTCTCAGACCATAGGGCAAAACTCTCTTTGACACCAGCTAACTGTATAAAAGAATTACAAACTATTAAAACGTTAGCTAGAAATAGTGGATGTTAAGAAACATTTATTGATAGGTTGCTTAGTTAAAATAATTAAAAAATTAAGTTTAAAAGAAGCAACACTCAGCCAACCCACCATAAGTGAATCATTAGGTTTCCGTTGCTTGCTATACATTGGTAAATTATCAGAAAAAGTTAGTAAACTTTTTAAACAAGAAGATTTTAGAATAGCTTTTAGAAATTCGGGGTCACTTAAAAAATCCTCTCAAAACCTAAAGGCAAGGTAGACAACGTGGCAAAAAGCGGGGTTTGCCAACTCAATTGTAACGACTGTAATATTAAATATTTAGGTCAAAGCGGTAGGGAAATAAAAACGAGAGTAAAAGAACATTTGCCTAAATCGAACAAATTTTCGGAATTTAAGGACCATCTAAAAGAAGCAAAACAAAATTTCAATTCAAATTTAAATACAAAAGTGTTACACAGTTTCAACAACGGGAGAGAACGAGATTGGATTGAGAAATTTGAAATTAAAAAATGTAAAATTGAACATAGAGATAAACGCATGAATAATATAATAGATTTTCATCTATCTTCCATTTTAAATATGTACATAAATAATATTAAACGTCCTATTAATTAAATTAATTAATTTGAGTGTTATTGATTTTATCATAATTTAATAATCTATTATTAAGGTATAATTATTTTTTTTATTTTTTAACTTTAATCACTAATTTATAATGAATTTCTTAGAGTATTTACTATTATAATATTTACTTGTGTTATAATTCCCGCTTTTCGCACGTTCAAATTTGAGCGGCACTAAACCCAGCTTCTCATTGGAACGTTACGCTGGAGGGGGTATCAGCGGGTTAAATTTGCAATACATGTCGAGAGACGTGGTTGTAGAAATCCTTCAACCTGATGATGAGTTAAAAGCTCAAAATCCGGATCGTTGCAAAACAACTTACCGTGAGTAGAAACTATCTTTTTAAAAAGTATCTGCATTACTCAGTCCCATAGTGAAATAATTAGTATCATCAATTAATTTTTTTCCCAGGTTTTATTTCCCGTCAATTGAATTTTCACCGTGTTTATGCGTATTTATTATGAAAAATATAACAACAAAAATATATTGTTAAAAACTAAAACACTTTGTGTTTATATGTATGGTTATAAATAATTCATTTATTTGATACATTAATGTGGTAATTGACAGGCAGTAGAAACCATAATTTATAAATGTCTAAATTAATTATAAACATTTGTTTTCATTCGGTTTTAAAGTTATCGTAAAACAATTTTGAATATTATATAAATTTTAAACTTTATATATAGCAAGATTTTCAAGGTTTAAAATTCAGGTATGGTTTGAAAAACATGCACAGTGATAACATTTAGTATGGAGGACGTATGTGTTGTGCAAAAAGGGGGCGATGTTTTGTAACTGTTTGCACGGCTTGGCAGCTTCAGACAATAGGGGTCTGTTTTTTGCTTGTGCAGTAATCTTCCCTGTAATAATCGAAGAAACGCCCTTTTCAGCTCCAATCTCCCGCGACATGTGTATTTAATGAAAAAATAAATCTTTTTTTCGTCGTGTGACGATAAATAAAAGATCTGCTTGAGCAGTACCCAACGTTTTCGATTTTTTGAATGTTATGAAATAAAGGTATTGACGTCTTACTTTTCTGGAAAAGGCACCAAAAGAAAGTATAATAAAGTAAAGTGTCAATACTCAGAATGGTGCCGGAGGGCCAATGGGCAGCCGATAGAATCTGAATAATGCAACAGGCTACAAAGCTCTTTCTGCTGGTCTACAAACGTGCTCTTTCGTACAACATATAGGTCTTTTGCTATATACCTTACGAGACGAAAAAAAAAATATTTTAAGAATTGAAATGGGTTCATTATGCCAAAAATTTTACTAAGTCAATTATTTTACCAAATGATATCGAATAGGATTCAAACTTACTTATTTTAACGGGAGGATCTGTTCCTGTGGCGATTCTCCAAACAGTAAGCAACAATTGATCAAATAATCTATGCTCTTGATTTGGACACAAATTTGGCTTTTATTTTATGACAGCATGAACCCCCTAATTCCCCCAACAGATTTCTTACATTCAATTACATCCCTACGGTCTGCATTTATTTCCGAATTTGACTCAATTTTTCATAATCTGCACAAATCTAACACTTAATTGAAATAACTCAGAACAAATTTGACTTTTATTGAAATAACCCAGATCAGATTGTTTAATTAATGTGATTTAATTTAATCCATGTGATTCGGGTAATTCTGAAACTACACATCATCTTTCGTCTTTTTCCTTTTTTCTGCCTATATGTATTTCGGATCCAATCCAGATACCTGGTAATCAAGCCTAATTGGAACTCGAAACATACTTATTTACAATTGTATAACTTAATTTATTATTAGTTATATTCGGTATAATGATTACTGCGTCATTTCTCCCAACTCTCGGTTTCTTTTTCGTATTTTAATAAACATTTATGATAAAAAGCGTTGATAAAAAATATATTTTAGTATGCATCGACGAAAATTAAAATAAGTAATATAAATATTAAAAAATCGTTTCAACGTCTTTCTACTATAACAGTGAAATAGTTTCGAGAAGGTTATTATCATAATTTGTCAGGGTTCTTGAGGGTTATTTGTGCTAAAATTTGGATTACATCCAAATTATTCGGTTTTTTTAAGATGGTGAATCCTGAAAGTAAAACTAATGAATGATAACAAAATTCAATTTTTCAAATCATTAATTCTGGAGTTTATTATCTAATTTATATTAAGAAGGATTTTTGAGGCTTGGTTTTTTTGTAACGAGTTATGGGCCGGAAAATATATATCAGAGTTAACAAGGTTAATGTTTAAAATGTTTGGTTCTCCCTGGAGAACGTTTTGTGTTAAATCAAAGTTGACTTTCCGGACTATAGGTATTAAACTATGAAATTATTCCAGTTCCTATCAAACAACGATCTCAAGTGCATATAAACTTATAATAGTTTAAGTTTTATACTCATTATCCACCAACACTATAAAATCGTTATTAATTAATTTAGAATAGACGGTATGATGTCATAATATTTTTTATGGGTCCAGTCCTTTTATTAATTGTTTTAAACCAGCTCTGGACGGCTCGGGAGACATTGTATTCTTTCTCTCTGTTCCTCATAGCACATTTCCGAGGTTTAGGGCCTGAAATTTTTTTAAAAACATAATGTTTTATGAAATGCCTTTTGTGACTGTAATCTTTAAACCTTCATAACTAAAATTCTTTCCAAATAGCTCACTCTGAATATCTGTTTATGTTAAACGATATTCACGAATTAGGCTTAAAATAAAACGAGTCGATTTATTCTTTTCATTCATATCACTATCTTTTGAACACCACCGAAATATAAAATTCCAAACTCGCTATTAACTGTATATTGGCAAGTTTAATTAAGAACAAAAATAACCCGATTAACGCAAACCTAATGGTTTTTCTTACGACTTCTTGATCAGTTATGACATAAATCGGGGTTTCACGAGTACTACCCCGTTCATAAACAACATTTTTTTAAAATTATATAATTAATCCATAGACCCTTCTAAATACTGTTTAATTACATAATTAATTCTGCATATAAAGAAAATAACAAAAGTATTTAAAAGGTGAGAGCCAGATTACTGAAAGATTAATTAGAATGAAAAGGGATAGTCTAAGAATGTAAAATCTTAATTTCAACTAAAGAGCCATAAACCCACACAATACAATTATAAAAGGTAGAACAGAATTCCATAATTTAAATAACTTCAAATCATTTGACCAATGGTTTGTTTTATATCTGTATGTAATTCTAAATCTAATATTTGAATACATTGAATCTGGATGATCTTAGTCACTACGTCGTAGAAAAAAAATTATATCATTTGTATAAACATAAGTATGGCAATAATTATACAATATTGCCAATTTTGATTGGTTACATATGAAATAACTGCTAATCAAAAATGCTGCATATCCAAGTGCTGCCTCATGTGAAACTATACTAGACATAGATTTCAAAAATTACATTTTTTTCAAAAATTAAATTTCAAACTTTTTACATACCATGTCTTTACGGTGACTCGTACCTTAATATAATGATCAATCATATATTGATAATTATTATAACATAGAATAAATGGTTGCTAAATTAAATTGATGTATAAAGTGAGAATTAATTATTTTTTAAAGAAAAACTCATGTTTTACAGGCTAAATTTATTAATTGGCTTATTTTTGTTAATTTATTTTTGAGAGTTAAAACATTAAAATGCTAGCTATTGATTTTCATTATGTAATAAAATCAGGTCATATTAAATTAATTTCTATTATTAATATAAAAGAATATCCCTTCAGTTTATCAAATTCCTTTGCTTCTTTTAATTTTGGTTTGGTTAATTTTGAAAATAGAATTTTAGAAATATAGTTCGTATTATTTCACATATTACAATATTATCATCGCAGTATCATTTTTGAGACTGTAGAATTCAGCCTACTTATTTATTTATTTATTTTTTTGTGATTTGTAGTTTACAGAAATGAATTATCCAAACAACAATTTGAGATTAACTGGAAAACAATAGGTTTTGCTAAAGGACCCCAATTGTCCCGAAACTATTAATACGGTGTGTACGGGATGCAAGCACATCGAGTACATCCCATCTACTAGTCAGAGTGTATAAATGTATTTATATGTGCGACTGTATTATAGAATTTAGTTAATTTGAGGCTAGATTATGACCCTTGGGGGCTGAAATGACCTAGTAGTCAACACCTTTCATTTGTTGGAAAGCAACGATCCCCAGGCATATCTGGTTTAAGGGGGAGACAAGTCACACAGCTTCATGTGAAATTTGAGAGGTATAGACCCTAGGTTCAGTAAATCAGGGACTGATAAAACTTCGGGGTGAAAGTCCAATAGAGCTTTGAGCAGAGAGTCTACTGCTAAGAAAGAAGTAAGAACATTGAAAAGTTTAACATACTAAAAAAATATACGCAGTGATTGCATAATACACTTCTGTTTTATAAGTGTAAAAATTTAATTACATAAATGGAAAAGGTATTTTTAATGTAGCAAAAAAATAGAGTATATTAATAGTTCTTCTGGGTCGAAGAAAATCCATTGTTAATTACCTGCCCTCTAACCATTATACGGGATTTTAGGCGGGTTTTTTGACGCATCTTTCTCACTGACTTTTTTTCCCTCCCAGTTTTCTAACTTGCAAACCAGTCATTGCTATCTAACGTTGTAAAATTACTGCGATCACTGGATTGTCCGAAAACCTGTTTCCATTCATCTCATGTCACTAGACATGTCAGGTCTCTTCCATTGCTCGGTACGAATTGAAACCTCCCCAATTCTCGCTCTTAGATGACGATCACGCTCGAGAGATCATACTCGTATCCAAAGTACTTAATATTATTCAATTTTATTCAATTCAATTTAACTAATATTTTTACAATTAATTAAGGTTTTCCGTTGAGATAAAAAAGTCAATGGCACGAGCGGGATTCCAACCCACCATCTTCGGCTTGATACGCTGCTGTTCTACCACTTGAGCTATCGTGACCTCGATCCACTCGGACACCAACCTCCTATCTCAACCACATCTTTTGAATTTTCCCTCCTTTTTGCCATTTTTCAAATGTCGTGTAATCTATTTTATTCTCGGCGACAAATGAAAGGCCACGGACAGCTTTAGTGAAGTATACTTCATTTTAAACTTATTAAATTCGCTAGTTTCGTGGTCTGCTTGACCAATTATTATCTTACAATTAATTGGTCAAGCGGACCACGAAACTAGTGAATTTAACTAATATAACTTTTTTTAAACATCCACTTGATATTTTGGTGATCGGAGTCAGATCTCTTCCGTCGTGGAGTTAGCGACCAGTGACTGTCAATTACTAGGTCAGTTCCGCCCTCTACGCTGCAGTTTTTTTAGTTTATATGCAATTTTTAAAATTAAGAACCCCTGAACTGTCATTCAAACAGCTTATTTCATTTATATATTATTCACACAATTGGGGTTTTGTTTGGCTGAATATTCCTCCATTACCCTTCTTTACACATATTTTTATATTTAACTAATATAATTGAGGGTCTATGGGCCTACTCAATATTCCAACATAGGCTAATAAATAAATTCAAAATCAAATAAACCATTTTATAAAGCAGTAATATCACAGGAACAAAAATGGATTATCTTTTAAAAGGCCCTTTTCAGTTAGTTAACTGGCTCAGGCCTAATCCTTTAACTAATTACTCTCTCCTTTATAATTTGGTCTTGACTTGTTCTTTTATTGTTGTTGGTGTAATGAAACGTTCGTTTCCTTCAGCTGTTTATTAAGAAGAGAAAATAGATTATAATCGGAATTGTAAATTAATTGTTACTCTCCTGAGCCAATTATTGTAAGGTCTCCTGACTTTTGATAAGGGCTTCTGGCAGTCTACCAACCCAATACCAGAGTTACACGTTCTCTGTCTATTGAATACGATCTCCGGCCAATGGAGTATCATTGCATTGAAATGTAACATAACCTCCTTGTAGGTGGTTGGTGCAAATACTTGCATTATGGCGTCAATTCTAAATCAAAGATGATTGATAAAACACTCGGTTCATAAGAATTTCATTTTCATTTTCTTTCTCAATGCGTTTAAGAAAATGTACTCTATGTTCATTTTATTTTGTTTTTTCGATGTAAATTTCTAGTATTTTGAAGCAGGAATAAATTATACTAAAACTTTTAAATATATTTTCACTCGGAATACTTAATTTCACTAACTTTCAAAATTTAATTAACTTGGCCAATTCGCTGTCTTTCAGTTCATATTAGCAGCACAGAACTTTAATCGGATTTCCGTTTTTGTACTTTCAATTAATTTATTCATTTCATCCAGGCCAAGTTTATTTTTAATTTGGTTAATACATTACCGAAAAATTTTGTAAACAGAATCAAAATCATTTTAGCATTAAAAAAATAAAGTTATAACAGAGGGGGTTACTTGGCTCTTTGATCAATATCAAAATCAGTTGAGCAGCGATTCAATGTGGGAGTTTATTTTCAATTGCATACAGAATTACAAAAAATTGATTGTATATAAAAATTATTTCGTAGTTCTGCAATAAAATTAACTAATTCATGGATAAGTCTTCATTATTCATAAACGCATTATGAGTCATTAAAAATTTCATATTAATTATTATAAACATAATATATAGATAAATTTAAAACAACATATCTTTTTACTAGTTTTGTTAGGTTACGATAAAAAACGTTTAAAGTTAATTATTCAGAAATCGTGAGATGCGGTCTGGTGTGATGTAGGTTTCAGAAAAATATTTTCTTTATCGTGCCAACGTTTCGATCTTTATTGAGATCATCTTCAGGGCCTGGGATCAAAGAAGCCGACGCCTTATAAAATCAAAACGTTGGCACGATAAAGAAAATGTTTTTCTGGAACCTACATCACACAGACCGCATCTCACGATTTCTGAATAATTATCGATTAACCGTCACTAATCACCACACACACGTTTAAAGTTAAAATAATTACCACAGCTTACAAACGAAAGGCCCGATTGCTAAAATAAAATTGTCCAGTTCACTTCAAACTCTTTCGTTCATATTTTTGTCTAAATCCATTTCTACTCTGAGATTCAAGATATGTAAGGACTTGCTGAAAATGACAGATTGACGAGCGCTGAAAGGAGATTAGGCGACGGTAAATTCTAACTTTCCCCCTTAACCGGGAAGTAACGTAAGCCCTTAGAATCCTCCAAATAACCAAAGGAAATCCAATAATTATTTTACCTTTGAGGATGAGTAAGGTACCATGATAAGCTTTGAAATTGGGACATACGGTATTTTTATTTTATAAAAATCATCAACTTTCAACGATACCGTTAAATAATCTTTATAATATATTGGTTGGTATTGGTTGAAATAAAAAAATCAGTGTTACGAGCGGGATTCGAACCCACGACTTTCGGCTAAATACGCCGCTGTTCTACCACTTGAGCTATCGTGACTTCGATACCTTACATATTGAAAAATGGCCAAAAGGAGGGAAAAGTTTAAAGGTAGGTTGAGATGGAAAGTTGGTGTCCTACAAGCTTCCAGTAAATTAGGCCAAAAATATTTTCGATTAATCTTAAACACCCTTGAACGTCTATAAATACAAAATGTTTAGGCAAAAATAAACATTTTTAAATTTAATCGAACAGAAGATTTTGTTCTTCGATATCCGATGTTCGACGTAAAATGCTTAACTACTCCGTCGTCTGCTGAAAACCTGGGTATTTTTACTTGTAGGCTATATCAAAATCTTTTGGTTTTAATGTCAATATAAGAGGGAAGAATAAGGAAGAATCCTTAATTCATTCGGTGGATTTGGTGTTGTTTCAAATCAATCAGGTTTTTTGCATTTTTAAAAAACTCCAGAATATGAAAAACTGAAAATTTAATTTAAAAAATAATTTTTTATTTTACCAAATATTTGTATTCAGATCTCTTGCGTTGTGTAAAATCTAACTATTAACTTTTTTTCACCAGACAGAGGAGGGAAAATATTTCAGAGGTTACGGTAGGACTCGAACCCTTGACCGCTGGGTCTACGATCTGAGAGTCTGACCATTTAACTGCTCGGAAACCGCAGACGTCTCAATATGAACTTTGTTTTTTTGCAAAAAAGATAGTTATTACAATCAATTTTTCTTTCTCGGCTCAAATGCATTTTTCATTCTAAAGAATGATGGGACTACAATGATATTCTGGATTCTGTAAATGACAAAATACACTTGCTTGTGAAATATCTGTCTTGTCCATCTTTCAAATTTTGTATAGTGATATTTCCTAATGGGGTTTTATGCTATTCATGGGTTGTATTTTCTGAGAGTTTTTTCAGGCCCGTATTTAAGGTACCAAAATATTCTTGAGTGCAAAACAAAAAATCTAGCGTAGAACGCATTTTTTCTTTTTGTAGAGTAAAAATATTAAACTGACTAATACCGGTATTGCAGGTTAAAATAATGACAGAAAGCCAATAATATTATGGGCCGTTATTAAATTTATATAACATAAATTATATTATTGTCAGTGGGACGAATTCCCAAACAAAATGCAACGTTTCGATTACCCATGGCGATTGGAGGTTCTGAATCATGAAAGAGGTATCATTCTCATTCCATCAGCAAGGAGAGGTTGTCAAAAAAAAATTATTTTCGGTCTAAGCTGGAAATGAATATGTGTCTAGCATGAGAACGGTTGCTCAATGTGTCCCACATAATTGAACTGTGTCATTCCTTAGATCCGTACAGGGAGCGTGTAAAAATGCTTTTTATTTTTACTTAATTGTAGTTTTTATTTTAATATTTGCAAAAATACTCTTGCTTCAAGCAATGTTTAATATCGAAATCAAAATTAAAGAATTTTTAGTTTATAAACAATTACCAATTTGCATAGACTAGTAATCAAGGCAAATCTAATTCGAAAGTTTGAAAACCCTGATTTTGAATGTAAATTGAATTTGCTCATTGACAAAATTAATTACTTTTAATTAATTTACCAAGTTTCCCGATATGATGGACGTATTTAATTTCAAACTAATTAGAAATTCCATGCACACGTGTCACTTTCCGCCAGAAATTTTCCGTTCGGTAATGTAAAATGTTGCAAGCCTTGTCGTTCAGGTGAAACATTTGATTTGTATCAAATGAGACTGTAATTTTAGAAGAGTTAAAACGTATGATCAGGTGATGATGATGAGCAATGAGCACCCTGTATTGAGCGAGTGGACCCATTAACTCTTTAGGTTGCAAATATTCGGCAATAAAACAGACCCAATGGTAATTTTATCTCCGGTCTAGCCATCATCTGGAGTCTGTTTTATAACCTCGCTCGCAATTTATTTTTTGAACGAAAACCGTTTACTAATACTTTTTTTTAAATTTTGTGTTTGTACGTTGGATGGTTTTTAATCCTAACAAAATCATGGATGTCCCGAAAATAATTCAATTTTATTACTGTTTTGGATTAAAAAAAAATTAAAATGAATTAGCATCCTTGTAATTTAAACGAAACCTTTCCGTGGTTCTTTATTTAAAGTTCTTGTACACCTGATGTAAATAAAGAACAGGCGAAGCTCAAGTTTATTGCCGTTGAAATTCGTCCCTTTGCACGTAGGTCCACGGGCCTTAATATCAGTATATTTCAGGGAACATGTAAACGTTGTCTCTGCGTCTATTTACACAAAGGAGTATTCGCTCACACCGACGAAAGCAAGCACAAAGAAGGTTGGTTTAATATGTTTCTAGGCTTCATTTATTCTGTATATTGGATCTTTGTGCAAAATTTCACCTTTTCCTCATTCTTCTTCCTGTATGGATTTTTTTAATGTTAAAAATCGCTATATTACAATTTTCAGAAAGGTTCAACATTTTTACAGTATAGGACTGATGTTTTTGAGAAAAAAATTGTAAAATCTTTATCTTGTCTAAAACAAAAAAAAGATAGAAAAATCGTAATAACTTAGAAGTAAATTATTCAGGAAATTTTGTGTTTAGTTTACGAATAGAACAACAAATCGGAACAACCACTAAAGGCTAAGTAAACTCTAAGCAATTTACATCCCTCCTCGGTTTAGGGTGGTATCACTCCTGGTTAATTGTGACAGAGTCTGTTTATTAGAAATCAATTCAGTTGGCACTATAATCGTTAAATGGCTTTAGAAGAAAACACATGAATAAACCCTTAATATTACAAAAAGGTACTAGCATTTTGTTGTTTATTTAAAACTTTATGTATTTTTTTGTTACATTACAGCATATTTATTGTATTGTAATTCAAATTAAACGTGACCAGACGTTCGTGAGTTTTAATAAAAAATATTTACGGTGGTATAAAAGAAAATTCACCAAAAAGCCGGATTGTTTGACGGGATGGATTTTAATGCGTTATTAGGAGCAAAACTAGGTAATAAATTGTTACCTAAATTTTACTCTATTACCAAATGATTTTCCCTATTTACCACACATTTTGGGTTTGTATTGGGTGGTTTTTGTTTAACTTTCTGCTTGCTTAAATGATAAGCCTTTAAGCCCGCATGAAAACACAATTGCAGTGTTCCCTGTGTTCTAACTTTAATGAGACGCCAAATTTATTTAAAAAAAGAGAAAATTTAAAGTCAAACATCAATCTCTATTTTGTTCAATTTTGCAGTAAAATAATAACGGAAGGTTAATTTTTAAATAGGGTGTTAAAATCTTGTTAAACTTTTATTTTAGTATTTTCTGTTCTGTTCATTAGTAATATTCGACGAGGGTCAAAGTCACAAATCTTTTTTAATTTACATACTACCGCTTATCGCAGTCCACTCGCAATTATATCTTTTTAATTTGTAATAAATTATCGGCAATTATTCTTGGGGATTAAAAGCGGAAATGGCTTATTGGCTATAAACGGCAGTAATAAAACCCAACATAACCTATGGGTCAATAATCTGGTGGAACAAAGCACAACAAAAAGTAGCTACCGAAACATTACGCAGCATACAAAAACCAGCAAACCTATGTATCACAGAGGCCTGAGAACTACCTTTAGAAATGCTTTAGAAACTGCAAAACCTACCTCCACTGGAATTATTTTTACAAAGAGAAGCTAGGAAATGCTTATTTAAGCACCAGAAACAACTAGGAACTAACCAATTCGGGCATACAACCATAATTAACAATATCGGACAACCATTCTTAGAAATGTATCACCTCGACGGGCTCCAAAAGAGAGGAAAAACACTGGAGAGCCTTAGATACAATGATATGGTATACAGAGGGCCCCATAATAAACGAAGGAACCGGATCGGGCATTTTCTGTACGAACCCAAAATATGGGCAATCAAACCCTTTAGGGAAGTTCACTTTGGTTTTTCAAGCAGAAATAAATGCCATCAATGCTTGTGCCATAGAAAATCTTAAAAGAGTTACACTGGCAAAAAATCCTCATAAGATCTGATAGGCAAGCAGTCATCAAAGCATTAGCATGTAAAAGAATCACATCAAAATTAGTCCGTGAATTCATCCAAAATCTCCAAAACCTGGGGAAACACTACAACCTGATGATATCTTGGGTGCCAGGACATAGAGGAATTTTGGGTAACGAGAAAGACAGAATGGCCAGTTGGGGATCTGCGAGACCACACATTGGCCCCGAAACTATCCTTGGGATAACAAAAACAAATGTAAAATCCTTCATCGCAGAATGGATCCAACAAAACGAAAGGAGAAGTGGGTAAACTCTAGCGGCGCTAGCCACAGTAAACTTATGAAGAAACAACCCTCACCAAGTCTGGCAGAATCACAGTTGCAACTGGAGAGGGCTAAACTCAGAGAAGTGGTAGGACTACTAACCGGTCACTGGCATCTGAGAAAACATCTACACAACATGGGCATATACTACGATGATCCAATCTGCAGATTATGTAATGAAAAGAAGGAAACAGCCACCCGTACCATCTTCGAATGCGAAGCAATGGCTCAATGGAGTTTTAACCTAACATTCGAAAAAACTTAGAAATAATATTGTAAATTGTAACAGCAATAGTCAATAGCCTGATACTTCTAAGGAGACGGATTGAGTCTATTGCACTGAACTAAGAAACTAGGAATGTACAATAACAGAAGGCAACAGTGCCTGGGGAGCACAAACCCCGCTTTCTAGCATCCTGATTACCATACCATTACCGGCTCCTTCGCACGCGGTGTGATGAGATATGAATTGAGCAGCGATCGTGACGCAGCACTCGTTACCTTCCTCCCAAATATTGTTTGGCAAGCCATTCGCGGAAATAAAAATATGTAAATCATATGGGGAAGCAACGAATAACGATGGTAGAGAAATAGAAATTAATATTTCCGAAGCAAAACGAACAATGTATGTTGGAAGCAAATACTTCGGAGGCAAAACGAACAATGTTTGTTGAACGGAGACAAAACGGGTACTAAAAAAATATACATAGAACAAACGGATTGGTGCTGAGGGGGGAGGAGCGAATAGGATTTTAAGGGCACAAATCGTAACTAAAAAATATCACACGTAAACGGCGCGAACAATGTGTATTATTTTTTAAAAATTTAAATTAATTAATTTATTATTATTTTAGCAATACTTTCTTGTTAGGAAATTCATACGCTTGTCTAGTAGTTCAGCATATATCAACAATTTTTAAAAGGTCGTCGCCGTCTTTCTGCCCTTCAAATGGAACATTATAGATATTTTTCGTTTTCTATTGTATATATTTCCCACTGATTCTCCCAAATATTTCTACTTCTTTTCCCTTTTTTGATTATTAATCTCTCGTATTTCAAGCTGTCAGACTACTATTATAAGAACAAGAAAACACGTCTAATAGAACCAAATAACACCTGCCTTCCACGCAGACAACAAAAAGAAAGGATCCATGTTATGTTTTGAAATGTTTTCATTAGGTAAAGTGAACAGTTATCTTGATCGCGTGAAATAAATGATGGATTATAATATCATTGATATTATGAAAATACAATTGAGTTAATTAATCCATATTATTTAAAACGTGATTTATTATTCTTCATTATCTCTCAACTTATTTTTCTTCTTCTTTTTTTTATTACATTTATTTGGTATTTACAACTACAAGTGATGTATTAATTAAATATGTTCGTACATGTTGAATTATCATTTGAGGCTCTTGTAGGAGAAGTTGCCCAGTGGTAACACTCCTTCACACTGATATCTTGTTCAGTCTTCACACAATGAGAAGGTCTCGGGGCCAGTTTCGCTTCAATCGTCTTGGAGGATTTTCAGGTAGGGTGGGAAGTGATAAATTTCGTACGAATAGATTACTGTGTGTGTTCAGTGATTGATGAAATTTTTTATATCGGGTTTGGATGAGTTCATGTGCAAACGGGATATGTAGGTCTTTGTGGATAGTGTAATTGATAGTGTAAAAAGGAGCATTTATAATTTGGCGGAGAATTTTAGATTGGATTGATTGGAGACGCTTGGAATTGGAATCCATGGTTGAGCCCCACACTTCACAACCGTACACCCAGAGAGGTCTAATCATCTTTTTAGACTACTCGACTCACGATCAAAATTAGATCTTGAAAATAAACTTTTAATTTACAAGACAGTTGTTAAAAAACAATTTATAACGTCGGTTTGTTTCCTGTCTTTCAGTCTTGTATGGGGATTCCAAGTCAGTCGTTTATCCATGAAAAGTCCAAGATATCGCACAAGGTCAGTGGTAGACAATGGAATTCCATTTATACTCACCGCAGGACAGACATTTTTACGTAAGGTAAAATTGATCTGTGTGCTTTTTGTTAGTTTTACCATTATTCTCCACTTTGTGAACCATATTGTTAATTCATTCAGGTGTTGTTGTAAGTGTTGAGTGTTAATTTAGGGGTCCGAATTGCTTGTAAGAATCACTGTATCATCAGCGAATGTGTGTGTCGAAATGTTAACGTGTGCAGGAATATCTGCAGTGTATATGGAAAATAGAAAAGGGTCAAGTATGCTTCCCTGAGGAACACCCGCCCTTATGCGTATATAAGGTGAGAATTCAGTTCCGTGACGGACTCGACAAAATCGATCCGTCATATAACATCTCAGTATAAGATAGTACGTATGAGGGAGGATGTTCCTCATTTTCCCAAACAAGCCCGAGTGCCAGACTCGATCGAAGGCCTGTTTTAAATCAAGAAAGACACCCAAGCAATGCTGTTTTTGTTCGAGGGAAGAGGCTATATTGTCAGCAACACTATGTAATTGTTGAGTTGTCCAGTGAAATGTGCGGAACCCAAACTGATGATCTGGAATAATATTAGAATTTTCAATTATTGGCAGTTATCATCGGAGAAGTAGTTTTTCTAGTATTTTGGCAAGGATAGAAAAGAGACTAATGGGTCGATAGGAATTTGGAAGATCAGAAAATTTATTTGGCTTATGAATCATTTTAATTATAGAGAACTTCCATTGCAATGGAAAATATGTGGTCCTGAGTACAGCGTTGTATAGGTACGTTAAGAATAGTAAGCCTCTGTGGGGCAAATTTCGTAATATTTGTTTTGTAATTAGATCATAACCTGGAGCTTTTTGTGAAGGTAGTTTAATAGTGTGTCGTATGTCTGATGGAATAAATGCTTAAGGAGGATAAGAGAGTTGCAAGGTGACATTCAAGGGGACTAACCATCCCTAACCATTCTTTTTCCTAAAATTTTATTTCATTGCAGATTTGTTTGGAAACCTATACGAATTCATTATTATAACAAAATTTTAGAAAGAACACTCAGTTCCTACGTCCAACTTTTGTTGTATATATATATATATTCTCCAACTGGATTTTGAAACTTTACTCACATGTTTAAAAGTTCAACATGTATACAATTATTAGCAATTTTAAAAACGTGGTTTCGTAGACCTGACTGTGGAAAATATTATCTCACCTCGACATAAGAACGGGGGATTTTCTAATTTGTTTAAATGTATAAATACAACGCTCAATGATGATCAATATCATATTTTAAAATCATTACAGTATGATGTAAAATCTATTTTATAATTTTAGTTGCTCATATTAACAAAAGTAGTTACTTTCATTATTACGCAATACAGTTGAAAAATTAGTGTCACTAGCTGGACTCGAACCCATGATAAGCGCTCATAAAATATTTTATTTTCAAAATTAGTATGACAAATATGAAAAATTGAATTATATCTATGAGATGAATTATCGTCATCCTAACGTCGAAGGATCAATAAGTATCTATTATTGTTAAGAGATTTTTCCTTTTTTTTATACGAGGGTTTGCGACAGCAGAGGTTATATCCACACTCGAGGTGCCGGTGTTTTTGAAAAAGCCCATTTGTAAGTATGTCGGGTTCGAATGCAGGGGCACTGGATTCGAACCCCGGACCTGTATCTTATAGTGATGAGCGCCCTGTCATCGCCTAAACCATTGCGGCCACCGACCCCCCAGATTTTTTTATTGTTTGATTGCTTATCCTTACATTTCAACACAATGCTGTGATTTTTATCATGAATCTTCCGTATTGTTGATAATAATTTTATAATATAACAAATAACAAGCGAAAAATAGTTAAGTCATGAAAGGATAAAACGACAATGAATTGTACTGAAGCCATAAAAGTACAACCGCCTCGATGAAGTGTAAAGAGAGAACGAAATTAATATTCATGAGAATTTAGCGAGATAACGCTTAAGTTATTTTCTCTAAATATCTCATAAAACTCTCGGTTATCCCGATAGGAATTTGTCCCGGCCTTGGTTCGGAGTTTGTCATTAAAGGAAAGTTAGAAATGAACTTTTTACGCCGTTTTTACACTCCACCGTGTACGAAACAGGAGCCGGCTCATAAATTAGGAGGGTCATTATCGGAGCTGTATTAGCATACAGGGTGGGGCTCAAAGATGGATGTCCCATTGGAAACCATTTAGCTACTCCCAATCACCACACCCCTTTCACGCAGCTAATGTCTACCCAATTAGTGGATTAACCATACAGGGAAGTATCATTGTTTAGACACAATTACCACATAAAAAGAAAACTTTCTGAATGGATAATTTGGAAACTCTTTATACATTACATTTCAAACCAATTAGCGGCATTGTTATTCTGACTACATTCATTTTGCTTTAGAGAAAAAACAATAATTTTTGGGAAAGAACCTAATCAGATATACATAAATACATAATTTCCTTTCTTCTGTATGGATAAATTAATTATAATGCTAATTGTTTCTTCTGAAATTGCCCAGAGGGCTAGCTAAACCGATTAAATTCTGATTTCTTGCCTGAGATGTTCCGCTGTAAGTCTTTCTTGTGGAAATGCAGAAAAATAATAAATCCGATTGGTGGGTAATAAGACTTTCTATAAACAAAATCTATTCATTGAGAAAAATTGTTCACCATATAATAATTATATATATATATAGGCTCGGACTACTGAATAGAAATTCAGTTGAAATGAGTATTGCTATATATGTCTTTCAATTAATTAAGGTTTTTAGTTGAGATAAAAAAGTCATTGTCGCGAGCGGGATTCTAACCCACGACCTTCGTCTAGATACGCCGCTACTCTACCACTTGAGCTATCGTCACTTCAATCCACTCGGGTCCTGGGTTCGAATCCCGCTCGTAACACTGACTTTTTTATGACAACTAAAAACCTTAATTAATTGAAAGCTAGTAATTGGTTAAGCGGACGACGAAAACTAGTGGCTATATATATTGTTGTTTTATTAATAATAATATAATATTATTATTAATTTACTATTTTCATGGTCCGCTTGACCCATTAATACAAGACAATTAATTAAGTTTTTTAGTTGAGATGAAAAAAAGTTAATGGCACGAGAGGGATTCGAACCCACGACCTTCGGCTAGATACGCCGATGCTCTACCACCTGAGCTATCGTGATCCGAGTGGATCGAGGTCACGATAGCTCAGGTGATAGAGCAGCGGCGTATCTAGCCGAAGGTCGNTTACCCACCAATCGGATTTATTATTTTTCTGCATTTCCACAAGAAAGACTTACAGCGGAACATCTCAGGCAAGAAATCAGAATTTAATCGGTTTATTAGCCCTCTGGACAATTTTAGAAGAAACAATTATCATTTTAATTAATTTATCCATAAAGAAGAAAGGAAATTATGTATTTATGTATATCTGATTAGGTTCTTTCCCAAAAGTTATTGTATTTTCTCTACAGCAAAATGAATGTAGTCAGAATAATAATGTTGCTAATTGGTTTGAAATTTAATAAATTAAGTGTTTTCAAATTATCTATTCAGAAAGTTTTCTTTTTATGTGGTAATAATGCCTAATAAAACAAAGCGATTCCCTGTATGGTTATTCCACTAATTGGGTAGACATTAGCTAAGTGAAAGGGGTGCAGTGATTGGGAGTAGTTAATGATTTCCAAAGGGACATTAATAATAATGTAGAAAAGGTCAATACTTTCCTCAGCCAATGATATAGCATATGAGAATACGTGTCAGTGTTAACGTGAAACATGAAATATTGGATGGGAGAAACATGAAAAGAATACGGAAGTGGAATGAATAAAAAATTATTCTAACGTTCTCACACAAGAAAATCACACGTGAGGAATGTACAAAATATTTCATACAAAACTCTTTTAGTTTTCATAATTCACGCAATTTTTGAATTTCGATTATTTAGTTCACGTCTTCTTGATTATCGATTAAAATTAACTAGTGGTCTTTCATTTTTTTCAAATTTAGCGTTAATTGACCTCAGTAACGTCCACATTTTTTTCAATCGTCAACTGTAAAACTCCCTAATGTAATATGCCAAGAGTGAAAAGGTTTCAATATTTATTACCGCCAAGCCTTACTTTGTCAAAAGTTCATATCGCTTAAATTTAACAATTTTATATATCGGATGGGAAAACAAGCAAAGTATTTAATTTAAATACTATATATATATATATATATATTGTTTATTTGTATATATTTTGTCCGAATATAACATTAAGTTGTTGCAATATATAGAATGATAGAAAATGAAGTTTTATCTCGGCCGTATGGTTTTATCGTATTTTCTTATAAACCTAAGCTTTTAGCTATGGAAGATAGAGGTTTTATTTGAATCTCTCTACCATGTTTAACGAGATTGATGAGATGATTTTATTGTCATTTCTTCTAAATTTATATCTTGGGAAGTTCTATCGTTTTCTAAGCGTATTATTTTCCGCGGTGTTTAGTTAAATTTTATTTTACATTGTTTCAGTATATGTTACTTGAAACAACTTTTATCCGAAAGTGAAAATCTATAAATTAATAAACAATTTGCTTATTGAAATATAGAGTGTAAACCATGTAGATCAATCCCAGCAAACCTACGCAGGATAAATAGTTTTTTTTTTGTTTTGTTTTTTCAATCACCTAATACTTGAAAGATGACTGTATAGGATAGGCTATATTTTTTTCCATTAATCTCAAGCCACAGCCATGTCTCTATGATTTCCGAGGATCACTCCACCAAACCCCATAAGAGGAGGCCCCGCTGCCCCACCCGTAAGCACCCACCTCTGCACCGCACGGATCCTCTCCCTTTTCATTTAACATATTTAGGTAACTTTCTTTCCTGGGCGGCTTTTTTTGTTGAAGTTTTTGTATAATTTTTTGTTAATTTGTTTAAAATGGAATGAATACACTTCGCACATCTTTAGGCACCTTGGCATCTGATTTATTATCACCAATTTCCCTGCTTCATGGGATAGAGTTTTAATCCTCATAGTGCACCTGCCATATGTTGATTCAACATGATAAATAATTTGTTCCAAACAACTTGGTTAAATTTTTTTCTCTATTTTACATTTTAAAAAAATATATTCAGTTCAAGTAGAGTGTTTTCGACAAAGAACATTTATAAAAGTAACTAAATGAATAGATCCTAGAAAAAGTTCTGGAATTGTCCCTATTCAGATAAAAATTGAAACAATGAGGTGTTTTGAAAATATCTTTCTGGGAAAGACAATGGTTTCCAATAATGTTGCTGTTAGGGTTTTACATAATTCTTTATAAATGCAGTAATATTTTCTTCTTTACATTTGATCAATGTAAAAGCTGTTAAAAATATTTACAGTGAAATTTAAAATGATGAAGCGTTATAACAAAATAAAATTCCGTTTATTTAAAAACGCAATTTTGAATAATTAAAAATCATAGTTGCAATATTTGTTCGGGAAATTCATTTTTGCTAAAAAGTAAAATTATACACTCAAAGACAAAAACTGGAGATATGTATTTGCTTGTTTATTTTGTACAATAAGTATATATAAATATTAATAAATAATTGTCTTAAAATTTAAACACAACATTAATACGTTTTTCTTTACTTTTAAGGAGTGTTACTAATCATTTTACGCTCTTTGGATTAAAAATAATAAACATAATAAATACATTGCTCAAGTCCTGATATACCAGGCTCTACCATCCAAGATGGTTTACAGTATTTTAGGGCCACCGGAAGTTTCGATCGAAGAAGGTAGTGGACGACCGTTATGGAAGACGGCTGGAGACGTTCGTTTTATTGCTCTTGCCGCACTAGGGAACGGTCATTTAACGACCTTGATATGTAGTCAACACCAAGAGAACCGTAATGTGAGGTTTGTTCTAAAACAGTCATCAAAAGGCCTGGTGAGGACAGCCTAGACTTTAGATTCCCGCACCAAGTTCTCTACCACAAGAGAGCCATCGAGTAGTAAGTAAGGCCACTAAAATATTCGCAATTTGGATGTCGCTTGGACCGGCAATTTATTGTAAATTGCAAAAGCTGGAATTGCCGGTTCACTGAGAAAATTTATATTCTCAATTGTGTGTGTGTGTGTGTGTGTTGATTCTCATATAAACTGAATAAACTCAAGTACAGTTTTGAGCTGTAAAAATCCAAGTCCAATTTAAATCTCCAATCTAATTTCTATGATTATTCTGAGATTGTGAGATGGGGTCTGGTGTGATGTAGGTTTTAGAAATTGAGATTTTCTTCAGGGTCTGGGATTTATAAACATTGTTTAAATTTTACAAATACATGTAGGAAATGAGAAAGAAATGACTTTATACAATGCTGGAAAATTTTAGATAAAAAAATTGTATTTATACAATGCTAAAAAAATTTATATTCTAAAAATGAATTTATATAATGCGAGAATATTTTAGATAAAAAAAATGAATTTATACAATGCTAGACGATTTTTGATTAAAAACAAAATGTATGCTAGAAAATTTTAAATTCAATCAAAGTATTTGTACTCACTCAAAATATTTGTTTTCCTTGTAGATGATTCATTCTTGTGTGTCTTGTTGAGAGTGCCAGTGAGATATTGATAGACATGATAAATGATGGAGTGAGTGTGGTGTTCAATACTTTTTAAAAAGGATAGTTCCTATCACAGTAAGTTGTTTGCAACGATCCGGATTTCGAGCCTTTTAGCTCATCATCAGGTTGAAGGACTTCTACAACCACGTCTCTCGACATGAATTGCCAAAGTGAACCGTTGATACCTCCGCCATCGCGACGTTCCAATTATCAGCTGATTTTTTTAATGACGCTCAATTTGAACGTGCGAAACGAGGAAATTATAACACAAATAAATATTAGAATAATAAATACTTAATATTACTATAAATTACTATAAAAATAATAACAATTAAAATAATTAGATTAATTATTTGTATGTTTGATGTTATTTATGTACATATTTAAAATGGAAGGTAGATCAAAATCTGTTATACCGAAATCCCGTTCGTTGCAAAACAACTTACTGTGAGTAGGAACTATCCTTTTTAAAAAGTAGTGAGATATTGATGTTTTGTGTCTATATACTTTGGATTTTGGTGGAATGGAGAGGGAGGCATGGCCAACTAGTAAATATATCGGTCATGTATTGGATGTAAATACAAACATGGTAATAACCTAGAAAGCAAAGAGAAATATACCAGACAGCATAAAGTAAGTATTACCAAAGGAGTACTGTTGAGTCTAAAAGTTGATTAAATACTTGAAATGTTATTATTGGGCGGTTAATATGCCAAGATGATGCAGATGACATACTAGGACTTTCCACTGAAAATTAAAAAAAAACCTCTGTGCTATTATAATTCATAACGGTTACAATTTATGTCGATTTGTATGGATTTTATTATATGTGTAAATCATTTAGGGTGTGAATTAACTTTGACAAAACAACCATGGTTGTATTTAACAAAATTGAATAAATAAGACTTAATAACATAATGATCAAGTTGAAAAACGAAGCCCCACATTTAAAAGTTAATGCCCGACAGAACACAATTGGCACGTGTGTGAAAATACTCGGTTTATTTTCAAAAAGAATTTCCAAAAATTAATTATTTCCAAAAATAAAATTAAAAATTAATTATTCGGAGATCGTGAGATGTCGACTGGTGTGGCGTATGTTTTAGAAAAACATTTTCTTTATCGTGCCAACGTTTCGATCTTTATTGAGATCATCTTCAGGGCCTGGGATTTACAAACATTGTTTACATTTAATAAATACATTTAGGATGTGGAAAAGTGAATTTATACAATGCAAAATATATTTTTTATATTCAATCAAAGTATCTATTTTGCATTGTATAAATTCACTTTTCCACATCCTTAATGTATCTGTTAAATGTAAACAATGTTTGTAAATCCCAGGCCCTGAAGATGATCTCAATAAAGATCGAAACGTTGGCACGATAAAGAAAATGTTTTTCTGAAACCTACATCACACCAGATCGCATCTCACGATTTCTGAATAATTATAAGTAATATTCTATAAAGGTAAACAAACAATTGTTTACATTGTTATGTTTACGTTTAAGTTAATTGTTAATCTGTATACATCATAAAATAAACCAATAAATTTAAGTGTCAGGTTTTTGTCTTTGATTGGACATATTATAAATTAGCTATCAACCTTTGCATTTTCACTAAAAATTAAAAAATGACTAATTTTTTTAGAATTAGAACTTTTTTTTAGCACAGAATTAGAACTTAGCAACAGATATAGTAACCGGTAAGCCATAATAAGTTGATACAGTTGACTAAGTCAATGAAAATTTATTTATTAATTTAAAAGTAATATTTTTATTCACAATTTGCAACTGACGAGTGCACAAGAGTCAAAATTACTTGTCCACTGTAACAAAAATGTAATTATATTCTAAAGTGAGAATGAATTTGCAAAATTATTAATGTTTATGATATTTTGTAGTAGTATAGAGATTTAATTTCACGATTTAATCGAATAGCCACCACTTCATCCATTTTAATTGTAAGTATCGTAATGATAACTCTATTGTTCAAATCATTCCTACGCGAGTTTGTTGCAGTATAATTCATAGACTTCAAAGAGGCTTTGCTTGATTAGAAGGGTCTGATTGATTTCATCGGATCATTCAGAAACCGCCGACCATCACTGGACTCTATTGTTGTATGATTCCCGTGCCAGTCCCACAAATCCGTCTTTGATCGTTCGTATTGATTTGTTAACGGTGTGAAAGGTGAAGATTTAATGCTTTCTGACATATAGGCCTAACCTGAGAGAACGCTATGGTAACTCGGTATTGCCGGCGGATAATGTTGTTATTGCTGGAGCAAGTGTGTCTGCAATTTCAACGAATAAAAAGCATCTGGCGGTACTTGCGACTGTTCGTATTTTTACAATAGAATAACTATTGGAAGTAAATTTAAACTAAAATACAATAAAATTTCCAAAATACATTTTTAGAAACAGACATATTAAATTTAAATGGACATTCATTTTAATGGCAATGCATCCCAAATGATTCCATGTGTTAATTATGTTAACATACATTTATGTTACATACAACAGGGATAAACTCAGTGTCACTGGTGCCATGAGCACAACGTCAACTGCGGCCCTGGAAGTTTTTAGCTCCCACCACTTCACATTTTAATCCACGGAGAAGCCAGAGCAGCAACCCACAGGCTCATAAATGGACAACCATCTGCTAGGATAAGCCATGTAAATAAACAATGGAAACTGAGGGAGAAGATACAGGCAGATGCCATTCTAGGAATACCAATTGATTCCACTTCTCCAAAGTACAACTTTACCAAGAAGTACAAAGTACTAATACCAGAACGAGAAAAATGGGCCAAAGGAACACTTAAAGGGAAATTTCTTCTGGTATATTGACTGCTCCAAAACCGACAACGGTACAGGAGCTGGGGTCTTTGTGATGAACAGGCAACTACAGTTTTCCAGTGTGAAATGATAGCGATTCAACAATGTGTCAGAGGGCATAGAGTGGCTAGAAATACATTCCCGGAATATAGCCATTTTCTCTGACAGCCAAGCAGCACTCAGGGCCTTAGCCTCATGCGAGGCAGAAGGCAAAGAGTGTTTGGTACTGTATGGAGGAATGGAAGTTAGTGACCCTAACGACCTGTCCCTGGCATGGGTCCCTGGACATTCGGGACATAAATCCAACGAAAAGTTTGACATGTTGGCCAAAAAGTGAGCCAACATGGACTCTCTGGGCCCAGAACCCTACTGCGGCCTAGCAGGCTCTCACAAGTAAATTCGTGCAAGTTTCAACATATACAACAAGTTATTTAATCAAAATAAATAAATTAACAATAATAATTTATTTTTGTTTTAATTTTCTTAGATGCGTTAGTTGTCATCTCTGTGTGTTGAGCACTGACGACATCTTCCTCTTTAGCTCCAGCATTCCCGTAGATTCCGCGTCGTTCCGGATTCCATCCTGGTTGACAGATAGTAATCACAATTTCTTCGAGATCCGTTTTGAGTGATTCACTGAGCTTGCCAATACCATTTTCTCCATTACAGCTAAAACGATTTTGTTCCCAATCGACTTTTTTATCCTTGACATATATTGAGTTTCTCCATACTGAGACCCTGGAAACTTTATTACATTGCTTTATTTTGTACTTTACAGTGAGAAGTTTGTCCCTGGATTGGCGTTGTTTTTCAGTTTGATCCCGAGAGACAGCCTCCTCGATCGCTTCAGGGTTTTAGCATTCTGGAATATGTTACTTACATCAATTCCCATTTGAATTTCTGCAATGATTTGTCTAATTCCTTTTAACGATTTTCCAATTGGATAGGCTCTATATATTATTATATCCTGTCTCGCTTTTAATACGGGCAAACAAAACAATTACAAAACATTTGGAATGTGTAATTCCAATCCTTCCCTTCTTCTCCTATGAAACCATGAAAAATGATTTTTTTTTCGTCTGCAGTGATAAATATTTTAGTTATTGCGCGATCTTTTTGTTGATTTCTTTTTATTCCGTCAGCTTTGCTTTTATTTCAATATTCTCCTGGATTGCAATCTTGAGATTTGCGCTCCCTCATATCGGCTTTCAGATCGGCCAATGTAGAGTCTAGAATATCCGTAAACACCGATTTAAGATGCCTTAACGAGAGAGAATCTACCTGTGCGTCGTCCTCAGTCATATTTAATTCTGCAGTTATGCTTTTTATATTGTTGAAGTTTTTCCACTAGTGAGCAGGTTTTTCCCTTTTAGTCGTTGGATTGAGATAGAAAAAGTTAGTAAGTTCCTACCATTATCCATATGTAAACATTGACATCGTCCCAACTATGAGCTATGAGTAGGCGATGTTTCTGTTACCTTTCTATTGATAAGAGATTCACGTTTTTTCGGCGATTATGGAACCCGTTTTTGCACTTATTTTATATATTTACTTATTTTTAAAATTGAGCAAATGACCGCGAGCATAGACCGAACTTATTCCAAAATATTACAGCCTTCAAAAATTCTTAATTACCACCTTTTTAACAGCGATTTTGGAGCGACACAAACACGTCCGTAATCGACCGGCTCAACCGACCAAACCCCTCGTTGAATATATATTGTGGACTATATATTTATTCGTCAAAATGTATCTTACTGTTTGATCTAATTTGGCAATGTTTTATTTCAAAAATTGGCAAAGAAGCAGACTCCTTTTACAAAAATGTCTTTCTATACCGACTTCCTTCCTCACCCCTTCAAAATCCATCGAATATAAACATAAAACAGCATGATCTCACTGGCACTATCAACACGACACACAAGAATGGCACAATTACGCAGAAAACAATCACTTTGAGTGAGTAGCAATATATTGGATTGGATATAAAAAATATGTTTTTGCATTGTATAAATACACTTTTCCACATCCTAAATGTATTTGTTAAATTTAAACAATGTTTGTAAATCCCAAGACCTGAAGATGATCTCAATAAAGTCGAAAAGTTGGCACAATAAAGAAAATGTTTTTCTGAAACCTACGTCACACCAGACCGCATCTCACGATCTCCCAATAATCATCGACTAACGGTCACTAATCACCACACACAAATTTGACAAATGTTGAATAAGTGTTTCAGTCGCAATAGTTTTCAATATACGCGGATCTTATATTTAATTTTATTAGCGTGTTTCACTAGTCTCCTTTGAAACTTTGAAGACTCAGGTGTTGGTTTCACCGTGGTTAGAGTTTTTCCATTTTCAATCCAGATCTTCTGCATTTAGGTTATTGTATTCTTAATGACACATAATTCCGTACAATTCTTATTTAATCTTAGTTGTTTCAATTTTTTAAAATTTTATTTTAACTGTTCAAATCCATTCTTATCAAATTAACATTTGATCATGTGAGAGTGATGTTCGGGCTTTTGAAGTGGTTAATGGAAGGCGGGTGAAGTTGCACAACCCAAATTCCTGTCATTGTCGAAAACGACTCCATTTCCATTCACAAATACATACCTATTTTCCTTGACAGCCGGAGTTTATCCTGCCGAAGGGATGTCGAAATTGACAGTTTTCGACAACAGTTAATGTTAAAAATGGCGTTTCTTTTATTGAACGTATTTAGTGAAATAGAGCACATGCTACCTTTTACAACTCTTTAAATAATCGTCAACCTAACCTCATTGTGTTTATAAAAGTGCGGTATGGGCTTAAAAGTAAAAGTAGATTTAGGATGAAAATGAGAAAGAGGTTGCAGAGGAATATCCCACGAGATGGCATTGACACAACAAATATCGGCTGGGCCATATTTTAATGAAAAAAATTACATTCTGTAAATATCGTATCTGTTAAATTTGGAATACAATGATGTCACCTACAAAATGAGATAAACAACCTGGTGAAAATAGGTAAAAATTGGAGTATCGATGGTGGGGCTTCATCGACCTTGGCAGTTTGTAGGAGGTAGTCCTTATCTCAAATGCGTTGCCCGATCTAGTTACAACACTGTGCCAAATAATGGTTGAGAAAGAACAACCCAAAAATTGGACAAAAGCACCAGGTATGAGGCAAGCTAAGAGATTTATAAATCTCTCAAAAAGAATCGCGTTGGAACTTCTCTCTCTCAGCAGAGAGTATATGAGAATTATTATAGGACTCTACCGGCCACTTAACTATCACATAAAGAAAATGGGAACAGCAGAGACAGAAAGTGGAACAAGAGACATCGGCACTTTTCATTTGTCAATGTCAAGCATTTGCACGGTTACAGTACAACCACATCCATGAGGCAATTCTCACACCAAAAGAGGTGCGCGAAGAGGAATTGTGTTTACAAAAGTGCGGTATGGGCTTAAAAATAAAAATAGACTTATGGTGAAAATGAGAAAAAGGTTGCAGAGGAATATCCCATGAGATGGCATTGACACATCAAATAGCACCAGTTATGAGGCAAGCTAAGGGATTTGCAAATCTCTCAACTAGGATTGCGTTGGAACTTCTCTCTCTCAGCAGAGAGGATATGAGAATTATTATAGGACTCTACCGGCCACTTAACTATCACCTAAAGAAGATGGGAAAAGCAGAGACAGAAAGTGGAACAAGAGACATCCGCACTTTTCATTTGTGAATGTCAAGCATTAACACGGTTACAGTACAGCCACATACATGAGGCAATTCTCACACCATAGGAAGTGCGCGAAGAGGCATTGTGTTTATCAAATTGCGGTATGGGCTTAAAAATAAAAATAGACTTAGGATGAAAATGAGAAAGAGTTTGCAGAGGAATATCCAACGAGATGGCATTGGCACAACAAATATCGGTTGGACCACATTTTAATGAAAAAAATTACATTCTGTAAATATCGTATCTGTTAAATTTGGAATACAATGATGTCACCTACAAAATGAGATAAACAACCTGGTGGAAATAGGTAAAAATTGTAGTATCGATGTTGTGGCTTTATCGACCTCGGCAGTTTGTCCGAGGTAGTCGTTATCTCAAATGCGTTGCCCGATCTAGTTACAACACTGTGCCACACAAGGGTTGAGAAAGAACAACCCAAAAATTGGACCAAATAAATCTCTCACAAAGGATCGCGTTGGAACTTCTATCACCTTAACTATCACCTAAAGAAGATGGGAAAAGCAGAGACATAAAGTGGAACCAGAAACATCGGCACTTTTCATTTGTGAATGTCAATCATTAGCACAGTTACTTTACATGTGTAAAGCAATTCTCAAACCAAAAGAGGTGCGCGAAGAGGCACCGAGGAATGTGCTTAGCCTTATGGGAAAAGTGCACTAATTAAAGTTTAACTATAATTTATAGGGGTTCCGCAATACATCTATATAAGTAGGAATTTTCGAAATCCTTATTCAACTCAGAAATCCTAAAAAAAAATCCTAACGTAAATAAATGTTTAAAGTATTTTATGACAGGTTTGAAAACAATTTTAACGGTAATTTAAATTAGTTGATTTTTTTTATTTACAAAATATCTTTATTTAACATACACATATAAATTATTTCATTACACGATATGATAAATAATAAAATTTCTAAGCATTTCTAAAAACATTCTAAGCATCCAATTCTTACGGTAAATATAAAATGATTGGGTTCAAAATTAATGAGATGAGCGTTTACTCCGATAACACCATAGCATACAGCATATCGGTAGATCCAGTCTTTTAATAAATGCTTCATAATGTTTTATACATTTATTTACTAACTTTTTGATTGCTTTATCCGAATATCGGCGAAATTACATTTTTTCTCGGAAAACGATTGTACTCCTCCGTCATAAATTATCGAATCACATGACATTTCCTGAAGGGTTTCATATCGAATTGGGTATAATGCGGATAACCGCCTACATCCGGTTTATATTCTAATATTTCCACCGGCTCTCTACAGAACCATTTTTCACCCTAGACAGTGAAGACATTCAATCATCCCTTAA
The DNA here is from genome assembly GCF_000648675.2 of Cimex lectularius. Lineage (NCBI taxonomy): Eukaryota > Metazoa > Arthropoda > Insecta > Hemiptera > Cimicidae > Cimex > Cimex lectularius. Next base: position 60,602 of record NW_019392722.1, read on the forward strand.
GAATGGTTGTCACGACCAATATCAATCATCGGCCTTACCTCTTCAACCAGAACGACGCCGGCGACCACCCTCTAAAGTTCGGAAAACGTATTAAATAATTATTTGGGGAAAAATGTTTAAAATTTTTGGGAAAATTTTATTTGAAACTTATACACAAGGCTTCAAACCAACTAACCTATATTTTTAAAATATTAATTAAATATAATTTGGACATAAAAAGTATTGATATTCTTCAGTTTGACCAAAATGTACCTTCTAATTTGATTAATTAAGGTTTTTAGTTGAGATAAAAACCTTAATTAATTGAAAGATAATATCGGATCACGTCAAGTCAAGCCGACCACGAAACTAGTGAATGCTCCTAATTTGAATTTTTATCTGAAATTGTTGTGAAAAAGGGTAAGAATACAATGTTATTTAATGAAAGTTTAAAAAGATTTAAAATTATATACGCTAATTATTCAGAAATCGTGAGATGCGGTCTGGTGTGATGTAGGTTTCAGAAAAACATTTTCTTTTTCGTGCCAACGTTTCGATCTTTTATTGAGATCATCTTCAGGTCTCAAAGTGTTTGTCTTCTGTGTAATTGTGCCATCTTTGCGTGCCGTGTTAAGAGTGCCTTGGGAGTTGGGCACTCTCAACACGACACGCAAGGACGGCACAATTACACAGAAGACAAATACTTTGAGCCCTGAAGATGATCTCAATAAAAGATCGAAACGTTCGCACGATAAAGAAAATGTTTTTCTGAACTTACATCACACCAGACCGCATCTCACAATATCTGAATAATTATTGATTAACGGTCACTAATCTCTACACATTATATACGATATTTGTAACAATATTTGTTTTATGTTTTTTAATCTTAAGGGGTGTTTTAAATTTGTTGCCCGGATCCTGTGTTAGATGCTATTATAACAAAAAAATTAAATGAGTTAAAAGATTCTATTTCCAATAACATCCCATACCATTCCAATTCTTTGTGTGTTGAAAATAATACATACAAATTGATTCAAATGCACATTAAATTTTAAATAGTGAATAAATCAGTGAGTTTTAACACTTTTATTAACCCATGAGAAGAAGGAACGCTGCTTGGGAGTCTTTTTCGATATCAAAACACTTTTGATCAATCTGTCCCCTGGGTTTGCTCTGAAATCGTAAGGATATTTTACTCAATACATTTTCTCATACTTAAATACCTACAATTAATTTACAGAATGGGTCCGATGCTTTCACTCAGTTTGTAGGGGACAGATGTTGGCGGCCCTTAGGTATCGTCATAGGTCCGTTACGGTACCCAATATATACTGCTGATATTCCTTTTCATACGATAATCCACCATCCGTACGCTGAAGATACTGCCATTATGTTCTATAACAACTACCTCGTTATGGGGTCCATACCACCCCAGGCACATTGAATCAAACTTAATACTACAAAATTTCAAAACAACCCAGCGGAGGCTTCATCAAATTAACTCCCATCTATTATGGAAGTGCTCCGTGCAGACCTCACAGCGTCACAAGCGAATGCCGTCGTAATGTCCAAACACGACACAAAATAGCAGAATTAAAACGGCAATATCGATTTCTTAATTGACTTTTACACAACAAATCTAACCTATCCCTTAATGACAAAATATATACAACTCAATAATGAACCCCCTAGTTGCATAAATCTATGATGTTCGAACAAACTTTCAAATCTGGAGAATTCATACTCTACAATCCCAACATAAGTAAAGTAATTCCTGAGATATGGGAGGTCAAACCACTTAACAATAATTTATTTTTATTTTTACAAATAAAAATCCATGTATAATGTTAGGATTCGAACCCACGAACGCTAAAGCGGCAATATAAGTCGGGTCGTGACCTAAATGATCCCTACATAAAAGATGTTGCAAGAAGAAGAAAGTCTATACTAACTTCCAATCCTAATCTATTCTTAATTTACAATAAAGTTTTACCAGATGTTTTTCATATAATTTTCCAAGAGGTCTAGAAATGAGCGTGATTTGCTCTCAGAGAACGAGATTAATGTACGTTTTAGGGATTGCTATCACTGGTTTTAATGTTATGTACTATCTGTCAGCAATCTATGTAAATTATTGCCCAGTTGTGGCTTAATAGAAAAAAAAGAAAATAGTTCTCAAAAACAGATAAAATGTAGCAGGCAAAAACGTACTCGTACGTAAAGTTTGAATATATTAATAAAATTATATTTTTTTAATATAAAATTTTTATTATTAAACTAATGCATAATGCAGGAATTAATTAAATCACCTCACTTAGCGAGGTTCATTACGAGAGCTTTCACCGCCAATCTAATCTTGTCGAAATTCATAGTCATCCTGTCATTATCACATTAATTCTAAAACTTGGTCAATTAGGATAATTGACAAATACGATTAGGTGTTAGTTTAACGAGAATTTTAAAACAGGTCTTTTCCTTGTTAAGATAATGGAATTAGGTCGTGCTTAAATTATTGGACATTTAACGGCCAAAGTCACAATCAACGTTTCTAATTCGTTAATTTGGATGATCAATGAAAAAATCCGTAAATTACAACAAAATTTATATTTAAATTATTATTTTTTTACGAATGTTTGCAATAGCTGTGGTCACATCAACCCTCGGAATGCCAGTGTTTTACAAAACAAGCCCATATGTCGGGTTCGAATCAAGCGGCGCTGCAATCGAACCCAGAACCTTAATCTTACAGTGACGAACGCCCCTATTTATGTTATTATCACAAATTTTATTTGAAACACAATCACGATTTTGACTTTGGTGAATTTCAATGGATAACAATTATATTAATAATTATAATGTTTTGGAAAGTTTTATATTAAATTCATGTCTCTAATTTTAATTAAGTGTTCTTAGTTAGTGGTCAAGCATGTTAAAAATTAAATCTTAGAACAATAAAACCCACTCTCATTCATATATGGAACATATTGTTGGACTACCTTTGCCAGCCTGGATGGATCCTTTTAGGCTGGCGGAAGTTATCGCTGTGAAGAAGGATCTGGGTCCGAAATTAACTACTCAAAGATGAAAAGGGATATTTGTAATTTAATTTAATTTTAATTACATTAGCCGATACGTTGTTGTTAGTTGGATGAAACAAAATACAAACGAAAAACAAAAAACTAGTTAACCCACATTTTTAATAACGGATTTACTGAAGAATAGCAAACGTGAATATTACTCATTTTGTAAACAAACATCTTTTCTTCATTTTTATCCAATTGTATTCTCTTTAATCATGGAAAGACATCATCTTAAACCAGAATTTTGCAATATTATTATGAGAATGGGTCATCGAGGTATCGGCAAGTGGATATGGCAGAGGTAGTTGGCGTTTTACAGATTGTCGTCTCCCGGGCTTTAGCCCGATTCCGAGAGACTGGAAGTGCCAATAGGAAGCTAGGCGGCTTGGCAGTGGATCTCAGCACATTACGACGCCAAGGGCTCACAGAAATATTGTCACTGTTGCAAGACGAAACCGTTTGCATAGTGCCCAAGATGTTTTGGTAAGGCCTTTATCAACACAAAAGTTTCGTAATCGTTTCTGGGAAGTTTGCCTCACATCGTATGCCCATTTGAGACGACCAGCAGCAGCAGCCCTCCACCAGCAATTCAAGCGATTATGATGCAGCGAGCGCCTAGAAGAGAACACCCTTTGAAATACTGATGAATCGCGTATCTGTCTGTATAATGATAGCAGGCGCTGTGAACAATATACAGAATCGTAATGCACCGAGATACACTGCCAGGCCTCCTGACCTCGTATTGCCACTTCCAGTCTCTCCGAATCGTGCTAAAGCCTGGGTGACCACGCTCTGAGAAACGCCAACTGCCTCTGCGATATACGCTTGCCAGTGACATCGATGATTCATTCTTCACAGTAATATTGCGCACTTCTGAATCAAGATGATGTCATTCCATGGTTAAAGAGAATACTAACGGATAAAAATGGAGAAATGACGAGAAAAAATGTTTCTTTACAAAATGAGTAATCTTCGTATTTGCTATTTTTAAATAATTATTTGGACTCATGAGATGGACATCTGGTGTGACGTAGGTTTTAGAAAATCATTTTCTTGGCCGTGCCAACTTTTCGATCTTTATTCAGATCATCTTCAGGGCTCAAAGTGTTTGTTTTCTATGTAGATGTAGCACTCTCAACACAACAGATAAGAATGACACATCTACACGGAAAACAAACACTTTGATCCCTGAAGATGATCTCAATAAAAATCGAAACGTCGGCACGACAAAGAAAATGTTTTTCTAACATATACGTCACGCCAGATCGCACCTCACGATCTCCAAATAATCATTGGCTAGCGGTCACTAAACACCACACATTTTTAAGTAAGTTTATTATTAAAAATGAGGATTAAGTAATATTTCGGTTTTGGTTTGTATTTCCTATTTTGTTTAATTTAATTAAAATTAATGGAATAAGAATAAAGTACTAATTTTTGAGCAGTTTATATTCGAAGTGAGCTGGTTGTTATTTTTCCAAGTTTTTAAGAAATCAAACCAATGAATATATGAACAACAAATTGAAGAAAAATAAATGGATACATCTATAAATTTTCTTAATTTTTTGTAGGCTTAAAAAACTTATTACTTATTCTAAAATGTTATTATTTAATTTAAATCAAAGTATTGTATTTATTCTTTGTTGTTTACAAGATTTTTTTTTTAATTGGTAAAATAATTCCATAAAAACGATCGTCTTATTTTTGAAATGACAGATTATTAAATTGGTATTAACGAAATAAACATTACTTTATTTATAAGTGCAGTTAGGTGAAAATTATATATTCTTTTTGTTTTTTTCTTAAAATGTGCAGGTAATAAACAAGCCACGGTTCTATTTCTTTGGCTTGTATAACTAGAGAACAGGTTGTTTTTCAACCATGGATTGTGTGCAGACAAAACCTGCACCCTAGGGAACAAATCCCTAACAGGAGATTTTGGTAATTGTTTGGAACATTTCCGTAAAAATATCAATTTTCAAGGACAGCCTTAAGCGGGGAACACAATTACCGATGCAGCGCTATGCGACGCTACTCGAAGCAAATCCAAAGCCCAATTTTCCATAAGATTTTATTACCCCCGTGCACATCTGCCCGATGCTATGCTACCCTACTACGCTACGCGATCCCCACTTTGTCGGGTAGCATCGAGTACAGTCGAAGACAAAAGAACTGCACACTCATATTTTTATTCAAAGTACATGTATTATTGTCGTTATATTAATTACAACATACTTAGCTTAATGTAAACCAAATTAATCGTGATCAAAATTTCATTAGTTTTTATTTTAAAAATAATTAATTTTAATAGTTTGGCAGAAAATTGATCAAAACACCGGATTACAATTTTTTTATATGAATTTAAATAACAATTTATTACACGGCTTTGCTCATAAAATTTAGCTAACAAAGTACTGGCCAAAACCATTTTCTAGGGAACAATTCATTTACCGTTGCAAATCTAGTATTGATTGATAAAAATTTTCTGAATTCACAATTTGCTCCATTAAACTTGTTTTTGTTGATTAGAAACCTTTGCTTTTGTTGATTGTTCACTAAACTTCAATATTGATAACACATTCAACGGTGTAAAAATAAAAGTTTTTCTTTCGTTTTTATGATTTTTTTTTCCCCTTAAATGAGATTCAATACATAAAACGGCAATAAGATGTAAATTAACGTCACCACGGTCTCATAAAATATTGGTTACGCGATAGGAAATCTCATATCGAGCCGAGTCGATTCCACGGTCATAAAGATGTCTTTTTCGTGGTCCGTGAAATCCGACCGGCTGTAAATTTTCTCCCGGTTTACCACGACCGACCTAGCCCTTTCAAAATCAGGATTTCAACAACCCCACCTCTTACTCAGGAGTTTTACTGCTTGAAGTGCACGTACACGATGTTGAACACAGAAGTTTGGAACGCAACGTGAGATGCCTGACAACAATTGTTTAACCTTTTAACCCTAAGAGGGCCCTAAATGGAATTTCTTTGAAAATAACTTGAGGAAAACCACACATTACGCCTTAGCGTCGTGTGAAAGAAAACAACTTTGACATTACTACATAACTATATAAAAAAAAGTTAACATATGCTTTTTAAGCAACAAATTAGGCATCAATTTAACACTGAACTTTCGACTTTTATTGGAAATAATACACAAAGAATTAGTAAAGTGGTTATCAGAATAATATTGTCATTCGTTTCGATAGGATGTGCTCAGAGCTATTTGGAAAATGGCCAAATACTTTGGAAGTTTTATAACTTCAATTGAACGCGATATCTATCAGGCTAAATTTCTTAAGTAATAAACTTGTAGATCCTGTACATCAACGACCAGTAATAAAAAGAATCAGAAAAATTTCAAGGGACTGGAATTATTATTATGTTTTATAAAAATTGTATTATGTAAGCAGTTGCCTAACCTTTGTCTTATTAGCTGCGCTGACTAACTTGTATACTACCTAGTGCGTGTTGGAGGGTAAATTCAAAATGTTCTTTATTAAAAATAAATAAATAATACAAAACCAGTGTTATGTATGTGACGTTTGGATTCAAAATTAATATGTTGTGGAACCAGATTATTAAATTAAATTCGTAAAGAACTTTCTCCTAGATATCCGCTCATTGAAATGTTGTTCGAATTACATGGATGAAGATAGCATCACACCCAGGTACTCATAATTTCTTACGACCTCCGTAGGCTTTCTTTTATCCAGTTAACTTTAAGAGCAAGTCGCCACTATTTTAAAATACTACTACTTTGGATTTTTTGAAATTTAGTAAAATATGCCACTGATTACAATAATTTTGGAGCGCATTAATTATTCATTTAAGAGACAAACGATCAAGAGCCCACAAAACAGTACCATCTGCAAAGGCTAGCATATTAATTTTTACAATATTTATTAATTGCAAAAAAGTAGCTTGGCCTGTGAATTAATCACAATTGTTTGTTTCTTTATTTCTAATAAATTCTATGTAATCATTCTGCCTTGATTCAATAGCTAAGATCTTTTGAAATCCGCTGCCTGTGCCTTCAATTGTCTTACTCTCGAAAGAATTTGAATAGGTCCGAATACCATGACTTCAAGTTCCAATCGATTCAAAACTTCTTCCCAATATGTAAAAAAATCTTCAGAAACTAACGAAATATATAAAATACTAAAAAACTTGGAAAATGTATGTGTTTTTACCGGTTATTTGATTTTCACCTACGGTTGAGTCGCGAGTTGCGAGGTAAGGAATCGATGTATTCGAATAGTTTAATTTGATCTCAATTTTCTGTCCATTCAAAATATTTCCCAAAATGTAAACATAACTTCAGAAACTAAAAAATATATAAAATACCAAAAAATTTGGAAAATGTATGTGTTTTTACCGGTTTTTAGATATCCACCTATCGGTAATTCGAATTATAAATCCCACAAGAACAAGCAGATTCTTTCCAATGGTGAATACCCGATCTTCGGAAATCATTGTAATTTCATATGATTTAGAGATTAGGAATTTTTCTACCGTTGTATGTTTTTTGTTGTCTCTATTCCTTTAAGGCTTTCATAGGATTTTTGGCCTTCGATTTTCTTACCAAACCTTCAATTGTTTTTTTGTAACTCTTTTTTTCTCCAAAAAATCAACTACTCGTATTGAGTATGTATTTTCTTCAATCAGTTGTTCTAATTTTCAGTCAACTCTGTTAAGATCTTCTTTCTCCTCCATTTTTTGGTAATTGGTCCATGATCATACTTAGTACTATCTTTACTTTTTTGCAAACCTAATTCTCTTGTTGGACTTATAACTTCCGTAGGTTCTGCACATCTCTTTGCTTTGAAATATTTCTCACCCTTTGCCGCTTTAATTGGAATTTGTGATGTATTATCGCCCTTCTCTCCTTCGCTTAACACAATACTCTCAGTCCTGTAAGTGTAAACAGTAAGTGTTTACCTTATATCCCGCGGTTTCGGTGAGCTGGTTCAGACGTTTGAACGGGCGAATATCACCTCTACAACCACTATTTCCTCTTTACCAATAACGATAACGCAGTACCAGTTCTAACCTGACGACTATTCACAGTTCTATTGCTACTAATTATTTTAATTAAAGACAACCAAATAGCATTCTTTCTACAGCTTAAACAATTAGTTTTTCCTTTCACCAACACAGTTCACAAAAATAGGCAGTAAAAGCTTTATAAATTGGTTAAGTGTCTTACGGAGGAAAAATAAACTTGACAGCTTGAGACATTAATCACTGTTTTATTCCGATTTTTTTTAATTTCCACTGTTCAGTTCCTTCTGAACTCATTGTTACACAAATTGAAGCACTGTTTTTTAAATTATTTTATTAGATAATAAATTAATTAATTGTATATTGCTCACTAAATTATATTTTAGAACATAATTAATGATAATATAATTAATATTATCATAAACAAGCATGCTCTACCATCATTAGTTTCTCGACCTGCGGTCTTCAATCCTTGAATTTAATTAATTTAGTTTGACATAGCGAGTCAATTTAATTCATAATAAAACATAACGAACAAAATAAAAATTAATTGTTTTGATGAACGCTAACAAAAAGATTCTTAAATTTTCATCAACGCATAACATAAAATAATGAATTCTTTATGAAATAATCAAATGAAAATTGTTTTTAATGGTCTTTTGCTGTGTATAATAAAACGAATGATTTTACAAAAACACGTCTGGTACATTAATTATGAAAGACTTTTAGGATTGCTTGGGGCTCTAGTCCAGTTGTTTTTTTTTTCTTTCAAAGACATTTATTAACTACTGTCAAGTGCACAGCCTTGAATGTAAAGTGGTTAATTGCTAAATATTTGGTAAACAATTTAGTTTAATAACAAAACCTTCTTTATTTGAAAGAGTAATTTTTATTTAGTAAAATATCTTAATATCGTTCCATAATATCTCATCATATCGAAGTGAATTCGATTTATATCTTCAAGTATTTGTGCTTGTTTTTCTTTTGTATTTAAAAGCTTGACATTTCATACCCCGATTCAAAGGAAAAGCGTTAAAAGTGGAAACTTCCTTTTCTCCATTTGCTTTTCGGCCCCTCGGAAAACTTTTCTTAACTTTCCGAATCGCGTAAAGCCGCTTTAGTTAGCCCAGTTGGGCCACGATTTCACCACATGGCCAACCAAGGGAACTCAACGTTGGAAAACGATCAATGATAACAATTCCCACTAAACGCTTTTAGCATGGTGATATACAAGTAATATTCTAATTATTTGAATTGACGATTTTGGTTTTTCTGTGATGGGCTTGTACCTTGGCTTTCACGTACACCAATTTTTCAAATTATTCATCTATGTCCAAACTAATTTGATATAAAAAGACCAGCATAAATGTGACAATTCTTTTAACATTCTGGATTGAGTGTAAATCATGTTGAAACCATAACATAGAAAAATCTCCAACACTAGTTTTAGAAGTTTCGTCATATCACAAGGCTGATGTTTAGTTTCATTAGTTAAAAAATGATTAAAAATGTATTTATTGTCCATTATTTTTGGACTACAATATTTATATTTGTAATTTTTTTTAAATTTGTTACATGTTTATTTTTAGTTTGGACCATGCAAGTCAGCTTAAACTAGGTCCTTGCATGGAGTTGTGTGGCTAATGGGTAAAGATATTTTTATTAATTTTTGAAGGTATTCATGAATATAGGAATAAGACGAGAGAGTACAGAATAGTTAAAACAAAAATCATCTATGTTATTACTAGTTATTCAGATATCGTGAGATGCCTTCGGGTGTGATGTAGGTTTCAGAAAAACATTTTCTTTATCGTGCCAACGTTTCGATCTTTTATTGCGATCATCTTCAGGGCCTGGGATTTACAAACAATGTTTACATTTAACAAATACATCAACACTAACACATTCCGCTACTACTAATAATATTACATTAAGTATATCAAATACAAACAAACAAACATACATTTCCATACCATTTATTCAAGGCCTATCACATAAATTAAACACATTTCTCTCGTCCGATAACTTCAAAATAGCTTTCAAAAATTATAAAACAACCCAAACACATTTTTCCAAAGTTAAAGATCCCACACCAATAAGAAATAAATCTGACGTAATCTACAAGATCAACTGTTTAAACTGTCCGGCAACTTACATCGGTCTTACATCCCAATATCTGGACAAGAGAGTAAAGCAACATATCTATGATTGCAAAAACCCAAGCAAAATCCTACACCACTCGCTACCCACCACTTTAAACACCAACACAATTTTGACTTCAAAAATCCAAAAATATTACATATAGAACAAAACAAATATAAACGTGATTTCTTAGAAATGGCTTAGAGATAAACACAGCATCAATTACAGAACAGATACATGTAAACTCAGTCGCAGCTACGCCAATATCATTAACCAAATACAATATAGATAACATACATATTTCATTACATTACATTCCACACATCAAATACTTTTCACATTGTCTAATTTCCCAACAATTTAACTTTCCTCTTTCTATTTATCCCCTTTCTATATAATCCTTAAAGGATAATCTGGCCGAACTATTACCAACACATTGTTCCCCTTTGTCGGCTTTTTTTCACTTCAAAGAAGCCGACGCCTTACATTAAATTTTCTTTTATTTACCGACTACCTTCCCCACCCCTTCAAAACCAAACATATATAAACATAAAACAGCAAAATCTCACTGGCACTCTCAACACGACACGCAAGGATGGCAAAATTACACAGAAGATAAACACTTTGAGTGAGGAGAAATACTTTGTTTGAATATAAAATATATCTTGCATTGTATAAATTCACTTTTCCACATCCTAAATGTAATTGTTAAATGTAAACATTGTTTGTAAATCCCAGGCCCTGAAGATGATATCAATAAAGATCGAAACGTTGGCACGATAAAGAAAATGTTTTTCTGAAACCTACATCACACCCGACCGCATCTCACGATATCTGAATAACTATCGATTAACGGTCACTAATCTCTACACATTTGTTATTAATATTTATTATGGATTTTGTTATGGATGTAACTGTAGTATATTTATGTGTTCCCACCCCTTCATGTGATTCTTCTACATCGGTATCTATTTTATTGACACAATGAGTTATAATTTCTGATAAATCAGACGTACATATTAATACAGTATTGTTTTTGTCTTTAAATGGTCTTTCACAAATATCGTTGATTTTTAGATTTATATACTGACCTTCCAATATAAAGTTAAATTTTAAAGCTTTAAATTATTTTAAAACTGAAGCTACTTTGGTTGTAATCACTGCATTTTTGCAAGAAGAAATAGAGTAATATCACAAATGTTTTTACATTATATTTAGTGGTCTATTGGCGAAATTACTTCTTTCAATTAAGTTGGTGTCCGAGTGAATCGAAGCAACGATAGCTCAAGTGGTCAGTGCAACGGCGTATTTAGCCGAAGGTCGTGGGATCGAATCCCGCTCGTGGCACTAAATTTTTCATTTCAACCAAACCCTTACATAAAAGGTTGTTTTTGTTAAAAAAATTTTTAGTATGATATTAAATGCCGCTTCAATTTTAATGAATCAGTCATTTACCTCGTTTTTCACGTGTATTTTCGCAATGGAGCTCATGGTTATGTCTAGGGTTGACGTGATCAAACGTTTTGCCACACGTCCCACAAACACCCTAGGAGTCCTCGTCGAAAGTTGAAGGCAATGGATGATCATGTGAGGTGGATAGATGAGGGATTCTGTGTACTCTCATGTATTTTACTAGATACATTACCAATATTTACTCCACAGTTTAAACATAATTTGTATCTATCAACTATAGGGATATTCTCGTCGCGAGTTGGTGCACTCTTATGGAGTTCGCAAAAGGCTTCGTGCCCTTCTCTCAATTCGTATTTATCAATGATTGTCCACAAAACATGCAAATAGACCAAAAAAATTCCACCGTGTGGAAAAAGAGCCCTGTTTTATGACGAACGGTTAACGCAATTGTATTTGCCATATCGTACGGGATTGTCTTTCCCGTTGAAACGTTTGTAGCAGTTTATCCATTTTAAAATCATTTTTGATGCTAAATGGCAAGTTTTTATGTCTAGTGCGGATATGAAGTATTGAAAACCTTTTATGACAAATATTACATAATGTATTAGCATTCATCTTACCAAAAGTGTGGAGCAAATGAAATACAAACTACATAAAAAAAAACTCTTGGAATATTGATTATTTGGAGATGGTGAGATGCGGTCTCGTGTGCCGTAGGTTTTAGAAATTTTTTTTTATCGTGCCAACGTTTCGATCTTTATTGAAATCATCTTCAGGGCTGAAAGTGTTTGTTATCTGTGTAGATGTGTCATTCTTTTCTGTCGTGTTGAGAGTGCCATTCACACTTTGAGCGCTGAAGATGATCTCAATAAAGATGGAAACGTTGGCACGATAAAGAAAATGTTTTTCTAAAGCCTACGTCACACCAAACCGCATCTCACGATCTACAAATAATCATTGGCTGACAGTCAATAAACACCACACATTTCTTGGAATATTCGAAAATATAAGCAAAAATAACTATTTGATAAAGAAATAACGAAACAATATGTTTTAACCAAAATAGGTTGATTCAAGACGATAATCGCAAAAGACAATGCTGGAAGCTCGAATGCAAAGTGAGCGTATTATTGGTAGTCCGCGGAAAGGGGAGAGACAAGAACCCCGTCAGACACCATTAAGATGAACGGGTGGTGAGGTGTGAGGCGGGCCCAGAACCGGCTTTTTTCCTCTACTAACGGGTTTAGTGGATGATAAGGGTCTTCTATACGGCAAGTGGACACTTCAGCTCTGGAATATTTGATCCTTTATAAACGATATGAACAGAGAAAGGGAGAAAAAATGTTGATCCGGATGATAACGGGTCGGGCTCAGTCAAAGAATTAATAAATGATGTTAGATTTGAGCCCTTTTCAGCCCCAACTTCCCAGCTTCACTTTTCGCTTTAATTTAAAAGAGTGCCCTTATAAAAACATTCTGATAATCATTCCTCTGTACAAAATCTGTGCAAAAAGTGTGAAAAACCGAAAGAGACGGCTTAATTAGCCTTTCTAATTAATTCAAACGTTTCTTTTTTTAAACCGTTTTAAACCTTTTATTAAGTTTTGTGTAACTTTTTCCTTGAAAAGTTTAATTTTTCCTAGGCGCGTACATTTTACTTGATGATAATGATGGCGAAAGTTTTGTATCCTGTGCTTTCGGACTTACTGTACTTTTCTAGTTCCATAGTTAGTTCAATGACTCGATCATCCTCTTAAGAATTACTATGATATTGACTGTCATTGCTGCGTTTCTTTTCCTTGGATCTTCTTGATATCCGAGGTTTGCATTAAGGTATCGATTAAGGGGTTGTTTCACATTCCAAGAACAGATGGGGTTCAGTTTCTTCCTCCTCACTGAATAAAATATTCTTATGTTGTTAAGGATTTTGTTATGATACCAATACTGGTATATAGTTCTACCACTCACTGAGTTTTAGTTACTTTTACAGTAGTAGTCTAGATAGTCCAAGAACATTTTCCTAGTAGTTTAAAGGAAATTACAATCCTTTTCGATAATTTCTAGTTGGACTAAGCGAATTGTTTTAGATTAATCAACTGAAAAAGAGGAACGAAGTAAATGAAACTTGATCAATTTTCTTATCACTAAGTAAAACCAAGCCTGTTTTTTCGCTGGATTCGACCCTGCATTCGAACCCAACATACTTACAAATGTGCTTTTTTTTCAAAAACTCCGGCACCCCGAAGGTTGATATAACCTCTGCTGTTGCAATCCCTCGTAAAACAATAAATAAATAAAAAAGTCTGTTGTTGTAACGGTTGATCGTTTAGTTGACCGATTACCCGTAGAGTAAGATTTATGGGAGCTAAGAGGATCTCCTCAGAAAAAAATTAAATAAAAATTAATCGTTCTAATTTTGAAAAATAACAGAAAAATATAAACAGTAATTATCAAAGAATAAAAAGATAAAATATGATTTTACGGATTTTACGCACAATTTACACTCAGCCGAAATACAAAGTATTAATTTTTAGGAGAGGGAAGAAAGTAACAGCCAATTCACGTGGTCGACCAAAAAGAGAAGAGAGAAAATCGTTTTTTCTCTGCTGAGTGGTTTCGATGAACCCGTGAAAAACTGTAGATCTTTTTATGGCGCCCTCTTTCAGGCTGGCGCACCTTTAAAAAACTCTCCAATTTATACTATACATTTTATAGATTAACGACAATTCTACCTCCAAAACTTCACATCATGTATCTGGTAACATTTATGACTCAATATCACACATACAGTTTGTATTTTCGTGAAGGTTTGAAGAAAGTGAAAAAAAAGGAAGAAATAGATGAAATTGACGCAATCTTAACATCTAACAATAATTAAAAATAATCAACTAAAAATCATTCTTAAATTTGAAATATGCGCTTTGTGATTATTCCTTCTTGTTCTCTTTGTCTATTTGAGGATTATGAGGATTATAAGGGTCGGCACTCAACTAGGTTTAACAGGGAAGCTTGAAGCACTGACCCCGGCATTTGCTGTCTATGCGATGGTCGATAACCACTCGCAAAATGTGGAAATGTATTATTCTATTTGTTTAAAAATAAACAAAAAAGGCGTTAAAGAGATAAACGTAAATTTATCCAACGATTAAACTTGGTTGTGTATATCTGCACGCTTACTAAATAGGCACGTAGCAATGTTTATCTTAGTTTAAACATAACAGGATGTTGCAGCGTAGTGTTAGCCAGTAATACTGTAATTTGTAAACATTTAGAGTAAAGTTTTTATTTAAACACAAAATCATACAAAAAGTATTTTTTCTACTAGTCGTAGGTATAATTATTTAAAATAAATTAAAAACTTAATAGATAGAAATTAGAGAAAGAATTGTTTAAAACTTTATTGCAACTTTGTTATTAAATAGTTCCTACATTTTAATTTGGCAATTTGACTATTTATCAAGGTCAAAGATTTAAAAAAAAATTAAAGGTGAAATTACGGTACAATTGATTTTTATTTTTATTTGATTTTTGAATTTTTGATTAGAAATTGTGGAAAAATTGCATTCTAATCATAGGACAGTGACAACAGAACTTCTAAGTTTAAAACCTAAATAACGTAATTATGGATGTTTTCTCAATATTTAGAAAAAATTACATAAAACGTACAAAACCGATCGATTGAACAAGATATTTCAGCAAGAAAATTGTATTTGCATTTATTTTGGTTTATTCATTATGTAAATATGATCTCTATTTACATTTGCCGTTAAAAACCGACTGACCAGCTTATCTTTTGATCTATAATTTATAAAATATTTTCATAATAAAATTCCCCTATACAAATTTTCATTATTGAAAAATAAAGATTAATTTCCATTTTCAAATATATTTCTATAACGAGCTTGAAATTTCCGATGGTTGCACACATGTCCAAACGGCATCGCGATGCTGTTTACGTTTCAAATCGGTCGTTTGCTTTGCAGAAACGGCGATTTGATGAGGGTATTGATTAGTCAATTTACTTAAGTTATGCATAAACAATTTTACGATAGTTATTGTCCTAAAACTTGTTATATAAAATTTTGAATATTTACATGTAGAATATTTACATGGCTGTTTTTTGTATTGCTCAAGTTCCTTAAAATTTAGCTAAGTTTATTGATTTTATATTAAAAATTTCAAGAAAGAATCATTTTCAGTCAAAAAAATATGAATTGCTACATTGAATATTTAAAATATTAGCACAACTTTTATTCAAAAGGAATATTACTTCCAAAAAACGATATTTGATTGAACTATATAAATACAAAATATTATTCATCATAAATCTTAATTCTAACTGAAAACATTATTTGATATTGCGTATTAAAATTAGAATGCATAACGGATTCTCGTGTGATATATTTTTATATTACTCTAAAGTTACTTTATAGATGATTTACTGATTTCTTTGAACTACTATAACAAGGTAACAGAGGAAAGGAAAATTGACTTGTTCTAAACAAATAACGTAAAAAAAATATGAAACATAAGGATGTAACTTTATTGCGCTAAATGATAAAAGGCTTATTTTATAGAATTTATAAAAGAAATTTTCTGCCATACAAGCATATTTCCAACTTATGCGTGGGAGTAAAAATGAATAATAAAAAGGAAGAGAAAGATAAAGGTGATGTAATGAAATTTTTCTCTTGGAAATATGTTTATGATAAAATATGCTTTTCACCATCCTACAAACAGGAGTATGTTTTTATTTAGTATTGAATCTTTATTCTTTATCCATGTGCACTATTTTTAAAAAATTTATTAACCTTTTATAATTTGATATCGATTTTCTTGTGCGGGAATGCAGCGGGATGCGGGATCTAGTCAAAATACATCCTGGTAGTTTTCAACCAAAACAATATTATATACCATGATTTTTATGGTATATGGGTTTGTGAATATTTACCACTAAAGAAATAATACAAATGTAGCATTTTATTTACTATTTCTTATAGGAATTTTGATACCTGTCTATATTGGTCATAACAGTGAAGTATCTTCAAGAATATATGTAAAAAAATTCATAATACTGAAATAGGAGGTTTATTTATGACACTGAGAAAATGAATGTTAATAAACCCCTATAAATCCTTAACTCAATTAAAATTTAAGGAGTCTGTAATAAAACTTCAATATAGTAGTTCAAATATTCTAGTCTAGTAGTCACCAAAAATCATTAATAATGGAGATCTTTCAAGAAAGGAATAAAAAACTGTAAACATAAAACCGAAGAATATATGTTTCTGAAAAAACGTGCTATTCACGTAAGATTGAAACATCTAGTACGGCCTCACAACTTTCATGAGGACATCGGGATTTTCAGAACGGCATTTTGGTATATAAATCAAAATTTGCGCAATGTTTGTTTGAGTGATAATGGGGGAAAAGGATTACAACCCAGCTAGTACTAACAAACTAAAAATTAGAGGAAGAGATAGGTAGATAGATAGATAGATAGATAGATAGATAGATAGATAGATAGATAGATAGATAGATAGAGAGAGAGAGAGAGAGAGTGAGAGAGAGAGAGTGTGTGTGTGAGTGAGAGAGTGAGAGAGAGAGAGAGAGAGAGAGAGAGAGAGAGAGAGAGAGAGATAGAGAGAGAGAGAGAGAGTGAGTGAGTGAGAGAGAGTGTGTGTGAGTGAGAGAGAGAGAGAGAGAGTGAGAGAGAGAGGATTTTAACATTAAAAAGATATAATTAAAACATTTGTCCAATAAAGTAACAATTTTATGTACAGTATAGGTAATAAAAGTAAAATCAGAAATATACGAAACCAATACCAAAAGAAATAACACATGCTAAATAAATAAAGACAAAGTATTAAATTGTTAGGCAGAATATATAGAGCAGAAGCATGCACAAGGGAGGTGTACATTTTAAATGTAACAATTGCATTAAAAGAAACCATTAACCATTACACCGCATGGCCAGTTCAGGGAATTAGAGGTAAAGAACCCGGTTTAAAGTCTTAAATGCTACCTCCTATGTTTCCACATCACTTTAAACCAATTTTCCTTACAATTAAGTTCGGAACATTAGAAAAGCATTATTGCGATTTTAATTTAATTAGACTAGTGATTACTATTTATGGTTTATATACATTTACACTTACGGTATCAAAACCCAAAACAATATTAAAGGACCGTGGTGACTGATATTATGAGCTTATGACGTACACTAGAGAGTAATAGCAAAAAAATACTGTAAAATTGTTGGATTATTCGTCCGCGACAGTCAACGAATTGTTTGACAGTAAACCCTTTTGTAGGACTGGAATTTAATTTATAATACTTGTTCTTCTTGGCCAAGTCTCTCTAGAAAAACGGGTAGATTGCTCATGTTAGACTTTCATAACGTACGGAATAAAACTTTTCGTTGATGGCCCTTCCTGCAAAATCAATATCCAAGATGGTTTGTAAAGAAAATATTGTTGAAGGATTGTTCCATATTTTGTTAAATTGCAGGAGGTATGGTTTTTAAAGAGAGGCTCACTCAAAAAGTAATTTTTTTAGTGTAAGCACATAGGAAGAATTACAATATGTATAAATAAAATTATCCGTTTTATGGAATAATATTGAATCATGGATATGCACCCTAACCCTATCGTTACTTGAACTTCTGTTACCCGTTTTTAACACCAACCTTAACATAATCGTAACTTAACCTTACCTAATCTAGACGTCAAAAAAGTCACTGGAACATAAAAATTACTAAACCAAACCTACCTACAATTATCCTATGAGTTTATTAATCGTTCCTAGTAAAAAACCTCGTTAAACGCCCTCTTCTAGGTATCCAGATCCTAGTCCACAATCTTCAACCATCAATTGGAACTAAACCCTCCACTGTCCATCAGTTTCATCGTGTTGCAGATTTCTCTTCCATTGAGTTTGAAGAAAACTGCGGGTGAATTGACTTTGACGTTGAAAGAATGAAACGATTCACTCTTATTTTTAAGCAAATTACATGCTTACCAACACCTTTAATTTTATCAACAATTTTTCCAAGAGACATTTTCGGTTTTAAAAGGGCTATGCCTTTCTTTTTTTCCCAATGAGTTTCCTTCCACGGACTTCCTATATTCGACATACACGCATGGAATCCTCCTGTGAGTTTTACATGCACATTTGCTTATGATACAACTATGTTTTTTCTGATCATTTCAATTTCCGCACAAACCTTCTAACCCGCATTTACTTTGCTGGAGGATTGATATCAAAGTTAGTGTCTTTAGACACTATCAAATGTAACTAGTTAACCTTTACACTTCAAAGAATCACACTACTTCTTATCCACATAGATGACGTCTTTCTTCCTTACGACGATACTGTATGTTACCTTGAATTATTCTAGACAGACAACACACAAGAATAGACTGAAGAACTATATAAGAAAGACCTCGATGTCCTTGACAACCACGACGGTATAATCACTGACTTCGTGCCAGACATCCTGGAATCTGAAGTTAAAAGGGCCTCAGAAGGCATTACTAACAATAAAACTATTGGAGGTGATGGTATCCCAGCTGAGCTTTTCAAAGTCTTAAAAGATGATGCTGTTCAAGTGCTGCACTCAATTTGGCAGCATATTTGGAAAACGCAACAGTGGCCACAGAATTTGAAAAGGTCAGGACCCATTCCACTCCCAAAGAAGGGCAATGCCAAGGAATGGTCCAACTATCGCACAATTGCACTTATATCACACGCTAGCAAGTTCATGCTCAAGTCCCTACAAGCTAGTCTTCAACAGTACGTGAATAGAGAACTGCCAGAAGTACAAGCTGGGTTTCGAAGAGGTAGGGCTGGGGGACTTGGTCCATGGGGTCGCAAAAATTCCGACTCGACTGTGCGACTGAACAACAAGAAAACACACACATTTTTATACTGACATTTTGGTTTAGTGTAAAACATTAATAAATTATGTATCCAACCCTAAATATCTCCTTTTTAATACAAAGTTGTGTGATTTTGAAAATCCTCTTAGTAGCTACGAAAATGTTCTAGGATTCGTTCAGCTAAGTGCTGTGTAAATTAATTTAAATGGAAGACACATATCTACTTATTTGCGCAGTTAATATTTGTATCAATTAATCTCTTAGATAATAAACTTCGAGTTTTTCTTATGGCCATATGTTTTACAAATGGGTCACAAAACGGTACTTTGCTTGATGATGATAAAAGTAGCGCGAAAGAACATACAAGAAGTACGAATTTTCCCCGTGATCGCAAGGTCTACACCCTAACCACTCAGCTATCGACATACTCAGTTTCCCGGGTTTATATATTTTGGTTGGTTACTTAAGTTTTAGTTTCTCGCCTTCTTCATTGAGGAACCTTTATTGAAAACATGTAGTTGGATAATGTTCTAATTATCAGTTTATCTCATTAAACCGATCTTATGAGAAAGACCCGTTTTCATTTGTTCAACATCGGTCTTTTGTGGAGATTTCCTATTATAAAAATGGGTCTCAAAGTCAAAAGAATCCGCCTTTTAACAGACCCTTTATGTCACAGCTGTCACTTTCTCTGCTCAATAAGGTTTAATTTCCTCTGGGGCAGATATGGCCGGCACAGGTTGGCTGAAAAAAACTCAATTTAAACTCAATGCAAGAATGGCCGTAATCCCTCAATCATATTTAATTGGACGACTGAAAAGATTCACCCTCCTATTCTCCGAGCTCGGCAACTTAACTTCACGAAGTCTAGGAAATTTTCGGGACGCGTTCATCTTAATTACACAAAAACTCCTAAGACGATTGAACGCAAGTTAATGCGTTACTTCATGCGTGACATAGTAACTAAAGTTTTACATAATTTAGGCACAATCAATATTCACGATTGAAAAAGACCTTGCATACAGAGAAAAAAATTTTGCTCTTTTTTTTGCTTTCCCACGCTCATAAATATTCAAGCCCAACTTTGAATATCGACTCGATTCAATCAATCAAATTTTGTGCGGAAAAGATTATAACGTGTTTTCAACTAACTTCCTTTTATCCGAAAACAAACTTCGGAGAGAAAAACGATTTTTGTTCAATAAATTTACATAAAAATATAGACAGGAAATATTGTGGAATGATGTTTATAGGACAACATATTATCTCTAGCACATACATTTGAACATCACAAACAAAATTTTCCATTTCTTTATTTTTTTGTTTTTAAGAGTTAAATTTGATCAAACGTAAGTGCATACAATACATGTGAATAACGAATCTTGAAATATCATTTTAAGTCTTAAATGTAAAACAAGTCCCAAGTTTGGAAAATTTTTTATTTACAATAAAATAGAAGTAGAATTATTATTATTATTAATCTAAAAGGCCATCATCTTTCTATTATTAAATTTTCCTCATCGCATTGGTTTTAATTAAAATTATTGTTTACATTCCACGAAAGAGAGCTTGTCTCATTTCATTTGTAAATTGAACAATAGCATTATAAATGATAGATGTAATTCTTTCTATAGGAATTAATAATAAAATGTCAAAATGGAACAAATAATCTGCATAACAATACAAAGGGCAAACATACAACGGATACAAGCAGGATGGGATTAACGTAATTATCAACCACAGAAACCAACATGTAATCTTTCTGTAGGTCTATTTTGCTAAGGCTTTTTGATTTTTTAGTATAGGTTAATTATACTACATTAAGCCGTACGCAATTATGTAATATTACAGTGACTCACATATTTGTTCACATCAGTAAACAATTTAATATTATCTCTAGTTTGCAAATCCCGTATTTTTTAATACAGACAACCGCAATAAGATTGAGTTCGTTGAACTGTTGGTAAACAAACATTCACCCTAATAATCTTTATTTATGTTTATACCTTTGAATTGAGCCAGTTTATTACGAGTCTTCATGTGAAGAGTTTTGTGACTCGGGTTACTTCATTGCAAATTGCGTAAAAATCTCAAATTTGTTATCAGGTATCATCAATTTAGTTATTTTTCTTACATATTGAAAATATATTCTTTCCTTAATGGTTATCATCTATTCCGTTTAATTACAGTATGAAGCCATTTTCAACATTTTTGAAAGATCAAATAATAAAATCTCTACAAGGAGGACTTCCTTATCGTGCAATTTCAAAACATATAAATTGTTATTATTGGGGTAATAACAAAACTTAAAAGATCTTCCGGAATTTAAGATAGTTGTTTTAAAAAGAAGAGGAGTCGTCATAAAACAAAATTTTCCGAGGCCAAAAGGCGTTGTAACTACGCGCTCCGTTCGATCAGGACAGGTTGACAATGCAGTCCAAATTCAGCGTAGGCCGCGTGATAATGATAATATGGATGTCAGTGCTGAAACAAACGGAAATGTTTGCTGAGGCCGGATTAAGAGCGACGGGAAGTGAAGAAACCATTGCTGACCAAAGAGTGGATTGCTGATCGTGGTTTTAATGTCATGGAATGGCCCCCACAGTCACCTAAACTTAATCCAATTGAGCACTTGTGGGGAAAACTAAAAAATCTTTAGCCGATGCTGCAGGAAACGCTTCAAACTTCGATCAACTTTGAGAAAAAACATACGTTGAATGGGACCTAATTGATCCAGAACAGTACATAAATCTCGTGAGAAGTATGCCCCGAAAGCCTAATGCAGTCTTGACTAAAAAACTTTGAAAGCCAAAGGAGGACATACAAAATATTAAAGGACTTTCTATGACACAATCATATTATCGTTCGCACGCGGTAATTTCTTTTCTATTATTTTAATAATTATGATAAAGGAACAATTGAATTTTTTGGGTGTTTTTTGTGTTAATTATTAAATAAAATTATTAAAAAAACTACGTTTATTTGATGTCCTACAATTGTTTTGTAAAGTAAATAATGATAGAACCCAATTTGCATTCAGCTGTGACCGAATCTGTGAGTGCTGTACGACACAAGATATAAAACATAATTTTTCTTTTAAATATCATTTTTCATATTGCAAGCAATTTTGAAAAGACATATAAAAGTGATTGTTGAAGGGGTTTCTGAACGTTAAAATATCACATGCAATCTAAATGTTTTTAATTTTATAAAGCTTATTTTATATTTGTTTTACAATTTAAAAATATTCAATGATAAAACATAATAAATGTTAGTGTAGTAATTAATTAGTTTTTGTCTTTCCATAATTTTTTATCAAAAACAGAAATAATTGAAAAATCAAAAATTTGAAAACCTTTGAAATTACAGCATTAAGTTTTTGATTCAATTCATTAATCTAAAAAGAAATTACGAAGTTAGAAATAAAACTTTACTTTAACCTTTATAAGCAACATTTATATAGAGGAAGATGAAGTTTCAAAAGCAAAATTGGCCTCTTTGGACTACCTGAATAAGACTATTCTGTTGTAAAAGGCAAAGATTCTGTGTACCTTTCTCATCTGACAAGGCGAACTTCTGAGAAACACGAGGAGAAACGTTTTGCTACGCCCTGCTTATAATGCTGATATCTCGACATCTGACTAGTCTTTTTGTATCAAAAGTAGTATTCATTTTTTTTAACTTTGCTCTGATAACTGATCCATATCTGAAAATGAGTTTACAATGTTGAGAAAAAATATCAAAATATTATATAAAAAATACAGGTGGAAGAGTGGTAAAATGAAAAAAGTACTATCAATACAAAAAAATAAGAGCAGTGCTATTTTACAAAACGGCACAATAGATAACAAACAAGAACTAAAAGATAAACTACCTGAAAAACAATTTTAAATAATTCCTAAAAAATCAAAATATTAAAAATTGAAAAATTCGTGTACATTTCGTTTTCAGTGAAATAGTACTTCTATCACATAGAATACAAATTGCTTGAATGTTCTTACTTTTCATGTGAATAAAAAACTATTTTATTTTGCTTTTTCATTCTAGTTTTAATTTGTTATTAAAACCTGTTCAGGAAATTATCTACTATAAAGGCCATCTTAGTAAAAGCGTTATTTTTAATACATATTTTAAATGAGATGATTTTCTAAGAATAGTCAACTAATTTCTGATGCAATTTTTTTAATCAAACGCTGTAATATAATACGAAAAATTGGATGGCAAACAGGAATACGCTCTGGATCACCCATTGGCATACTCTTTATAGCAAATATTTCATCCCATATATTTTCAGTACCAATAATATGAAAAGCTACTTGATTTCCTTCTTGTGAAAATCATTGAGCTTCATCATGAAAAATGAAAGATCTTAATCATAAAGTTTCTATTGTAACTTTGTCTCTGAATTTAGGTAAATTGCAATAGTTTAAAATGCTGTGCGAGCCAATATGGTTAAATTAAACCCCATGTATAGAAAGACTTGTGTTATTTATCCAAATATACGGTCAGAGAGGATGGGTTTCACTTCCTCGCTGAATGCTCTATATTAAATTAAATTCGTCATGTACACCTATGCCGCAGTTTCCTGTCAAGAAATGAATTAATCATCGACCTAAATTCGAAATCGATCCCACTCGTAAAATGTTGAACTTAATGCATTGTAGACATGTATTTCCTTTCTAATGAACATTAATAATTATAAATATATATATAACAATAACAATAAACATAAATAAATATTTAATATTGTAGAATTTAATTTATTCTTCTGGCTTTGCTTTTGTCATCAATGTTTTTTAATTTTCATTTTTACTAATACGTTGTTTATGACGTAATTCATTAACATCTGGTAGACAAAATTAATTCTTCATTTTATACAGTGGTTATACTGCATAGTTACCATTGTTATGTGGTGTTTAGTGACAGTTAGTTAATGATTACTCGGAGATCCTGAGATGCGGTCCGGTGTGATGGCGGTTTTAGAAAAACATTTTCTGTATCGCGCCAACGTTTCGATCTTTATTGAGATCATCTTCAGCGCTCAAAGTGTTTGTTTTTCGTGTAGATGTGTCATTCTTGTCTGTTGTGTTGAGAGTAAGTTGAGCAGTCTCAACACAACAGACAAGAATGACACATCTACACGAAAAACAAACACTTTGAGCCCTGAAGATGATCTCAATAAAGATCGAAACGTTGGCACGATAAAGAAAATGTCTTTCTAAAACCGACATCACACCAGACTGCATCTCACGATCTCCGAATAATAATTAATATATATCATTTTTATTAAATTGTAAGAAATAAAAAACTATTATTATTTTTTTAAACTAAATTTTAGCTTCTATCGATTGCATATCACTTTAGAAAGCAGTGATAATTGGATTCCTAGGCAGCACAGACCAAAAAAAAATTGGATCGTTACGGCCCCTAATTCTCAAATGTTAGGGTTATATTCACTAATTTCGTGATCCGCTTGACCAATTAATATATTACAATTAATTAAGGTTTTAAGTTGAGATAAAAAAGTCAATGGCACGAGCGGGATTCGAACCCACGATCTTCGGCTTGATACGCCGCTGCTCTACCACTTGAGCTATCGTGACCTCGATCCACTCGGTTGCGATTGAGATGGGAAGTTGGTGTTCGAGTGGATCGAGGTCACGGTAGCTCAAGTGGTAGAGCAGCGGCGTATCAAGCCGAAGATCGTGGGTTCGAATCCCGCTCGTGCCATTGACTTTTTTATCTAAACTTAAAACCTTAATTAATTTTTAGTGTTATATTTCAATTTTATCTATACAGCACATGCTTATTTCTTTTTAGTTTGATGTTATGGAAACTAACACGCCTAATGTATAAAACCAACACCACGAGTTTACATTTATTAGTTAGTCACACTCGGCGCAAATTTCAATGCGTCTTTTCTTCCAATACGTAGAATTTTTCTCTTGTTCTACGAGACAAGGATAATAAAAACGCTTTGGTAAACTTTTCTCTCACATGTATCGACTGATGACTTATCGTATCAATGCGCTTGTGATAAATCGAAATGTTAATTATATACGTGAAGTACTGATGCACACGCATGGTAGCATCAGTGGTGCCTTTGGAAACTGACACCCACATTTTTCAATTGCACCGACACCATTATTTTAGTGAATTAAGGTTTTCTATTTCTTCATTACAGTTCTCTTTTACTAAATTGTAGAACATATGATGGTAAAATTTGGTTGAAATCCAAATTACTCAGTTTTCACTTGACTGACAAAAAGCAGACGACGAGAGTGGTAATCAAGACGTTGATTTGTAACACCTTCCTTAGTCATTGCGCCTTGAGATTAAACGAAATTCCATTTGCGCGGCAAACACGAAGATCATTAATATCAATGGTTCATAAAAAGTAACATATTCCTGCCGTAGTGTTCATGAGCATGGTGAAGTTCAGAGAATTGTTAGGGGAAAAAATAATGTTATAAGTTGGTATTATTAGCCAACAGTACTGCTTGTCGGAATTATCTGATATATTGAAAGGTTCCACAGGAAATACCTGTACAAGTTGATTGATGTCGTGTGTATTGTAGTGTTCCCTGTAAAATTGTGGATTTTCATTTGTTTAGTGAATTAGTTGATATGTAGGAGAAATATTACTAAAATACCGTTTTCTCATGTATAGTTGTTCAACTTTATTCTCGATACCGAAATAGGCATGCGACATGTCCGAATCATGTGTAGGGCCATCATATTTATTCCTCATATATTCATTGTTGCTACAAACTAGCCGCCCTCATTTACAGGTGATCAAACGATTTGTTGAAAAAAATTTTGACAAGTCTGGTCAAAAAAATTTGCTGGTTAAACTTTTTTTTGTTTTCAGACGTAAGAGTCGTATGTTTGTAAATTATGTGAGCTATCAGGCATAAAGGCCAAAGGGTCACTCTTGAAAAAGTGTTATTTGGCCTTGAGTACATACCTCCTTTTAAATTTGCATTTTTATTTACTCGCATTATTTATACATTTTTATAAGGTCACATTTTTTTAATTAAATTTATATATGCATAAATATCTCGGAGAAGAGTATTGATTTTTCGTTCAAAGAATGTTTGCTGTATATTGATAAAAGTAGAGAAGTTCTGTTTATTCTGTTTTTTCTTTATGTACAATTTGTTATATTTAGTGACGTTAGATAATCGTTATTTGGAGATCGTGAGATGCATTCTGGTGTGAGGTATATTTTAGAAAAACTTTTTCATTTCGTGCCAACGTTTCGATTTTTATTGAGTTCATCTTCAGGGCCTGGGATTTATAAACATTGTTTAAATTTTACAAATACATGTAGAATGTGATAGTATTGTATAAATTCATTTTTTCACATCCCACAAGTATTTGTAAAATGTAAACTATGTTTATAAATCCCTGGCCATGAAGATGGTCTCAATAAAGATCGAAACGTTGGCACGATGAAGAAAATGTTTTTCTAAAATCTACGTCACACCAGATCGCATCTTCCTATCTCCAAATAATTTATGTATAAGTGTTATCACACCGTTAAAACAATCTACGCAAAAAAAAAAAAAAAAGGCACCGAAGAGATCCGAACTCACGATCTGCAATTTACCAAACAATCCTCACACAGAAGAAAGCTTTTTCGGATTGTTGTAGAAAATGACCCCTTGTTTTAATACAAGAAAAGTTGTTTTGCAAAACCCTGTTTACCTCAATTAATACGCACATATAAAAACAAATCAATTGAAAAATCGTCAGACAATTGTTTTTTACTCTTTTCAAAACTCTGGTCATCCTGCGTATCTAATACACTTGACTAATTCTTGAAGTTAAGGATTATTTAACTCTCTCAAATATACAGCTACACATCTAATAAGAAAAGTTGCTATGATGAATTTTTCATTTACATGTCTGATATATTATATAGCACAGTTTTTACTATAATAATAAAATATTTGTTTTCTTCGCTTAAAGCACAGAATCCAATATATAATTTTAAATATAAACTTATATTTAATATTATACCATCATTTTTGTTTAACAAGATTTATTTCTCCAAACACATTTTGACCAGAATCGAGTTGCGGGTGCGACAATAAAGGTCGAGTTGCGAAACTTATGAAAATATTACCTAGTATGTACAGAGTTCATTAAAGATTTCACATTCTTAACAAATAATTAAACCATATACTACACATTACTATACAAAAAAAGAAATTACATGATTTACATTTACTTAAATTCTTTTTATATACACGTTATTGCAAATATTTACATTTTTACACAGCTTACAATCGTAATCTTCTTCAGATTTATATTTGCCTATTAAGAACTTCTATAACTCTAAGCCATTACATGAAAAACGTATAAGCAATCCCAGCTCTTGCCAATCATGTATTGAATGAGTTCTTCTCGTATCAAATATTTTTCCCGAATGTTGTTTGTCTAAATTTGTTCAGTTCATAGAAGACCGCTACATATTAAAGACATCTTCCACCACGCCAACATTACATTGTAAAAGCGTACTATTCTTCCGTCCGGGCTTTTATAACTTTTAAAGCAGCTGGCCCCCAATCATCAGCATTCCTCTCACGAAACTAAATTTGTTTTTATAGGACAAGCCCCTGTCTAGATCAAGTCTTAATTCCTTGTACAGGGAGTGGAATGTTGAACAGTTTACTTTATGCACCAAATTATGGCTCTTTTTCCCCATATTATTTCAAATGCTCTAAATACCTAATTCATACTTGGTACTAACATTTTTCAATTTTTTTCCCAAAACATGTTCACTTTAATAAACATTTTGTCCAAAATTTTTGGCATGCGAAAACCTAGTGGCAATAGTTTTTTTGGTTCATATTTAAGGTGAAGCTCTAGCAACTAACAACTAACACGGTTTTTACTGTACATCTTATTCTATTTTTGTTTCATTTGCAGTCTGTTTCACGCATGTACCAAGTTTTTTGTTTTATGTATAAAGAATGTACAACATCGTGTCATCGTAGTTGATGGTACTGCAGTCTGCAACAGTACAAAAATTCTCTTTGCAAAGGACCGGCAAGATTCGTTTTTTCAATCTTCTTATGCAGCATAAACAATCTCTAAGAATTAAAATGACTTCTAATTACATTTTTAATTATTGATTACTTGATTTGACGAAAAACAGCGAATTTTTTAACTTCTCCGGTTAACCCTCATTAAAAATTATGTCTTTTCCTACATTGTTTTTGTTTCATTGTTAAAGTCAAATTTTTTAATATTTGCATGGTTACGAAGGACCAAAGATTGACTTTAAAAGAAAGAAAAGAACTGCTTGATACTTTTGAAAAGTTTGGAGACCTTGCGTTGGAGCTTTAGTGATAAATTAAAGTATAATAAACGCTATTAGATAGTTTTACAGTATATTATAACGTCCATAAAAATGTATAGCTCAATTTACACATCAGAGGTAGAAACTGTACTTTTAAATATCACTATATGGAGGATAAAATTAGTGTCTCCGTGATTGTTTCTTACCAAAATATTTCACTATACTCTAATTCTTACAATTTCAAATTAGCTAAAGATAAAACAATTTTTAGATATATATAAAAGTAGGAAAATATATTGTTACAGCTTCCTTACTGTGGCTGCACGTCGTTGGCGGTAGCTCAATGGAGAAGGGGGGGACGTATTGAAGGGAGAGACAAGTGATGGTCGGTAAGGGGGTGAAAGTTTATTTACATATGTTATGTTGAGCGCCACGGTATTTCTGGAGAAGGATAAATACCGAAACCAGGAAAAAAGGAATAGAAGATTAGAACAATTTAAATAAAAAGAAAGGGAAAAGGAAGGACAGATTCGGTTCCCGTGTTAGACCCCAGCCGACCGATGTAGCGCTTCTGGCTTTCTCTTCCTTATGAAGTGGCGCTTCCACCCAGGGTTACGATGGGAGCTAAATAATGTTCTTCCTTCTTTTATCGAAGTTAATTCGTTAACACAAGATGATATGTTAGGGTATTTAGCTTACTTAGGGTTTAAAGTACGATTAAAACAAAGGAATACTAAAAGCAAGTATTCTATTTATAATTACAAATTCTTTTAAATTAAAAACTAACAAAAGGCGGAAACTTACAACTAATGTTTCTAGTCAGGAATTATCAGGCCTGATAAAGAAATTGGAAATGAACCAACTCACGGGATCACTCTTCACTTGTCGGGATCAGCCCCTTCTCTTCTTAGGAAGTCTTCCCACCCGTAGATCAGCACGACTAGGATCACAAGCCAGACACACACACATTTTTTTAAAAATATTTTATTTTCCTCGCGGAGACCACTTCTTACTCGGAACGTCTATCTCGAACTGATTCTCCTTGTTTTTTTGTTTTCCAATCTCGAACCCAGTGTCCTCTGAGTCAGTCATCTTGCAGGACGCGACTTGCTTCCTGCTTCTCGCGATTCTCTTCTCGGTTCGTCCCGCCACTATTTAAGTTGTATTAATTTTTTTTTCCCGAGAAGAGGAAA
The DNA here is from genome assembly GCF_000648675.2 of Cimex lectularius. Classification (NCBI taxonomy): domain Eukaryota; kingdom Metazoa; phylum Arthropoda; class Insecta; order Hemiptera; family Cimicidae; genus Cimex; species Cimex lectularius. Next base: position 90,611 of record NW_019392722.1, read on the forward strand.
AAATATGTAATAATATTTAATACATATTGCTAAGTAATATAAATTGTTTCAGGGTGAGGAAGGAGATCTAAAAGCGACGCGTGCGTCCACAGATTGACAGGTAAATATCACGATTTGATTTAGCTCACAGATTCGACAATCGTTGCCAAATCTTGGTTATCCAACTTCTTCATTTCTCCCTCACACCAGATTTTAGCGTTGTTTATTTGTAAAGTCAGCTTTTACTTTTATTACTGGAAGGTGGAGTTGAAGCACAAACTTTGAGTTAGGGCGGGAACGAGAAACTCGCAGGCGTTAGCCTACTTGGAAAATACGACAGTAAAAGGAGTTACGTGTGGCAACTCCGAAACCGTCATTACAACTTAAGCCATAACTTTTTCTCTTTTCGGTATGACGTCGGCGGTTAATGGGAGAAATAAATTTGCGGAAAAGGGAATAGCAGTAAATTTTGAGTTGGACGACAATGTAAACTCCTGCTGGTTAATTGAACAATTAATTGTGTTAAAAATCACTTAGGTTCTAGGTTTATAGTGGCCCAAAAGCAAGCAATATTATAAAAAATCAAAATAAAATAATCAAACAATTGGACAGTATACAAATTTAAAAAAAAATACGACGTTAAAAAACTTACAGGGTAACAAAAAAGGCCTGGATGCCCCAACCTCCGGATTGAAACAGTGCGTTCTGGACTTCTCACGCTTAAATACCAATAAAAGATTAAAAGAAAGTAGCAGTGTCTAAGTGAAGTTCAGGATTCGAACCCACGATCTTCGGCTAGATACGCCGCTTCTCTACCACTTGAGCTATCGTGACCTCGATCCACTCGAACAGTAACTTCCCATCTCAACCCCACCTTTTGAATTTTCCCTCCTTTTTGCCATTTTAACGTCATTTTAAATCATTAAATTAACTAATTTCGTGGTCCGCTTGACCAATTAATATATTACAATTAATTAAGGTTTTTAGTTGAGATAAACATTAGTGAAGTTAATTAATATATTAGTGTGAATGTGTAGAGTGAGAAGATCGAGAATATTGCCATCGACCCTCAATTAGATTAGTTATATAAATTGTTAGGATCACATGTGAATCTGATGGGAGTGTGCCCCCACCAAGGGTCGGCCCAAAAGGTAAATAAGGGCGGTGTTATAGAGACTCTGCTGGATTGTGGATGAGTGAGTGGCTGTTCCTTCCTATTGTTTTTTCCTGTCAAGAGCCTTTTCATTTTATGAGTTTCCTTTTCATTTTATTATTGTTTCGTTCTTAAAGTAATTACAGAGAAGATCATATTTTAAGTTTACTTTGTTATTATTATTATAAATGTTGATTACTTTGTTTATTATTGTAAAAAGTTAAAATTAAAAAATAAACGTTATACTCTATACTCTCAGTTGTTTTATTTATTTATTTCACGTTTCGATACCTTTTTCATCAAACAGTAATTTTATGTAATTATATAATAACGAATAAATGTAAATAATAAACAGCTGAGAGTAGATTCAAATAAAGAAAATCAAAATTCTTACTACTAGGCCTTGATATGGACTCAGAACCAACAAGTAAGAAAGCAAATAATATTGATTATTGCGGGATAAATGAACGTTTCTTTTTCTTAATTAACAAAAAATAAATTTATGTAGTTTTGTATTAAGAACAAAAAAGCTTGAATCATGCGCATTCAAGAACAATCATGGGATTTGATCGCACGGTAGTGCGCTGGCCAAGTTCCAGCTAGTTGCCATATGTATCTTTACGCGACCCAGTTCACCCGGTTAATTAGCCGGTTAGAAATGTAAAATTTATTACGAAGGAAGGTCGCATGTGTATGTCTTAGAACGGATTACTATCAAGTTTGAAGTCATCAGGCGATCTTATGGGCACCGGAATCAATTTCTTATTTACTTGGCTTACCCAATTATCAATAATAAAAGTCAACGATTAAGTTTGTCAAATACTTTATTAGACGTTGGCAACTCAATATTCTTGTGTGACAAAGCGTACGTGGCCCTATACCGGTTTTTCAAGCGATGGGGATGATGGTGCGATTGCTGGATATAACCCTCTGAGATCATGGTTTAGGCCAGACTGAACATCTATTATGACTAAAAAATCTCGAAGCCGAAAAATTTAAATAGGACTTGGGTATCTGTGCTTGCTGTTGACAACGCCTAAGGGGCCATCCTTTCAGCTCCTCACCAGTGAGACGATCCTACAAGAGAAAATATAACTATAATAATATGACATACCAATCGCTTCTGTGCCTCGAAAACACCAAGACGTTGAAGCGAACAAAACAGTACGGTATCAACAAAAACTCGGAGATCGTGCGATGCGGTCTGGTGTGAAGTAGGTTTTAGAAAAACATTTTCTTTATCGTGCCAACGTTTTGATCTTTATTACAGTCCAACAGCAGGCCGCTAGATATTGATCGCGGTGATGATCGTACAAGTTTCTCTTTTTTCATACCTCAGGGCCAGCTAACGACATCTCTTTAAGGCGGAACCTAGGGAGGACCTTCCCGGCATCACCCGACACTTTTGGTTAGGGGCCTCTGGAGCCTTTCGTGTCGCCTTCGGCGATTTGGACGTCTAGCCTTTTGATGATGCCTGGCGCCATCGTAACTCCAGGAGAACAGGATGGAGATTTGGTTTCGAAGCTGCCTGGTTTCTTCCAACTGCATCGTCATCTTATTTGGAACCTTTTAATGTTTAAACTAATGTCGTATGTAATTTTTTTTCTTAAGAGGGGAAGATTTTGTTAGGATCACATGTGAACCTGGTAGGAGTATGCCCCAACCAAGGACCAGCCCAAAAGGAAAATAAGAGCGGTGTTATAGAGAATCTGCTGGATTGTGGATGATTTTGTGAGTTTCCTTTTCATTTTATTATTGTTTCATTATTAAAGTAATAACACAGATGATCATATTTTAAATTCATTTTGTTATATTAAATAAAATAAAAAAGTATATGTTTTTTAATTTATTTGAATTGATGTTTTTAAATTTCTATTAATTAGTCTCCTCAAAAAATATGCGAAAAGCTGATAGGGTACTCCAAACCCTAATGAGTGGTATGTACATAGGGAATTATGTAATTAAGAATGAGGGCAGTGAGAATTGATTGGGATTTAGGAATTGATTACTTTGGGTGGTCAAATAACTTAGCTGTTGATGGCTCTCGTAGCCCAACTCCAGCGGCTGGACGGATGAGACTGATATCCGACTGCCAACACCTGAGTGGGTGATTCTGGAGGGCTGCCGGTAATTTATATTACGTACGTTAAATCTAATATCAAATTAGTAAAGAGTACTTTTAGTTTGTTTCAATATAACCTAATTTCATAATTCAACCTTTTGAAAATCCCGTATTATTTCACATTTTCAACCCATCAGATGACGTCTGCATGACAGGAAAGATCGTTCTGAAATTTTAACCCTTCTAATTTTTGTAACCTGGTTTTGAAACTTTTTCTACGTGAAACATCATTAGAAGAAACTGTGCCTTTCTAATTGAATCTCTTATCTTACGTACAACTTTCATGAGAGCAAAATAGAATAAACATTACCATACTACAAACAATGTAGTTCCCTAATGCAAACGTTTTACAATAGAATTTTGTATGTAAACTTATATTATGATTGTTAAACACAAACAATAGAACGTGGCCAAAATAAACACGCAAACGTCTAAGGTTTGGTTTCTGAATAAAGATAAAACATCACGACCATGTGTGCTCACAGTGGAGCGGCGGGTGAAGGGAAGGTAGGAAACTAAGAAGAAAAGAAAAAAGTTCCAGGCTCCTCATTGCTCATCCAGAAACTGCCAAGTGTATGCTATAAAAATAAAAGAACAGTGTTGCTCATCAAAGTAAGAGTGAAGTGAGGTTGACCTCTATGTAGATATCACTATTTTGACATGCTGACCTTTTTAGGAGAGAGTTTTGAAATGTTATCTGTTTTTAGTTTTCTCAGGTTACAGTCTAAACAAGAAGGGGTGTGGCCACAGTGCAGATATTTTTTAGAGAAGGTCTGGAAATCACACGAGAATATTGAGTTGTCAACGTCTAATAAAACATTTGACAAACATATTCCTTGAATTTTATAAATGATAATTGGGTAAGGCAAGTAAAAGAGAAATCGATTCCGGTGCCCATAAGATCGGCTGATGACTTCAAACATAGTCGTAATCCGTTCTAAAACATTCACATGCGACCTTCCTTTGGTACTAAATTTTACATTTCTAACTATACGAGAAGTGCCTTATAATTTGGATGTTGAGACTATCCCCTCCCTAAAACGGGATTAATTTAAAAAAAATTGCAATTCTCAGATGTTTCTTTACTTGGCATATGTAACTTTTTTACTTAATTTTCTAGAAATTCGGGATGTACCTTATAATTTTGATGATCAGTGAGTCAGTCAGTATCAAAAATGCAAATTTTAAAATTATCACCTTTCATAAACGATTAATATTAAATGCTCAAAGTTAGACAAGGTTCTACCTGACCTAAACTTTTTTTTTAAATTTCAGTAGTTTATCTTAAGAGGAAACAGAGATATCAGGTTGGGAAAAATCGGGTTAACTGGGTCGCGTAAATATACATATGGCAACTTGCTGGAAGTTGGCCAGCGCACTGCCGTGCGATCAAGTCCCATGATTGTACCTGAATGCGCTTCATTGATCCATTTTTGTTGTTAATACAAAACTACTATAAATTTCTTTTTTGTTAATTAAGAAAAAGAAATGTTCATTTATCCCGCAATAATCAATATTATTTGCTTTCTTACTTGTTGGTTCTGAATCAAACTGTCAAGTAAAAAACTTAAGAGCTGGGAGTAGTTTAAAATATCAACAGATATCCCCTACAACTACTTTTCAATTTTAACTTGTACAATTAACATGACATCACATCCCGAAACCACCAGATTAACATTTGCAGATGACGTCATTTCCACTCGAAACCTCCAACAACACCTCATACTACAAGAGTCTTGGTGTAAAAAGAAAAGGATAAAATTTAACACAGACAAATCCACCCACCTTACCTTCACCCTCCCTATAAATATCCCCCCCTGTTTTCTTAAATAATATTCCCCTCCCAACTGTGGACAAGGTGCGGTACCTCGGACTGAACATCGACAAAAGCCTGCCGTGTAATCCTCACGGCTGAAACGTCAGGAGGTTATGACACGATATAGAGCTCTTGCAAGACTTCTTGACAAACGTTCTAATTTAGTCTCAAAAATAAAAGGCTGCTTTACAACACCGTAGTTAAACCGGTATGAACTTACGGACTGCAAGTGTGGGGTTCAGCAAAACATTCCACCATCCACCCTATTCAAACTTCCCACTCCTTAATACTACGAAAAATACTAGATTGTCCATTTTATGTATCGAACCTATCTAAACATACAGACTTACATATCCATTTCATTCAAAATGATATCCGTTCCCGTTACCGCAAATTTCATAAAAACCTCCCAACTACCATAATCACATATGAGAAACTTCGCATCCGGACGAATCCCCTCAAACCCTCCCAGCACACTGAAGAGACAATGGTCTCGAGATCTTTTAGGAAGTCATGGCGAGAATACTGAAAGTAATGGCACAACTATCAATTAAACAGGCAATATTTTAGTAATATTGGAGTAATACCAATGGGTGTTTTCTCCACTCTTGGTTTTAATTTTGTATATATTACCTTACTCACTGTTACTTGTTACCTACTTGAAGGTTCAAATTATATTTTTTTAAAAGTGTATAATCTTATTTACAAAGTTCAAAAATGCTGGAGGAAAATTCTGTATATATATANCTATATATATATAAAGAGGAAGGTTTATGGGCCGACAAACAGCTGAGGTCATCGCCGGCCCTGCGCGTGTACTCCTTCTATTTCCTGTCTTTCTCGCGTATTTTATATTGAACTGCAGCCATTTTAGCATCTCAATCTGGTTACTGACTCTCTGCTTTAACTTGTATATTACGTCGTTATTTTAAAATGCTAGCCTCTTGTTAGTACCTCAGGTTGTCAATTTAAGAACAGATACACAACATACAATACATAACATATATATCGTCACAAACATAGGAGTCTGGTCACATTTACTCCCCCAGAGTACTCGATATTCCTCGGGGCGGGGTTGAACCCACTCCATTCGCGCTAATAAATTACTTTTACTCTCCAGACGTCACACACTCACCCCAGAGTACTCGATATTCCTCGGGGCGGGGTAAATAACCCCTTCCTTTCACGCAAATAAATTACATTCATCCTAATGTATTAACCTAAACACCACACAAACACGACACAAAACTTCAGATCCCTATAGCCCTGAGGTACCAGTACAGCGATTTGTGCCCGCTGCCGTGCCCCAAAACTACGCACAGGTCCGATGATATTCCAAAATATTGCCTATAAACGTCGAGCCTTCTACAATTGAATAGATGCTCGACTATTACTCTATCTTTGCATCATGGGCACCTTTGCGGTCGTTTTCCTGCTAGAAGGTGCCCGTGTGTAATCCTTGTATGACCTATGCGTAATCTTGTCAGTATGACCTTTTCCCTTTTTGACTCACAGTTTGGCAGGGTTATTCCTATTTTGCCGAGCCCAGAGTTTTTCCATTCTTCTTTTATTGTATTTGAAATTAATAACTTGAGATCCGCTGGGCGTATTTGTTGGGAAGCGTCGTGAGGTCCTCTGGCTGCTTCTTTGGCCGCCCTGTCTGCTGCTTCGTTCCCAGCTATCCCTATGTGGCCGGGAACCCACACCAATACGACCTTCTTCCAAACTGTGTCGATCCCTTTTAATTGTTGTTTTATTTTGTTTACTAATGAGTCCACGAAGCTTCTTCTCCTGAGCTTCTGGACCGCACTGAGCGAGTCGGTATGTACTACATATGATTCGTGAGGCTGACTTTTTATTATGCTCAGTGCGAGGGATATGGCATTTAGTTCCGCCGTGTACACGCTGTCTATTATTGTTTAATAAAAAGATATAACATATATACAATCTGTGTGTAAAAACGACGTTTTTATTATAACGATGGGCCTGCGCACTTGGCAAATTTTTTTCGACTGACTATAATGGTAATCCTTGTTTGGTAGTGTGTGGGTTGTTGAACATGTGTCAAACCTGGCTCGCCTGCACTATCTTTATGAACAGATTAAACAACTAAATATGTAAAATTTTATCCTACTAAACAGAAAGCGAAAGCATATGAATGGAATTTTAGGAAAATTTCAAGATAGCACCATTTTGAAATATAATAATAATAGTAATAATAATAATACAGAATTATTAGAGTGACCAGTTGGTCGTTAAAATTTCTTCTTGTTTCTTTGTTTTAAAGTTTTGTACTTTTTTATTGTATTTTCAACGAACACAAGTACATCCTGTGTTGGTAATTATTTATTTTACCTGTTAATATTTATTTCCACGTCAGTTTTCAGAAAAATCTTTCTCACGAGTTGTTTCATAAACAATGAGGTTTATCCAATCAAAAGATAAATTAAAAAAGTTTTCCTAATGTTTTGTTGTTTCAATCAACATATGCAAAATAAAGGTTTAACAGAAATTTTTAACAGGTAAATTTTATACATTTAGTATTAAAATGTTATAGAATCGAGTGTATTAATTAAGAAATAAAAGTAAATATACTAACTAAGAAATTAAAATATGGATTATTGTTATAGAAACTAAGGTTACAAAAATCGAGGGGAATTGAACCATTAAATTGAGGGTAATTTCAACTTATTCTACAAAACCATTGAATAGCTACACAGATTGCTTTAAAACTGGCTACAGCCAAAATTTAATTTTTTTGCATCCCGGAAATATACAATTTTGAAAACTATATCTTAAATATTTGGGGGCATTCCTTCTTCTCTATAAAAATTGATACCAAAAGCTATACCAAATGCATGCTTGTTATTTAATGCATGTCGCTTAATGTCGCCAACACTAGAAACATATAAAGCAATAAGATAATTTAAAGAAAACATGTAAGGACGGTGTGAAAGGATCAACTTCGCAACATACTTCGGACCAACATGAATTTTAACAATTAATCATTTTAAAACTCATACAGAACAAGAAAAATAATTTAACGTACATGGAGAGACCCAAATAAATAAATAACAAATAGCACTCTACAATCTAGAGTAAATATAATCTAGCATCAGAATAAAAAATTTACATGCACGCCAACAACTGTCAACATAAAACGCAGAAGATCCTGTCAAAATAAATAATATCACTGGTTTTTGTATACGTGACTAATAACAAAACATAAATCCAGGTGATACTGTTTGGAGAGCAGTGATAAATTACTTCAATATCTCGTGTATCAATTTGATTCGAAATGATAAATAGGTATATTTTTATTATTGAAAGACTACATCCGAATGGAACATCTGGGTATTACATGATATACAGTAATACAATTACTTTAAATTAATCAGGGCGATGTTTTATTAAGACGTAAATTTAAAAAAATTGCCATGTGAATTAAGATGTAAAATAAATTTAAAATTGTTCAAAATGAATTTAAATGCAATTTCTGTTTGTATGGATTAGCGTTATATCAGTTGTAAAACAGTTGCGAGAGTCGATAACCGTACAGATAAACTTTTAAATAAGCGCAGCTTTATTTGAACGCGGTAACGCTTTTCTGACCGGTGTTTTATTGGAACGAAGCAAAAGTGTTTCCCTGGCACCAAATTTTATTGAACACACCCTCGGAAATTACTTTGCAACATTGCCATAACCCTCTTCGGTTTTGATTTATATTGCGCTGCCGACCATCAACAGCAGATATTTGTTACCTTGAATTGAATGCAATGACGTGAAAAAGCTGATGTCTTTAATAAAAACGGCCTATCATTTTTTTTCAGGGTAATTTATTGGATTATCCGTAAATTACTGTTTACATTTAAAAAAAAATTGTATATGCTTATTCAATGCTACCTGGAAGGCTCATTATTATATTACATATACAGTCACAAACATATAACACACTACCGTGTAAAAGGGAAAATCCTCTTAACTATTGCCTAAAAAATGTAGCCAAAGCAGAGACAGACACATGCAATCTCTGTCGGAAGGAACCAGACAACGGCACATGTCCTTTATAAGCCCAGTTACAGTGCAGCAATATAGGTCAGGCAACTCTCAAACTAGCAAGGAAGCACCAAGGAAAGTGCTTAGTAAGGGAAAAAAGACAAAAATCGTCGGACAACAAATTTGGAGCTCTTGAAAGTATTCAGTGCTGAGTGCACACCAACCTGAATGTCTCAAAAAATATCTTGTTTCAACTTCATGTAGCTTTTTTAAAAACAAGTTCTTTCGTTTGTGTTATATTTTATTTTGTAAGAGCATTGAGTCCGGTTGAAAAAAAATTACTAAATGAAATCGCTAATTAAAAAGGTTTCTTTATAAATAAATATGTTTCTGGTCAGATAGAGAAAGAAGTGGACTGTGTGATCACTTGCCTAGTTTTCGGCCTTTTTAAGACCAACATCAGAGCCTGATAACTAATACAACATTACATTATTTCATAAATTACAAGTTTTTTGGTTTGTTTTAACTTACAGCATCCTATTTCCCAGATTAACATTAAAGAATGACGGAAAAAACCCGACGACATCAACTATCAGGTCTCGAAGTACTTGGGTAAGTTGAAATTAAGACAAGTGTTTTCAGTTTTTTTATAATTAATGTAATTTTAATTAACGTAATTTTTAATTGTTGTTATTTATGTTATTTTACAAATACAAATAGGTCATACAGTAATGTAACTTTGCATTCAAATTATACATGTTTATGTACTTTGTTAACTAAATACAATATTCACTAGCATTAGTGGTTTTTTCTTCTTATTTACGTTTACTAAATCACTAAAGTCAGCTAACGTTTGAATAATCAATGAAATATCTTCAATTTTTATGTTTATGTATATAATTGCGTGGATTTTTATGCCTTAGATTTGACAATACATTTTGTGATTAACGGATATTTCCAAATCAAAATGTTGACGTGTACATAAAAAAGAATATATTAAACTATTTATTTATGCAGAACTAAATAATAATTTAACCCATGAAGCAAATACTAAACGAAGTATTATTTTTTTGTAGGATATTCTTACTTATAATAAGAATGTTTTATTTTGATATGGATTAATATGTTTGCGAGTTCCACACTTCTTTCACTTATATATTTTTGTGAAAAAATCATATTGTGGATTACCAAAGGCAATTTTTCATATTTCCGCCTGTGTGGAAATTGTAATAGCAATATTTTTTTAATAAGTTTTAAGAACGTTTAAATTTAAAATTTTTTTCAAAACGTACCTATAATTGTATTGACGTGGAACTAGGACTCAAATAGGTCTCAGAGGAAAAAGAACTTTCCTTCTACACAAGGCCCGTTTTTCTTTAGTCGGCAATTACAAGGCGGAAACCAGCTGTGTACATTTACAAACCTTTTTGTTGGTAACATTCGATGCCAATTTTTTAATACTAAGTCAGTTTTCTGTATGCAAATAAATCCGTGCTGTTTTATTGTATTTATCTATTTTTGTTCATCTCCTGGTAATCTTAGCCTGCCTTTTCGTGCTGGTCTTGCCTGGTGACATGTGTACATTCGTGCAAAGTTATGAAAAGGAAACTTTTTTAAGAAATCCATTATATTTAGTGGTCTATTGACCAAATTACATTTTTGAATTAATTAATCTTTCTAAGGTTTTTGGTTGAATTAAANGTTCGAATCCCGCTCGTGCCATTGACTTTTTTATCTCAACTAAAAACCTTAATTAATTGTAATATATTAATTGGTCAAGCGGACCACGAAATTTGTGAATTTTCTGAGATATTAGTTGATTAGAGAAGATCGAGATTCAAGTTAATCAACACACATGCCTTATAGTAATGCCTCAGAATTATTTATTATTTGAAGTTGAATAAAATAGTTTTAAGCAATTTTCTCTGTTTACAATTTCCATCTTTTTTATTCCCATTATACTTTCTGTACGTATTTTAGTCAATTGAAATATTTAAACAAAAGGGAAAAAATATCAATCGGGGAAAAAAACATTCTAGGCTTTTATAAAGTTCTAATTTGTTTGCCGTTTGTCAAAATTTCCTTTAGTAAATACCACCCGTTTTCAGACCAGAAACTCATCGGTAGTTTGCCGTCGAATACCAATGTTTTCTCCAGCCGATACGCAGTTAATTAGTAATGCCTGTTAATGAAATGTTTGCCATGTTCTTTAGTCAACATGATGTTCACTTTGGTAGTTCTGTGGAAGCAGAGGAGGGAATTTTTTTCCCAGACTGACGGTTTAATTTGCCTCGAAGGCCGAAAGCTCCTCGGGGAGAGATGGGTTTAATTGAAAAATGCTCTCCAGGTAAATTAGGGGGCAGCTCTCATTGATCGAAGAGTTCGACAATGATCAATTGCTTTTAGTTTTTTCCTCTTCGACAACGGAAAAACTAAAAATGAAATTCAAGAGAAAAACTTTAGTGAAAAATTAATTGAAAAGTCGACATATATTCTTGATCAGTCCAAAACCGATTAAATATTTTATTAACCTTAAGACTTAATTAACTATGTATATTAGCTTGATGATAGCATCTGATTCAAGGTCTACTAAATATTATTATTTAAATTATTTTTTAAATAAAATTTATTTTTAGCCCGTTCATATTAATGCACACCACACCTTAGAGACATAGCGACCACTAGTGGGAAAAGAGGAGACAGAAAAGATGACTTGCAAAATATGAACCTACATAAAAAAAAAATCGCGAGCACTTCGCAATATTTCATCCCAAGAGGTTTTTTAGATCGGACAAAACTTTTTTTTTGTTTTATTACTAACCAACATTTGAATTATAATATATTGATTGTTGGTTGTTTTAGGTCCGAGATTTACCCATTTAGTAGGTTTATTTGAGAAGAGGGACCCCTATTAGAAAATAAACTAAATACTTTTTTTTTTTAAATTTACACCATTTTTTTTTGTTGCTGAGCCACGCTTTGCGCTCCGGTTACGTGAAATATTGTAATCAACAGTATAATATTGTTCAAAAGAATTTCCGTATTATTGAAAAATACAGCCACATAGAACTGGAAATAGATCAACTTTTACTATTTTTACTTTTTCCAAAAATTTGATATTTTATTTTTTCTCGTATTTGTTCATGGATACCTGACATATATATTACAAATTTGTGTGTACTTGTTTTATCCCAATTAGAATTCTGACATTATGGCCACCACTGTACTCTGGGAAAAAAATCAACGCTATTATAGAATATGGGGGCTAAGTGGAGAGTAGCTGGTTCTAAGTTCGGAAAAGTACGAGTTAGTACTTGGGCAGTAGGGTTAGGATGAAACCTAGTATGGAACATTTACAAGCGGGATCGGATCGGTTCGTGGATAAAATTTATGTTGAAAACGTGACTTTTAGGAAGTATAGAAAGCGCTGGAATTGGATGTTTACTAGAACCCCTTAGTTTCGTTCCGTACGTCCGAATTTGTCACTGTAATATATGAAGTTAGTTGTGGTTTGACAATCAAAACAAATTTTGGTCCTAAAATCTTGTTGATGTCCAACTGTTATGTTAAGTTTCAGTTCTATGGCCGATTCCATGATAGTCGGTTGTCTAGATATAGTCAAAACTTTCTGGCTTAAGTACAGTAGGTCCTTGTTGTTTATGTACAGTGAAGGAAAATGCAGTTGCCAACTGATCGCGGAGACACCACGGTTTCAGTCGTTCATTCATATAGTAAGATTGGATAGTGTATTTATTAATGTGTGGTGGGTAGTGACCGTTAATCGATATTTATTTAGAAATCGTGAGATGCGGTCTGGTGTGATGTAGGTTTCAGAAAAACATTTTTTTATCGTGCCAACGTTTCGATCTTTATTGAGATCATCTACAAAGCCTGGGATTTACAACCATTGTTTACATATTACAATTACATTTTCGATGTGGAAAAGTGAATTTATACAATGCAAAATATATTTTATATATTCAATCAAAGTATTTCTACTCACTCAAAGTGTTTGTCTTCTGTGTAATTGTGCCATTCTTGCGTGTCGTGTCGAGAGTGCCAGTGAGATTTTGCTATTTTGTGTTTATATACGTCGGATTTTGAAGGGGTGGGGAAGGATGTCAGTATAGAAAAGACATTTTTGTATAAGGCGTCGGGTTCTTTGAGGTGAAAGGAGCCGACGAAGGGAAAAAATGTGTTGGTAATGGTTCGGCCAGATTATCCTTTCAGGATTACATAGAAAGGGATAAATAGGAAAAGGAAAGCTGAATTGCTGGGAAATTAGACTATGTGAAAAATATTTCTTGTGTGGAATGTAATGTGATGATATATGTTTGTTATCTGTATTGAATTTGATTAACGATATTGGCGAAGCTGCGACTGAGTTTACATGTATCTGTTCTGTAATTGATGTTGTGTTTATCTCGGTTGATATAAACCATTTCTAAGAAATTACGTTTATATTTGTTTTGCTCTGTATGTAATAATTTTGGATTTTTGAAGTCGAAATTGTGTTGGTGTTCAAAATGGTTGGTAGCGAGTGCTGTAGGGTTTTGCTTGGGTTTTTAGCAATCATACATATGTTGCTTTACTCTCTTGTCCAGATATTGGATGTAAGACCGATGTAAGTTGCCGGACAGTTTAAACAGTTGATCTTGTAGATTACGTCAGATTTATTTGTTATTGGTGTGGGATCTTTAATTTTAGAAAAAAAGTTTGAATTGTTTTATAATTTTTGAAAGCTATTTTGAAGTTATAGGACAAGAGAAATATGTTTAATTAAAAATTTACCCCTTTCTATATAATTCTGAAAGGATAATCTGGCTGAACCATTACCAACACATTTTCCCCTTTGTCGGTTGCCTCAAAGAAGCCGACGCCTTATACATAAATGTCTTTTCTGTACCGACATCCTTCCCCACCCCTTCAAAATCCGACGTATATAAACACAAAATCTCACTGGCACTCTCGACACGACACGCAAGAATGGCACAATTACACAGAAGACAAACACTTTGAGTGAGTAGAAATACTTTGATTGAATATATAAAATATATTTTGCATTGTATAAATTCACTTTTCCACATCCAAAATGTAATTGTAATATGTAAACAATGGTTGTAAATCCCAGGCCCTGAAGATGATCTCAATAAAGATCGAAACGTTGGCACGATAAAGAAAATATTTTTCTGAAACCTACATCACACCAGACCGCATCTCACGATTTCTAAATAAGTATTTATTAATGTATGAGTGTTAAGAGGTGATTCGGAATGGAATTTTTGATATCGGGATTACCGTGGTTTGCCGTGAGTATAGTAGTGCGGTTGGGATTTAGGGGTTTATATACAGGAATTTTTCGTTGATCTCAACTCTCCAATTGTTAAGGGGGTAGGAGGGTATAATACTTATTAATGATGAAAAGAATTGATTAATCCGTTTAGATAGGTTCCGGAAATCATGGTGAAACAATTTCTCAACTCTTTGTGAAGCTGTTTTGCCAACTCCAAGTCTTAACGCAATAAAAAACCCTTGTATTTTCTCCCAATTTTTCCGTGTTGAAGCAAATAATGAAATAGTTATTTTCAACTGTAAATGCAATTTCGGACGGTACGCCAACTTATTGGGCTTACGTGAGTCGAATCGAGCATCGAAGGCCAGTTATTTGATCTGTTCCTCTCATGAATAATACAAGTCTGAAATAATACATTCTCATTACGGAAGCGGTCGCGGATCTGTTTAGGGCTTCCAAGCTAATTTTAACATTAATTCCATGAGTCACAAACGCCCAGCATATAAACGCAAATAGTACAACGTAATTATCTCGTTCGTTATTCTAGTATATCCACCATCAGTATAAATCCAAAATCCTTGAATACTTTAAAAGTAGTAGCAGTCATTTCAAATCACGATAAAAATTTAGGATAATACATTTAAGATAAGATATTTATTTTTTAATATTAATTTGGAAGGAATATGTGAAAGGTACTTTTATTATTATTTTATTTTTTGTAGTTTTAGGGTCAGCAAACTGCATTTGGTTCGACAGCCTTCTCGTCCTTAGCATTTCATTTCTTTTCTTATCTGTGTCTCGTTTTAAAAGTTTTATTTTCTTTAACTGTTTCTCCAGCCAGGTTATGGCTATGTGCTATAAGTTTTACGATATAACGATAACCAATTCTCTCTTTTCTTTATTGTTAACCTTTCTGTACTTCAGCGCCTAGTCATTGGTGGGTAACTTAACACAAATACACTGAAACACTGCTAAAAACATGATATTCTGGTTAGCATTCACACTACCCAACAGTAGTCTATATTCCTTGGGATAATATGGAAATTCCCCTTCATTCACTCTAATACATTACATTCACACAACAATCTTCGTCCGACACCCTACCCCAGACTATTCGATTTTCCTTGGGTAATTAGGGATAAGCCTCTCCATTCACTGTAATAAATTACATTCACACATTAATTCATTCTATTCCATAGCACTTTGCTGTGAAAGCTGAATCAAGTTTTGACTATTTCCAATTTGGTCGTTCCCTATCATTTTGTTCTATTTTCCTCGCTACGTTGGTCTGACAGACGCAATACACATTTTCAGCATGTCTGTGTGATTTGTGTAAAGTCAACGCTTTTATAAGTTTTTTGGCGTCGTGGATCAAGTCTAGTTTTTTATTTTATTAGTTTTTTAGTTTATTTCCTTTTAACCCTTTTGTAATAGTTTTCTTTTCTAACTTTTATTAGTGTTTTGGATGGTGTAAATGTGTGTAAATTGATATAAACTTGCGTGTTTTGAGGTTTATAGTTTTAAATATGTTATATACCTGTCCCTGTTTTAAAATATGTTATCGTATGAAAAAATAAATCTAAGAAAATTATATTTAATACAAATAAAATTTCTCTAAACGTACTATTAAATATTTTATGATAATCTATATGTGTCGGACGGTGAACTTCAATATAATGCTGGAAATTTGAAAATTCGAAGGTCATTTTTATAAGAATTATTTAAGGTACACTAAGTATTATAGTACAATTATTATAAATTTAATTGTACATTTTGAATCATGAAAGCTCATTTTGAACAAGTTGTTTTTGATTGGAAATAAAAATAGTTTTTACTGTTTTTTAATATATTATATTATCTTTTTTTATTATTTTTCTTAGGGTCCCTCTATGGTCAAGCAGTTAGGGTTTCTGACTCGTATTTGCTATGCTAGCAGTTATTGGTTCTAATCCCGGGATAGTCAATATAATTTCAAGTGAACAATATCAAAAAATCACATGCTACCGAAACATTGAAATTTTTTAAACAAAAATAAAAAAGCGAAACCGGTCATATATACGGTTTATTTTTCCATTGAATTTTTGCAACCATTATTTTATTATTTGATGATCCATAACATCTCACACCGTCTTAATTAACGTGAAGGTTGGCTTATTTTGGGGGTTATACGTGTGGGTTATAAATTAAAAATAATAAACTTCTTGCTAAAAAGTGAATACAAACAAAATAGAAGTCAACCCTCTCGGATATAGTTTAAAACAAGCATTTGATATCCAACTCACGTTCTGTCTCTCACTCTTTCACTATCTCCTTCTCTCGTTATCTTTTATGTTACAATTTTTCTAGGTCCTTTATGAATTATTGCATTTTATGTTCATACGGCCTTAAATTTATGCAACACATAAAATTTTATTTAAAAGAGGCGATTTTCAAAATATATATATGTCATATTTTTTTATTCCTTTCTGTACAAAATGATATATACATTTTATTAGGTTTCGTCGTCCGCTGACCAAATAAATTCTTTTCAATTATTAAGGTTTTGGTTGAGATAAAAAAGTTGAAAAATGGCAAAAAGGAGGGAAAATTCAAAAGATGGGGTTGAGGTGGGAAGTTAGGGTCCGAGTGGATCGAAGTCACGATAGCTCAAGTGGTAGAGCAGAGGCGTATTTAGCCGAAGGTCGTGGGTGATACTGACTTTTTTGTATCAACCAAAACCTTAATTAATTGAAAAGATTATATATACATTTAACAATTTTTTTGATAGTCATCAACAAAAGTTCTGACACGAACCTATCAGGCCACTGAAATATGGAAGAGGAGCCGGCCATTGCAGAACTCTCGGTGTTGGATGATTGGTTTAAGGTTGTGTAAAGAGGTACAGATGTCAATATCTTTTTAGGCGGCGCGCAGTATTGTTGTCAGGGTGGGATTTTGAAAAGAGGGCATGAGTTGCAGTGAAAGGAGAGCTTGAAGTGGAAGTTCTGGAATCGCATTTGAAACTTGTCTGCCACGGATGTCTTTCAGAAGTGAGACTTATTGAAGGACTTCAGGATGAGATAGTAGGTGTGGGGAAGGATACTTTTTAATACGAATAGGAGAATGGGGTGCCATAATATCAAATACCTCTGTGACATCTAGAAAAACTTCTGAACGAATGGTAGAAAAGTTTCTACGAACTTCCTCAATGTATGTTACTGCAGTCAAAGAGCCATTGATAATCAGTTGCGTCCGCGCATGAATGTTGATTCCATCCCATGCCGTAACCGATGCCTTTGAAAATGATGTCTCATGCATGGCACGTGAAGCAAAGCGTTCACCATGTTTACTCCAGAAACGGTCCCGATGGTCTGATAACCACAAACCAACCCGACATTCGTATATGAAAAGAACAGCCCCTATTGTTCAAGTGCCCAAACGAGATGCTGATTTGCGGGTGGTCGCCTTTCTACTCGAAATCCCTGCAGTAGTAGAGAACCTGAATGATAGGTAACAACGAAATTCCTGAAAAATTGTATACATTAATTGCGGAATATGCATTTGTTTATATATATTGCAACTATTGTATAATCGTTTATTTGTAAACATTTTTGACGTTTTAATATCTATTTATAATATTTAATTAAAAGGCTTAAAAAATTTATGATACTTACGGCGAAAAAATAAAAGTTGGAATGTATTTTATAATTAAAACAGACGAGATCTTTTTTATGACGCATTAATTTTACGGTAATGTTTCAAACGTAAAGTACACACCTACATTTACGCAATTTTATTTAGGTTTATTCAAGTTTTTGGGTGTTCTCTTGTCCCTGGTAGTAAATAAAGTAAATTATACCCATAAACGGAAATGTACGCGTATACAGACACACACACACCTATTACCTTTATAGCCTGGTGTAGTTAAAAGGACTGCCGTGGAGGTTTGCGTAAATTCTATTCACCTAAGTGCCTACAGTCAACAAATTGCGTGCACCAGCGACTAATCCCGTCCCATCCCCCCATGAGTATCAAAGAACGTACGGATCTGCAGCCTTTCTAAACAGGCCATATAAATGCATACACGATGAAATATATCCTCACCCACTCCTATCATTTCCCGGGTGGGCGTTCGTTCTCGGGTCCACGGTTTCTGACGCGCTGACGGAATAAAATCCGGTTCTCTTTTTTCAATGTGTAGAATACAAATGTGATGGTACATTTCTCCATATCAATTTATTCAGTACTTTTCCGTCCTCAAAAGTTACATTGTAAACATTATAATAATTTCTGTTTGCAGTGGAACAAAAACGTATTGACACAACTTAATTTTGTGTATTTTCATTTAAATAACTTAATATTTATGCAAATACCAAAGGTTATGTTGTAAAATATTTAATTATATGAAAGTACAACGATAATGTGAAGAAAATAGAACATTTACCGAAAATCTTCTTTTTTTTTAACTTGATCTCTTTAATATCAGCCGGAATATTTTAGTTACTTACAAAAGATCAGGGATATGGCAAATTTGAATTTAAAAAAAGCACACGCTCCTTTTTTAAACCCTGTAGGAATATATCCCATTCATTGGATGATGTAAACATCTAACAAATATTAACTTCTACTTACAGTATTAACCATCACACATTATGAAACTATGAAATTAAAAATTTGACACATTACCAATTATTATAAAATTATATTCTGAGAGCTGATCATTTTTTAAATTGGATTTGGTTCATAGCATTCTGCATGAATTGATCAACACTTGGACTGAGTATTTCAATCTCTGGAAACTCCAAATCAACATTGATAAGTTAAAAGATTGGGATTCAAAATGGAGGTAGATTGGTAAATTGACAAAAACGATATTTCCAAACTGAACTGATTGAAGTTGTGAAACAGTACAAATATATGGGTGTCCACTTTCACAAATGCATTTCTACGTGATTGTAAAAGATATATTTGATCACAATATTTTATGGATTAGGATTAATCACTACTAGGAGCATTAGCTTCCAAAATAGAATACGAGTTTACAAAACTTGTCATTATGACGATGATGATTTTGAATGAGTTGTTAGGTTATTTAAGAATTGAAAAATATGAACAGCTCTATATATATACAAAGAGTTGGAATTTAATATACGTGAAAATCAATACCACAGCAGCAGGGTTTACAAGTGTGGATAATGAGATGTTGAGGGATAAATCATGATAATGAGATTAAAAGTGTACTTTTCCTGTTATTACACTCAATATAGGGTTAATCGACAACTTGTAACCCCATCCTTGATCCTTTGTTAACAGTGGATCGAGGTCACGATAGCTCAAGTGGTAGAGCAGCGGCGTATCTAGCCGAAGATCGTGGGTTCGAATCCCGTTCGTGCTATTGACTTTTTAATCTCAACCATTTAAATTTTTTCCGTTAAATTCGTTTCGATTCGTTTTTCAGTTTTCCATGTTTTGAAAGGATTTTCTTTTAACAAGTGGACCAAATACAAAAGGTGAAGAAATGCGTACACCATATAGTGACCATATGCGCAATTCTTAAATGATATCACACATTGAATTATTACTGAACATATCTGTGTACTATAGTTTAAGGTTTTCTAATGTATGAGTGTTTTTTTCTGAAGAGAGTGCAGCAAATTCAAAATTGAACACGAAATAGCTGTATTGAACTTAGAGGAAAATTGGAATGTTGAAGTTACATTGAAAAACTGTTTTCCAATACAACTTTTTTCATTTATCAGACTTCTTTCAAGGAAGTTGGTAAAAAAAAAATACAATCTAACGGTATTCAGTGATTAATCATCTCATGCTTCATTCTTTAGTACAATAAAATAATTTAAAACAAACTTTTTTTTATTAGTAGGTGCCCACTTGTCCTAAGGGTGCTAGAAATTCCATTTGTCGTAACAGGTAACAATACGTTTTCTAGAACACCCTTCTCTCTTATTTCAAAGTAGAAACCGGCATCTTTCCAGGCGAAGGGGTCTTGTGAGGAAGTTCTCAACTTTCGCTTTTCACTTTCCCTAAGTCGTGTAACAGACGATTCACACTTGACTGTGACAAATATTCGTTTGACAGTTGATGAGTGCGTTCTGCAGGGTCGGACTCAAAAGCCTCTTGTAGAGCTTTTCAGTACGAACGGTCGACCTTCGTCACTTACCAGTTTTTGTATAGACACATTTGACGTTTTTCAGATCATACTCGCACAGTTTGAGTATTATCATAAATTCGTGGATTGAGCGAATGGCTTCATCTGCTGGATGGTTTTGTACAATAATGCCGTAATATTATCATAAATTCGTATCTCAACGTCATCTTCTTTGGTCTTTTAATTATAAGACCAATGTGAAAAAAAAACAATCATCCGTAAAGCATTAGGGGAATATGTCCCATTCGTCAGAACATTGAACGTATTATTATTAAATCACCAAATTAAGGAATAAGACGTAATAAAATAATGGAACTATTCGTTTCAAAACAAAATTTAAAACCCGTTGAATATATATTTTAAAACGTCATTTTAATTAACTCCATTATATTTCGTGGTCCGATTGGCCAAATAACTTCTTTCAATTAATTAATCTTTATGTAAGGCATTGGTTGAAATGAAAAAGTGAGTGTCACAAGCGGGATTCGATCCCACGACCTTCGGCTAAATATGCCGCTGCTTTACTACTTGAGCTATCGTGACTTCGATCCACTCGGACACTAACTTCCCATCTCAACCCACCTTTGAATTTTACCTCAATTTTGCCATTTTTCAAATGTCGAGTAATCTATTTGATTCTCGGCGACAAATGGCAAATATGAGGGAACATTCAAAAAGGTCGGGTTGAGATGGAAAGTTGGTGTCCGAGTTGATCGAGGTCACGATAGCTCAAGTGGTAGAGTAGCGGCGTATCAAGCCGAAGGTCGTGGGTTCGAATCCCGCTCGTGACACTGAATTTTTTTATCTCGACCAAAATCTAGAACTTATTTGAGCCACTTTTCCTGAAAGGGAAATTTTGTTAAGATCGACCTTTTCTCAGTTACCCCTGACGGAAGGCGGTTGAAGGTGTATGACAATAAGATGGCCTTCCTCGATTATTATGAAAACGATTAGCATTAGCAAGGTAATTTAGGATAGGAATCGTCTTAGAATAGTACGGATCATGAGGTTGCGTTTACGCCCATGATGACACTGAGTATTGGAAGTGTAAAGACCTAGTTCTGCTAATGTTGTGGTGCCCAGTCATATCTTCTTTAAATTTCATATCTAACCCACACGCACACACGAATAAACAACAAATGCTTTGAATTTGTTCTATGTTGCATGAATAAACATCAAAGATTTTTTAACGTGACTTATTACGGAAACCAGTTGGGTTTATAATAGAAATGGCTTTTATAGATTCGCCTTTTTTTATAGAATTCGATTTTTATAGAATTCGCCTTTTATTTACTCCCTGAAATATTGCGTATAAATTGTGATGATTTCCGGATGGCGTTTGGCGTCACCTATTTAATCTAATCTACCCGTTGAAGTCAAAGAGAAATAGATCAGTAATGAAAGCAGATCAAAGCAAAAGGAGATAGTCTTCAGAAATATTGCCCTATTCAATATTGAACTGGCTGGGCGTCAGTTCGTACTTTGTGTGAATAAAGTGTTTACATTCCTATGGATTCGGTATTGAAGCTACGCGCTCAGCCTCGGTTTGTTTTTCCAAGGAATAGATAACTACAATATAAACTCGCTTTTTTACGTTTTGTCCTAGCGTTTAGAAGGAAAAAGGATTAAAATTTTTCATATACTGGAATTCCTCCGCTCGGACACCAACTTCCCATTTCAACCTGCCTTTCGAATTTGCCCTCCTTTTTGCCTATTTTCAATGCCATTTTAATTAACATACAGTCAAACAGAACGTCATAAGAAAAAATTTTGTTCAGAAAATTGTTCAGTTTCAAAAAATGTAACATGATGCCAATAACAAAAATATTGAACAACGCTAACGCTATTTAAATAACAGCAATATACGAAATACATTTTTTGTGTTTTGCATCAGTTTTGTGACCTTGTAAAAATGTACAAAAGAATTTATTTTATGTAGTACAATATTTAATAAACTTTTATTTATGTCTTTATTTTTAAACACAGTTAAAAATTCTAAGTTTTATAAACATTCCATAGTTGATAGGGGTGAAAACCGAATGAATATTGTGTAATGGTTAGTTAATTTCAAAAGTAATATATTTTACTCCCGTCGTCATTTCAAAAGCCTAAATGGTTTCATATCTGTTAGACTTGTTGATAATACAATCCTTTTGTGTTTGTGTGTGTTTGATGGTCGAAAACGTTTCCCATTTTGCTTTCTACCACCCAGTATTGGTTGAGTTTCAAACAAAACAAACACCTATTCCTATTATTTTTCCGATTGCCATACCCCTTGCCATGCTGTTTTATCATTTGTTCCAATCTTCCGAAAATATGTACAAATCAGGTGTAATCAATTGATTTTTGCTCCAAAGTATTTAAATGAACGTAATCTATTTAGCATTTAGCCTGTTTGAATTTTTAGGTATGTTCAGAACAGCATCAAACAAGTAAATATGTATTTCTAACCGGCCGCTGTTTCAGAGGTTTTTAAATTTTATTCAATTAAATGTTCGAATTTCACTTTATTTTAAACTAGTTACACGATAAATTGAAATTATCGTGTTCTGAAGGAAGATATCAAAACTTAAGAATAATGAAATAATGATGAATTTTTGAGTTTCTGTTGTCATAGTTTGTACATATAAAAAAAGAGTTTATTACCAGGACGGCTAAACGCGACAACTTATTTAAATTTTAACAGCACTGGCAGATTTTACATGAAAATTTACCCTTGGAACAATATTTAGATTTAAAATAAAATGGACAGGGTAAATGGTAGTGTAGTTTAAAAAAATTCAGACGTTATAGTTGAATATTAAAATATCGATACCAACAGAACAAGGTCGAATTTTAAGGCTATGATGGAGGGAACTAGGTTTTTCTTTGTCTCACATGTGGCTCCCGCTTTTGAAGTCTCGACGGCCACGTGTTTTCCTTCCAATCTTGATAAGACCAGTGAATAAGTTAACTTATGCTGTTCGTCAAAATTAAAGTCCTTTAGGGATAAGTGAGTATTCGTTTCTGTTTTAGATACACATCAAGTAATTTAGATATACATCAAGTAATTTGTTTTGAAAAACTATGTTATATATTTACGATTTTTGATATTCCAGAATACAATGAATTGAGCATAGTGGGGGGGGGGAAATTTGGTATTGAGAACTTTTATAAATTGTGTTATTATTAGTTAGCCATAACTGCGGTTAGTTAATTAACTGAAATATATTTTCTATCTATTCTGACTTTCACCCCAAATGGTTGTCACTCCTCGACGTGCTGACCTTAGTGTCTCATCAGGGAGTTGCCCATTGTGTGGCTGGGTTTACCCCTTAAGCTAATGCCCGAGAGATCGACGCTTCCATACCAACGGGTTTAGACTCCGATTAGGGATATCGACAACTAAGTCATTTCAGCCTGAAACGCATTCAAACTATAACCTAGCCTAATACTACTTAAATCGGATAAATCAATCGCACATACATTCATGCAAATAAATTCATTCATGCCCATTCTAATTTGTCAGTGGAGTACAGGTTATTCCTCCATCGATCTACAAACTATTAATAATCTAACCTAAATTACGTTAGAACACACACTGCTGGAAGGGCGATGGTGACTCTATATTTCACCATCACCCCTCACCACACACATCAATAAATGCATGCATTTAAACAAAACGCATACTGACAAAACACATAGAATAAACTATATTCAATAAAATACCCCCACATCTAAAAAACGAACCGGGGACCCAAAAAACGACTGCTGTGCCCGAGAACCATTCTTAAAACCGGCGGCATGCCTCCACGCTCTCTGTATGGAGCCAAAGCGTGCACCTCTATTAGGTACCTGCGCGGGCCCTTGCCCAAAAGCAGGTACCGGCGTGTCAACCGCATATGGCCAATCCTTAATCGGGTGAGGACGACCCCTTGTTACCGGCCCGGGTTCCCTGAAGGCCAACTATAGGTCGTGCTCAAGAGTCATAGGTCGCTCCTCATCTTCTAGGGCGGCATTGAAATGAGGATGTATAATGGTCGAGGTAATACATTCGTGTCTTCCTTCGACGCTGCATAATCCTCTCCAATGTAATATGATTCGGTGAAGCCAGTGGGTAGTAGCTGCCATGGGGAAGAAAACCCCGTAGTGCCCTTCTGGGCAGATTTTGGAAAAGAACCGTTGCTACAAAAAGAGTAGTCGTACTCACGACTTTCGGAGTCTGTGATTTATAATTGTACAGATTGGTCTGTTGACTGCGAATATAACTGGGCTAAACCTTTGGTAGATTTTTATAGAAAGAGCCAAGCATTGGAGGGATAGTGTCTGGCTTTGGCTTCGATATATCTTTTATTGATTTGAGTTTATAGACATTGTTATGAAATGTGAAGACTTGGATTACTTTATTATCGCCACAATGAGGGATTAAGAAGAAAAGCCAATCCTGTCCTATGATCGACTCTACGAGATATGATTCTCTATCTCCCAGCTGTCGATCACCCATTCCTTTTCTCTAACTATATATATGATATATGTATATATTGTGAGGGGCGCTTTCCACATATAGGGGTTAATAAGGCAGAGTGTTGAGTAAGAAGCGTTCCTCCTCACAAAAAGGGAAAGAAAATGTAAAAAGGGAAGGTTCACAAAGGGGAAGACAAAAACTCTTTTGCTACAGGAGTTTATTAAAACCTATTTACAATATATACATATATATCCCAATATCCTACCGTCACCATTCGTTCAATAAATTCCCAAACACCAAGTCAACAGAAATAATAATGTTTTCTTTTGAGCTTACGGCTCCCTTTAAAAGTATTATTTTCCAATTTACGGGGAAGAGATACGACCTGTTCGCCGTATCGCATACACCTGAATCTTACCCCCTGTTTCCTACATCGCCTACCACGACGTCACTATGGTGGGGGTCAATCATTTCTGTGACACTATACATATATATAATATTAATAATGACATTATTATAATTATTTTTACAATTTAAGAAAAATGGACAGTGTGATAACTCGAGGGAGGTTACAATTTTATTGTACAAGAGTTAAGTAGTAGATCTCGTCCACTCATTAAAAATTCTTACGGTTAAAAACATTATTTTTATTACTGTAAGAAGATGTGTATATGGATATATATATATANTTTAAATAAATATTGGTTTACCTTATAAGTCATTAGAAAATGTTTCAATTTCGTGCTGAAGAAAACATATTCATCGAAAGATTTGCTTGTGTATTCCAAGTTTTTCTTTCTTTAAAATTGTTCCCGCTGTTTTCTTTATTATTTTTTTATAGGAAGCTTATTAATCAGTTAATTTTGTATTCTGTTTTATTCAGTTAAAATTCCATGTAATTTTAATTGTAATGACAAACGTAAATAATGAGCAGTTTTTATTTTTGTATATTTCTTTCTAATATGTTAATATACTGTTCAAGGTTGTAAACATTTATTGCCAAAAGAAAGTTCATCCGGGTCGCAATTACATTTGTTTTATACTAGACGGTTTTATGCTCAACGTTATGTCCTTGTTGACCAGGATATACTACTGGGAAACTTTGGAAAACTTTCTTAAAATCAGTTCATTATTTTTCCTTATGAGAATTACCAAATCTCAACGCTGATGATCATATTGCTCGACTCAAAGGAAAAATCAAGATATTGTAATCGTTCCTAGGGGAAAAAGACAATTCCTCGGTATGTACGTTATTTGATTTTTAAACTTTTAGTGCTATAGCTGTCACACTTAGCCGAAAAAGAAACAATAGGGGGCACTCATAGAAGTCCTCGCCTCGGTTGAAAAACATTAACATCGTATTGAAGTGTTGCCGCTTTGTTTTTAGAAAAAACCGATCGACCAAACCGTGGGCGGCGGTTGACAAAATAATTCCAGCCTGAAAATGGGATTAGGACCGAATGTAACTGTAAATCGCTGGAAAGTCACTTTGTGACACTGCGTAGACATTTAGAGACCAGGGTATATCACGCTTAAATTGCGATCTTCATTCACTGTCCTCCGAATTAACTTTCGCCAACTGCGTTTATTGAGTCTGATTTTTCTCTCTGTTTGTCACAGGAGCTTTAGAATAAATAAATTGTTATTGTACTATAGTAATTTTGCTTTTATCAAGAGGAGATGTAGGAAATAGTTTCAATTCACGACCATTTCCTTAGCTTTATTAATTTAATTATTTCGTTATTTAATTACTAATTTTGTATCGTTTTATTAAAGCAATATTGCGTTGATAACTTGATTAAAAACCGCCACTTTATTTTTCATCCGATATTGTAGGATTCATTCCATTTCATGTTTCTGCATTGAGAAGTGACCCGACTTAACAGGTCCGCTGTTAATATACTTTAACTTCTAAAACCTCACATTTGATCTAATTACAAATGTTGCATATACATTTATTATATATACATATACATACATATATACAATATAATATTTTTTAAATGTGCTATACATTTTTTCATTAAATAAGAATTAAGGATGTTAATATTATAATAATAATTATAATAATAATTCATTTACGTTTTAGTGGTCAATTGACCAAATTACATCTTTCTTTAGTCTAGTCGTTTCCGAACAAATAACCATAAATGATGAACAGTTTCAAGATAGAAGACCTGGAGAAGGAATTTTACAAGATTGTTTTCTCATTTTTCTACCTAGAACTAAGCTCCGATAAGAGAAATTTTTCTTAAGTATTAAGCCATAATTAATTTTCTATTATAAGATCACAAAAAATTATCGATCTCTACTTTTGTAATAAACTGCTAGCATTTGGCCGAGTAAGTGGTCCGCAATTTTGCCTTTTGCAGTGTTCGACTTTCTATTATTAAAGACTATCCCTTCTTGAAGTAGTTCTAGATCTTGAGAACAACGGGCAGACGAATATGATGTAATCCATGGTTTGACTACTTAATTTTCACATTTACAAGTTTGTTTTGTATAATGTTAAACCTTAAAAAATAGCTTTTTAATGTTTAAAAATAGATTTATCTTACTACAAAAACTCAAGATCAGCACTATTTTATAATTTTGAGGACGAGTTGATTCAAAACGAGCGTTAACCTTTGGGAAAAATTATTCTTCCAAGAATCCCTCCTCTTTCATACCAATTCATTTTCCATCTAGTTCTAAATTTCCCCCCGGCCCATTGTCTGTATGGCCTTTTTGGAATTTTGCTGAATGTTCTCAGATGTGGCAGTTTCTTTTGCTAATATGTCCACTTTTTGTTTTCTATTCGCCGGCATGTGATTCTACCCAAATTGTGCCACTACTTTTGACCGGGTTCGTCATGATATACTTATCATGACTAAGTTGGAGGTGGATCGTGTAAGAAATGTACTCAAATAATTTGTCTCATAATTCCAGGGAAGAGAGTCTTCAGCGGATATTGAACTTAGCAAAGACTCCTCGCGGACGATTCTCATAAAGAATAATAGAATAATGTAATACTATCGTATGCTCACGACCTGACCGGCTACCCGCTCTACACTGCTTTATGCCGAACTGTTGAAATATTTTATATGGGAAGGCAGTGGTTTCCTATTAAAGAACGTCATGAATCACAAAAATCAAGGTAAATCATCATGTGCCAGCAGGACAAGAACTTGTAGCACTTAAATACTATCATTGCTTAGTGTTTTGATCTTGTGAATCGCATGGGATTTTCGAGAGTTAAATATCATTATAGTCTTAGTTTTGACTGCACTACTGGTGCAAAAACCGAGTGTTGCGTGTAAAACTTCGAAACCATTGCACACCATCTAATTGTAATGTTTGAGTTTTTCATAAGCTTTTCTCACTTCAAGATACAACTTGGAAGTTTGAAAAAGCGGTGGCTTAAAATTTAAACAGGTCATTTCATTCTTTGGTGTTTTAACCTAAAAACAATAAATACTTTCTGCGACCAGAGAGACAAGTTAAAACCATTGTCCTTCGTCATGGCAGCAGCACCTAGAACAAGGAGGAATTTGCTCTACCCAGATATTCTCACTTCATTTTGTGAGCCCTCTAGTTTTTTAAATTCAAATATGTCTACTAATTGAATATAAAAACAACTAAAATGTTATAATTTGCTCCTTGAACTAGAAGACTATAGTGTCAATTTAGAATTATGTAAATTTATAATTTAAAATTTTTAAGTATTATATTAAATACATACAATTTAATCAAATATTTGTGAAGCATTTATGCAAAACGTAAATAAATTTTTGATTTGTTGATTGTGATTTTCCAAAAAATAGTTTTTTTTTAATTTTTTATTATTATTATTTTTTACGAGGGTTCGCAACAGCCCATTTGTAAGTATGTCGTATTTGAATGCAGGGCCGCTGGATTCGAACCCGGGACCTTTACCTTACAGAGATGACGCCGTGTGAACGTCTAAACCGTTGCGGCCACCGACGCCCCACGAAAACAGTTATTATCTTGAATCTTATCGTTGTCAGTTTCAATGTTCTTTTCAACGTCAAATTAGATATTTGACTATCTGTCTGTACACTGTCTTCTGAATTTCCAATTGTTGCTCCTATTTGTTGGAATACCAGCCAAACTTACAGGGTACATCATCGCAGTGTTGACACATAGAAAAAAACTCTCGTTCACCTTCAGTGCCAAAACATTCAAATCCTCCATATTGGCTGTTATAGTAGTGAAGTAGAGAGGAACAAGAAATTTCAACATAATATACAGAAAAATTATGTTGGACATGCAGGACGAGCTATAAAAGGACAAACGTGCATGAGTATAGGACCGCATCCTACCCCCTTAGATGACTAATTTATTATCATCAAACAAGCTGGAATCTCTTGACAGAATATGAAATAACATCCTAATTGCTTCTTTGCTCTTATTAACTTCGCCTGTGTTCTAAAAGGTAAACGTCTATTCCTAAATTAATTTTTCAAGCTTGACACTATGGCTGGTGAGAAAAGTCATAATCAGTAGAAAAGAACAAATTTGACCCTTATGTTTTATTCTTTCTTAACTTATCAGCTATAAACTCCTGACTAGTTAAGATTTTTAGTTTACTGCAACTTAAGAAGAAAATACAAAACAAAAGTATTAGTACAATGATGTGTTTTTCTTGTTGAAACAATAGACCAGTTTTATTAATTCCTCTTTTTTTTCTCTGCTAATTTTAAATTTTAATTTATATTGTTGTTTAAAAGATGTATTTCATATTTAATTTATTCGAAATTTGTCTTTGTTTCAGGGAACTATGGAAACACAAGGTAAGACTATTGAAAAGTTCAACCATCGCGATCATTCTGCATCAGGTAAATTATTTCTGATTGTCACCACAAACCGACCGACTAGTTAACTTTGACGATTTGTAGGTTTAAACCAATAGAACGTGTAATTTATCGGATCCTAATAGACATTTGATTAGGGGCAACGAAATCAAAGTTAATTGCGCCTAATTAAACCTATCCCCATGGCGACATGCCTGAAATCATTTTCTTCTCCCCCGGGATTCTGAGCCATTATCTGGCTCCTCTTATCATAGGGATATTCACTGCTACCATCTGTAATTCAGCCGTGGTTATTGCCATTTATACGGAATAAACATAGAGGCTGCGAATATGGTTTAACATAAATTAATTATTTTTATCGGTTTCTCTATTCAAATCGTAAATGTCCACTCCTTGAAGCTGTGTTTTGAACTTATTTTCAATTTAATACATTCTCAAAATACAAATGGGATTTGAGACGTAACATAATAGTTAAAAAGTTTCGGAAGTCAAAAGCGGCCCTGCACTTTAATTATTACAGTTTAAGCAGCCGGCACGGCATTATGGTGACAATGTCACGCGCAGCGAAGTCTACCTGGATAATAATTAATGTAGTGCCACCCCTTTCCAGAAATGGCGGAAACATTTGGGTTGATTCATTTTTACGAAGGAATTTTCATTTTTTTTCAATTATTTTAGTTCAATGATCAACAATTTATTCAGTAAATATAGTCTTTTCTTATTGATATAATATTTCATTAAAAAGAAATTTTTTATTAGTTCCCCTTACATCGCAAAGATAGTTGTGTGGTAACCATGTTATCGTCAGATTGCACTGGTTTTCACAATTTTGTGAAATTTGTTTATGACATTTTATTAATTATAGAAAATATTATTTAGGCAGAAACCGTCAAGGGTCATGATTACGTGTGACTGGTAGTTTTAATGACTGGTCATTTGATTAGATGTTTATGATTATTTCTATGAAAGTTAAAAATCCTAAATGTAGGTATCTGGCATTGACTGTCGCCAAAAAATCTGCGTTCACTAACCTAAAATTGGTTTGGATAGCATACGGTACAGCCTAATTAAATTTGCAATACAACTTTTTTCTTTAAGTCAAGACATGTTTTGAAATTATTTATTTTGTAATCGACACAGTTTCAAGGAAACTTACCTTGATTGACTTAGTAACGTTTCATAATTTGTTATATTACTCGTGGTGCAAGAACGATGCTCACCCTTCGGCGGGTTGAAACTTTTACTTCGACCATCCACCAGATGAAACGGACCGGTGAGATTTTGCATCCCGCCTCAAAATTATTGTATACTGGAGAGAATAGTTTTATCGCTTCGGTCATCCAAAGCGGCTGTTTCCTTTCAGGCCAGGCACGTTTAGCAGGCAACTGGTTTCAGTGTTTTGGTCATAAACTTATGTATACATACAAACTCTCCATTCCTTCCATTTAAATTTTTTTATAAGAAACCATTATCAATCTAGCATCTTAAAATATAGCGGCCCAAACAAAATAGTATACAAATTACTAAATATANGTGTGTGTGTGTGTGTGTGTGTGTGTGTGTGTGTGTGTGTGTGGTGTTTAGTGACAGTTACTTGATGATTATTTGTAGGTCGAGAGATGCGGTTTGGTGTAACATAGGTTTTAGAAAATCATTTTTTTATCGTGCTAACGTTTCGATCATTATTGAGATCATCTTCAGGGCTCAAAGTGTTTGTTTTCCTTTTAGATGTGTCATTCTTGTCTGTCGTGTTGTATATATATTTCTTCTTTATCACATTTGACCAAAGTTCAGTGATATCGGAGATCCTGCTTGCCAAACCCGCGTGGGTAGAGCGAGGCCGTCGCCGGGAAACTAATCAATAATACTGAATCATTTAATTAAAAGTATGATTGTAGGATACTCCGATTTCCATAATTCATTTACCCTGATATAAAATATCTCACTTACCTCTTAAATTAAATTAATTGAATCCCCTTCGACTTTATGCAGTGATTAAACTATGGTTTGCTCGTTCCCTATTGCCTAACCTTTCGGTTTTTGTGTATCTCAGTTTCTTTACATCCCCAAAGTGTAATTTTAACAAATAACCACAAAAACAGCAAAACCTACATATTTTGTTGTTCTATTTTTACGACGTTCATTAATAGTAGCATACAAATTCGTAGAAAACATTTTTTCTTTCTTCTAATAGGAATTCATGGTCTTTCGTTTCAATTTATGTCACGTTTTTAGAGGTTTCTTGCCGACCAATTACTAGATTCTGCATCCCGCCTCAAAATTATTGTATACTGGATAGAAAATTTTTATCGCTACGGTCATACAAAGTGGCTGTTTCCTTTCAGGCCAGGCACGTTTTGGCAGTCAACTGTCGTTTTATTCCATTTAACTTCATTTTTTTTAATAAGAAAACATTATCAATATAGCATCTTCAAATAAAGCGCCCCAAACAAAAAGGTATAAGAATTACTAAATATATATATATGTGTGTGATGTTTAGTGACCGTTACTTGATGATTATTCGGAGATCGTGAGATGCGGTCTGATGTGACGTAGGTTTTAGAAAAACATTTTCTTTATCGTGCTAACGTTTCGATCTTTATTGAAATCATCTTCAGGGCTCAAAATCTTTGTTTGCCGTGAAGATGTGTCTTTCTTGTGTTTCGTGTTGAGAGTGCAACTGGCACTTTTTAATCTTAAGTTTCTATCATTGTATAAATTCATTTTTTCATATCCTACATGCATTTGTATAATTTAAACAACATTTATAAATCCCAAGCCCTGAAGATGATCTCAATAAAGATTGAAACGTTGGCATGATAAAGAAAATGTTTTCCTAAAACCTACGTCACACCAGACCGCACACACGATCTCCGAATAATCATTGACTAACGGTCAGTAAACATCACACATTTCTAATTTCTAATCCCATATTATTTCAGTTGTAAAAGCGCATTCCCACTATTGACTTTTTTTTTCAAGAAAAAGTGAAAACAGGAAAAATAATTTTTTTCTCTCGCACGTTTCGATAAAAATTGTTCGACGTGTATCATACGTATCATGGAATGTACCCTCTTCAAACATTCTTAATTGGCTTGTAATCTGCAATTTGAAATTCCGGCAGCGTCCATTTTTTACGATAAAACTCAATCGTTTTTCTCTGGCATATACTCATCAGGTCGCGCTGGCATCAGGTTGCTAAGTTGAGAAATCATAAAAGTCGGCAATTTTTGTGTCAAAGAAACATAGAATGGCATGGTAATTCAAGGAAAAAGGCAGTCTTCATTTTCCAATAATGAATCCGATAATTTTCATTTGCTTAGAAATACAACTAAATCAGATTGCAGGTAATCTTTATTTTTGTATATATAAGTCGGTGATTTTAAGGGAATAATTATGATAAAATCTCCACAATTTTGTGTAAAACTTCATTTTCTTCGAAAAATTCTTATGCAAGAAACCGATTTATTTTCAAATTCTCGTTTTTCAATGTTTGCATCTCGTCAACATTAATTATCCTTCTTATTGTATTGGGTTGTCCGGAAAATAATGCAGGATTTTAAGTTTTCATTAAAAAAAATCTATATAAAATATTCTGTTTACGTTTACAGGATTANGAAATTATTTTGATTAAAGAACATTGCTTTAAAGTAACTAGTTTCTTTTTTTTTGTTTAATACCAAAATCCTGCATTATTTTCCGGACAACCCAATATATTTTACGCAATAGAAAGATCTTCTTTTCGGGCTCACCAATATTCAAGCAATAATGTTAATTGTTTGATACTCGGGGTAGGGAAGATCCCTTTACAGCTGAATGCTCTGTGCTTTCGGAATTCCATAACCTACATTTACGCGCCAGCAATAATTCGAGATCTGAAGTCATAAAGATCTTGAACTGCGTAGACTGTAAAAGCCTACTAAACTTTGCAAAGTATCCTTGCTATTACAGATATAAACTCGTGCAGTATTTCACCTACTGATTCCTTTTGCTATTTCATAACCTCATCTCATATACTATTTATTGCTATAAACTATTTTTAATGATTTGCGTAAATGGTTTCATCTTCAAGAATTTCTGGAAAGCAGTACGGTGATTTCAAATTTCGACTCTTATCATCACATGTTTTACAGCTTGTGCTGCTGATATTATACTTATATACTATTATACTTATGACAACTTGTTAAATTATGTTTTTAAATAATTAATTTTTTATGGGATGGTTTTATTTAAACATTGGATTTGAACTCTCTTCTTGACTTCTTTATCACTCTCTCTCTCTCTCTCTCCTCTCTCTCTCACTCTCTCTCTCTCTCTCTCTCTCTCTCTCTCTCTCTCTCTCTCTCTCTCTCTCTCTCTCCCCTTATTCAAACATGTTATTGAAAGAAGCAGGAAGGTTCAAAAGTTAGCAAATATCAACAAAAATATCGTACAGTACGTAGTGGGTAAGATAAATATTTAACTATTGAAGCGTAAAAGGTATGATGCCAGCTAAAAGCGCCTGGCGCACGTGTTATTTTCAAAATTATCCGGATGGTTAATAAAGTAGACAACAACATACTTGTCACATATCGCTTTTGAATTTCCTCGAAGTCCTTAACTCAGTGCTATTAATTATTGCTTACACGATAGCCTTTTGAAACGGCTTAGAACAGAGAAATGCGCGGATAATTTGTTGTTTTGGGCGGGGGACGAATGTTTGAACATTTGTATTTATTGTGATCGTCTTGATGGCCCTGGCCCGCCTATTCGCCCTGTACGTTCTACATGGATGAACAAATACGTAATTAACTTAAACGCAGAGCCTACATCCTGGTTCGCCTATTCTTCCTGATGTCGACATTCAAAAATATAAAATGAAAACGGGGGGGGGGATTTTTGAACTTGATGGGAGAAATGAGAAATGTCCAGTTTAGGATATATGAAAAAAAATCAACAATTGAAATATTTAACTATTCGTTAGGTTCCTCCTTTATGTTAAGAATTACCAATTTAGGTTAATACGCTACAGCAATTTCGTCACAAGATAAAAACCTTGGCCCGAAAAGAAGTTTAAGCGTGCGGAAAATTTATTTAATAAAAAATTATTCGCTCGCAAGATTTATAAAAATAAATCAATGAATGTATAATACAAAAACATGTATGCGGAAAATATTTGTTTTTTAGTTTTGATATTTTTTTTATCAACCCCTTTTGTGGATTAGGGTTATGGTCAGAAAGAATTCCTTATTTTTGCATAGAATCTAATTGATTACACTATATTTGAAAAATGGCAAAAAGGAGGGAAAATTCAAAAGATGGGGTTGAGATGGGAAGTTAGTGTCCAAGGTGATCGAGCTCACGATAGCTGAAGTGGCAGCGGCGTATCTAGCCGAAGATTGTGGGTTCGAATCCCGCTCGTGAGAGTGACTTTTTTTATCTCAACTAAAAACCTTAATTATGGAATTTTCCTACTATAACCCTTAATCATGTAACTATTAAAAAGTTCTCTAGTTTTCGTGTCCGCTTGACCAGTTAATATCGTTCAATTAATTAAGGTTTTTAGTTGAGATAAAAAAGTCACTGTCACGAGCGGGATTCGAACCCACAATCTTCGGCTAGATACGCTGCTGCCACTTCAGCTATCGTGACCTCTGATCTACTCGGACACTAACTTCCCATCACAACCCCACCTTGTGAATTTTCCCTCCTTTTTGCCATTTTTTAAATGTCGTGTAATCTATTTGATTCTCGGCGACAAACGAAATGGCCACGGAGACCTTTAGTGAAGATATACTTCATTTCACTTATTAAATGCATCAGATTTTGTGGTCCGATTAACCAAATAACATCTTTTAATTAATCAATCTTTATTCAGAATCAAATAGATTACACGACATTTGAAAAATGGCATAAAGGAGGGAAAATTCAAAAGGTGTGGTTGAGATGGAAAGTTAGATCAGAGGTCACGATAGCTGAAGTGGCAGCGGCGTATCTAGCCGAAGATCGTGGGTTCAAATCACGCTCGTGCCATTGACTTTTTTATCTCAACTAAAAACCTTAATTAATTGAAAGATATTAATTGGTCAAGCGGACCACGAAAACTAGTGAATTTAATAAGTTTAAATAAAGTATACCTACAATAAAGCTCTCCGTGGCCATTATTTGTCCCAGAGAATCAAATAGATTTCTCGACATTTGAAAAATGGCAAAAAGGAGGGAACATTCAAAAGGTGGTGTTTAGATGGGGAGTTGGTGTCCGAGTGGATCCAAATCACGATAGCTCAAGTGGTAGAGCAGCGGCGTATTTAGCCAAAGGTCTTGAGTTCGAATCCCGCTCGTGGCACTGACTTTTTCATTTCAACCAAAACCTCACATAAAAAAATTAATTAATTGAAATTAGGCATTAATTTTGAGTTTTACTTTAATCTGAATATATGTTATGCAATCATAAAGACAGCACCTTTTATAACATGTGCTTTTGTTATCATTATCATACATTTTTTAAAAATCAAAAAGTTTATGTATATATATGTCTGACCAAAATCAGTACGTACAAAAATGTGTGTTCTTTCTTATAAATCTTTAATTTTTTTGTCCACATCCCTGATAACAACCAATAGAACATCTGCATAAATTGGTCGATAAATCAACAAAACAAAAATCAAGAAGTTAGTCTTTATCTCTAATTATAAATAATCATCTAAAGTCAATTCTACAAATTGAATTCTACAAAATTAGTGTCCGAGTGGATCTAGGTGATGATAGCTCAAGTGGTAGAGCAGCGGCATATCTAGACGAAGATGGTGGGTTCGAATCCCGCTCGTGACAGTGACTTTTTTAACTCAACTAAAAACCTTAATTAATTAAAAACTATTGAAAAGTTGGGTCGATTGCATAGAAAATTCCTTATATGATTTAAAATAAAAATGCACATATTCAAAATGTTCAGAAAAGACCTAAAAATTAATGCATCATAGATTGATCGTTTCTTAACATCGTGGTCTGTTTATTTTAAGTAGAATTGTCTTCTCTTCTATCATCAGCTGTTGATTTATGCGTTATTTTGTCAAACCTTGTGTTTTAATTAGCGTTTTTATTGATACGAGTGTGTATAGGGGGGGGGGATTTGATGATTAAACCATGGTCACGGCTGACAAAATAGCAACAGGGCGAGTTCCGAAAAAAATTTAAAATTTAAAAAAAAAAATTCCGAAACGAGCTAAACTAACTAGAACTGACCATGATGATTTGAGACGATCAAGAAGCATGTTCATCAACTCGCAAGCCTGAACACAGTATTTCACAATATATAGAAATGTCGTGAAATCTTTATCTTGCGAAACACAATAATAACCAGTTATTATGGCTTTGTGTATGTTAATGGGACTACATTAAAGACTTGTTACAGTTCAAGGAAAGGAGCGATATTTCAGAAATTATTGAATGATCGTGTTGCACAATTCATTGACCCAGCACTGGACGTGTGTGCAACGGCGCGGACGTTTCACCGAATCCTTGACCCTTTGAACGACTGACTCGGTGGTCGGTGAACGTGGTTTTCTCGGAATCAAGACGAGAGAGAGTACGCCGTGGTACGCACGTACCTTTTGTTTACGTCATGCCTTTCATCAAGTTTTATAAAATGCGCGTCCTTTCTCAACAGTTGTTATGCGTGACACGCACGCATCCGACCCCCTCCCACTAAAAATCGAACACGTAATTTCGATTGAGCATAAAAAATTCCGGCCTCCGGGATGAAACTTCCTAATGTGATGGTGATTTCTTTTGGGCAATCATCATTAGTCCTAACGGTACAGTCTCACCTCTAACTAGGACTCATCAGACCTATTCACCTACATTTGATCTCTAGTCTCTTTCTTACCATTCTGAGACTTTTAAGAAAGAAATTTCCCTCTTCCTTCTCAATCTTCACTTTTCGTTCTAATAATTGGCCTATATATTTGTAAAAACTTATTTTTCCGGTTTTATTCAATCAGTAGACACCTCATTTTCAGAATAAATAGTGAAATAATTTAAATTTTTTTTTTTGTAAACTGCATGCAGACAAATATAACGCTAAAATTTCTTCGACCGAAAAATCCAACTCACTTTCTAAACTTCAAATAATTGACGGAATTTCTATCCATTATTTTCAACGACTGCAACGTGTTCTCGGCCCATTTTCAACTCGATTGGACTTTCCCATTCGGTATTTTCAACACAGATCACAATTTGTTTGTTTAAGAAGGGCGGAATCTCGTAAACAGGAGGACATTTGGGGATTAAAGGATGGCAATAAAAATTTTTGCACTTTCACTTTCGATTGCGAATAATCTTGCGGCGTTCACTGCGCCGGGTCGAAAACCGTCTGACCACAAGAATAAACAGCGGGAATGGGCGGACCAAGAGTAACAATAATGGCCGAATGGTTGACCTGGAACTCGGTTTAACATATCAGGCTAGCAAAAGTGATAACTCTCGAAACCAGACAACTACTTGTGACACGGTTCGGTTTATTTATAATATTAATGTTACTGTCAAATATTTTTGCAATTGGCAAAAAAGGTATTTCTGAAAATTTGTAACCAACAACTCTTGTTTGTTCAACAATCAAAACCTTTATAACCCTAACCATCCCCAAAACACACAAGACATAAATTGAAAAGGGAGAAGTTGGAATGAAAGGGAAGAAAAACGTAGGGGAAAGTAAGATGAAGGAAGGAAGAAAAAAGAAGAGGGATTAAAATGAATGCCAAGAAGTAAGGGAAGAAACAGAAAGGAACAATTTAAAAACGAAATGGAAAAAACGAAGTAAAGGCAAAACATAGAAAGGGAGAAATGAGAAAGTATAATATTATTACAAAAAATAAGGAAAAGAGAAAGAAACTAAGCAATGAAAGGTGGTAAAAGAAAGAACGCAATAAGTACAAAAACGCAGCAAGAATGATAATATAATAAAATATTAAAATAAGTAGGAGTAAAAATAGAAAGAGAGTGAGAGGGCGTATATGTTTATTTTTTATATTATTTAATTAGATAATTGCAGGTTATATTTATAATTCTAATTTTCCTCCTATCAAGGATATTCCGAGAAAACTTATCAAGTCCGATACGGGAATGGAGAACAGAATAAGAAACCACTTGAAAAACAACTAAGGCGGATTAATCATCCTACCTAAAACCTCTAGATAAAAAACCCAGCCCAAAATGTTGATGATGTTGATAATGTTGATATAGTTTCGCGTTGGTTGATGATGAAGTGACTAATTCGGTTTTATAGCTAAAACGAAAAAAAATATGGGTAAAAATCCAGAAAAAACTGAAGAAAGAAGATATAAAGTATGAAATAAACAAAAATGTATAAGGTAATGATGGAAGAAAGAAACTAAGTAACATAGATAGGGTGGTACAAGAAAGAAGGCAATAGATTTAAAAAGTGAACAATAAATAACAAAAAATAAAAAGACAATGGTGGCGTCAGAGGAAAAGGGGAAGTACGAATGAAAATTAAATAGATCGTGGGGGAAAGCAAAATGAATGAAAGAATCAAAAGTAGAAGGGAAGGAAGCCGGGGACTAAAGAACAAAATTGGAAAAAAGCAAGACGAACAAAACGGAAGACTATAGAGAGCAACAAATTAAGAAAAATCTAAAGAAATGAAGACAGAGAGAAAGAAATTAAGTAAAGTAGGAAGATGAAAGAAAGAACGTAATAAATAAATAACAATCGACAGGCAGTAAGAATAAGAAAATAAGAACATTTAAAAAGTTATGTGTGGAGAGAGAGAGAGAGAGAGAGAGAGAGAGAGAACGAACGAGGACGTTTATTGTTTATTTTTATATATTATTTATTAATTGCATTTATTAATTCTTTAAATAATTGCATAATATTATTTTATAATGCATATTGCATCATAATATTTATGCAAATTTTCATTTTATTAAGGGTATTCTCAGCAAAATTGTCAAGCGCCAGTAGGGGAATGCGGAACATAAGTACACACCTCTTGAAAAAGAGCAAAGGCGGATAATCAAGATACTTAAAACCCCGAGGTTAACAACCCAGCCCATAACGTTGATGATGATGATGATGTATTTCCGCAAGTGGAGACAATAAAGTAACCAAAAGATCGTGTTTATACGCAAAACTGACTTTTCATTTAGTTATAATTGTCGAGGGAAAACGAGAGGCAATCTTTCAATGATTCTTGATAATATTTATTAATAAATAATATTTTTATTGTTATAAAGATGATTAACAAGTGTTAATGGAACTATGATTGTGAGTGTTGAACGTTTAAATTAAAAAATCTTACTCAGGTTTTATCGGTGTCTGGTTTACGTGCTATGCTCCACTTAATATATGACCTCTTTCGACTAGTAGAGCCATTCCGGTGAAATCATGCTGGCTAACGTTAACGGAGACCGATGAAGGTGGGCAATTCCGATTAATGGGCAATTTATAAATACGGGATTCCAGTTGAATATTGTTTCATTTTGTAGTTTACGGTCTCCCCTGAAGCAAACATCCTGCGCCGAACAGATCTTTCTTTCCCACGGTGTTGAATCGTTATTTACAGCTTCTATAAACAATGTTTAGCTGAATGTTGACGGGGAAAACGCTTAGTCTCTTAAAAATGCCCAGGAAGTTAAACAAAAATTAATAGAAAAACAGTTGGGGTTTATTTTTCCTTAAAAATTGTGGATTTTTGTGTTCTAGCTAATTTTTCTAGCATTTTCTTCGTAGAATAATTTCAAAATTTGGAAATTTTACGTTCAACGACACAACCAAACTATCAATAAAATAACTGTACAAAAATATAATACATAAGCAAAAACGAAATGACGTGAGTAAAAAAAAAATTATAGAAGAATTGAAAGAATTTATATATTTAATCTAGCCGATTTAAAAGCAAAAATACAGCAAACAAAGCGTCAATAAACTAGATAAGATTAATCTTGATAAAATAAAAATATAAATACAATCAGTTTTAACGTAAACATTGAAAGAAAAATTATTCAACTTTGTCCGTTTAGCAAATATAATACAGGAGGCGTAAGATGGTGATTCTGGTTGGTGAGTGATCATCGGAAAGAACCAGGAAAGATGATCAATCACTAAATNGGTTTAAAATTAAGCATTTTAAAAATAAATGTAAAGTAAATTGAACGACAAATATATAATAAAAGAGAGTATAATAAAAACAAAAAGTTCGCCAGTTTAACAATATTTTACAAGGGTAAACATTGATACAAATTAAATCTGGTTTATAAATATTTGATTTTTTTATATCTTTCTCGTTAACAATGCGGATTTGTTCTTTATACATTCATTTTGCATTGAACATATATAAATGTTCCTTGATGTTCTCAAAAAATCTTACTTTCGATGAATCTTTTCCCTTTTTTTGTAAATACCCTTTGGTTTACTTTGAAATAAATTAAGTCTTTCATTTCCAGGCTATTTGCCATCTCAGTTATATTTTAAACAATGTTAACAAACAAAAGGAATGTGGTTTTTACAGTCAGTAAGATAAGTAGGGACCACATTTAAAATAGATAACGGCTCTGTTCTTGCCTCCGAACATTTTAGGATACCCCTGTCCATATCGCCACAAAAGAATTTTCATTTCGTTCATAAACTGTCTATTTCTATTGTTCGACACTACAATATACAGCGAAAAAGGTGATGTCAGGTTTAATAAATTCAACATTAGGAAATATTTTTAGATTATAGTCACTACATAATTCATGAGGGACTAGGAGAGATTTTGTGATAAAAGATTTTTTTCAAATTGTACACGCCATTTAAATCATAAATGTCACATTTGAATTAATTCTAAAATCCTACGATTCTTATTTTCTAATCGTGGAGTCAAGAATTAGCAGGTTGCCATGGAAAATTGACTCAGTCAGCCTTTGAAACAATAAACAATCAACTATGGGTTGTCATCAACTTGACTTATTTGATTAGAAAACAAATGAAAACACTGTTATTTATTTTTAACACGTTTAAAAAAATGAAAATCAATATTAAAATAAAATATGATTTATCAGTTATTGTCTTACATAGGATTATTTTTTATAAATAAAGACGTAGTTAGAGAATAGAAAGAAAAAACAAATTTTCATAAAAAAAATGTTTATAATAAATAAATAAATATTTACTTTAACTCAGAGAAGTAAATAAACTGAATCGATAAAAAACTTATCTAATGCAAAAAAATATATTGACCTTATATTACAGTTCAATGAAATTAAACAATCTAGCTATGAAAAACACAATGATAATTTGATTGTTGTAATTTTTAAAAACAAATATGTAAAATGTATAAATCATATTTCAATATTAATGAATATTCAAGACATTTTGAAATAAGAAAAATCTCTTTCGCATTTGTTGTGTCAATTATCATTAAAATTCGTTTTATCTCCTTAAACGATAATATTGTTATTATTAGTTTCTTAGATAATTGAAAGAAGGCCGCTACTAAATCTTTAAATTGAAAAACGTATCAGTTAAGTAAATTAAATCAAATAATGCCTCCAGCTGAGATTTTAAGATCGTTGACAAAATTTTCAAACTTTTCTAATAATTCTTTTAGTTAATTAATCTTTTTACGTAAGGTTTTGGTCGAAATGAAAAAGCTAGTGCCACGAGCGAGATTCGAACCCACGACCTTCGGCTAAATACCCCGATGCTCTCGTGGCACTAGCTTTTTTTATTTCAACCAAAACCTAACATAAAACGCGTGGTGATTAGTGACCGTTAATCGATAATTATTCAGAAATCGTGAGATGCGGTCTGGTGTGATGTAGGTTTCAGAAAAACATTTTCTTTATCGTGCCAACGTTTCGATCTTTATTGAGATCATCTTCAGGGCTCAAAGTGTTTGTCTTCTATGTAATTGAGTCATTCTTGCGTGTCGTGTTGAGAGAGCACTCGTATGGCACAATTACACAGAAGACAAACACTTCGAGCCCTGAAGATGATCGCAATAAAGGTCGAAACGTGGTTGGCACGATAAAGAAAATGTTTTTCTGAAACCTACATCACACCAAACCGCATCTCACGATTGCTGAATACTTACATAAAACGATTAATAAATTGAAAGAAATAATTTGGTCAATAGAACACTAATAATAATGGATTTTCTAATAATTATTATCCAAAATATTTTATTATACAATGGTAATAAATTGTTGTAATATTTGAAAATTGAAGCCTTTTATTAGCAGAAAAAAAGGGTTTTTTCGAGTCACATATGAAATTTCGAATGGAAGGAGAATTGAAATTATATTGAGAAAGAAACACAACCGAAAGCGAGGGTAGACGGACCTTTGACAAATTTTTTAACTTTTGACAATATTTAGATTACTACAATTTATTTTTAAATTTATCTATTTGACATTAATTTAACGTTCCATAAAGTCCTTAAAGAAAAGCGAGGACAGATGGACTTTAGACTGAATTACGTACTACCAAATAAATGGAAACACTTGAAGGAACAAAAGCAAAAATATATGGACCGGAAAAGTTTAAAAGTACATTTTCAGCCGTTAAGTAGATTAACTTGATTAATTTAAGTTTTAATTTAAGTAGGGTGTAATTATAAAGTAAACCTGTCATTTTCCAGGCTGTTTTGTTAATTTAAATAATTCCACAGGAAATATGCGATACAAGGACTATCTATCCATATACTTAGTTTAATAGCCAGATTATTTAAAAATTCTCAGTGTTCCATTTTAAAATATTTAATTTTAAGCTATGGGCACACTCAACACGATAGACAAGAATGATCCATCTACACGGAAAACAAACACTTTGAGCCCTGAAGATGATCTCAATAAAGATCGAAACGTTGGCACGTTAAAGAAAATGTTTTTCTAAGCCTACGTCACACCAGACCGCATCTCACGATCTCCAAATAATCATAAGTTATGTATTATTTTCTCCAGGGAACTTGTCACCCCGTGACACCTAATTGTCTCTTACGAAAAGAACATTTAACATTTTCCCTGGCGAGCCTTTTTTTTTTCATTTTTCCGAGACAATGATGTTCCGCGGGGGTCCCTGAGCCGAAGGAACCGGTGGTATTTCCCACGATGATGTTGTGTAACGGAGGGCATCACGAACGCGCTTTCTTCTTCCTCTCTTCCTCAAGGCCTGCATCAAATTTAGGTTAAATTATTAAAACCTAATAGAAGGTTTCCTCGTCCCCGTTTACAACACGTTGGAGGAATTTTCACACAAACGTTGGGCACATGTTGAATCGATTGGGAATTTTACGCGAGGAACTCCATCCCAGTTTAGATTTAAACCAGCGAGAATAGACGGACCATTAAAGTGATCAGTGTCCATCAGAACAACATATATTCACCCAC
Organism: Cimex lectularius; assembly: GCF_000648675.2. Classification (NCBI taxonomy): domain Eukaryota; kingdom Metazoa; phylum Arthropoda; class Insecta; order Hemiptera; family Cimicidae; genus Cimex; species Cimex lectularius. Next base: position 134,739 of record NW_019392722.1, read on the forward strand.
TCGTAGACAATATCTAAACTTATGGGCATATTGAATCGTATATCCTTTTTCACGTTTTCCAATATTCACATCTGGTTGACATTCAGGATGGATTTTAATTAACAAAAACCGCTTTTCATCACAAACGGTAAACACGACTGTTGTGGCTGTATGCCATGCAAAAATAAAGTTCATCTAAGGACGGAAACAGTGATTCGTGACAAACAGCCAACAAACAGACCATAGAGGGTCAATAAAGTTCAATAGAAATCGTTCCATTACTTTATTATTCAAATTTATAACATAAACCCTTGAATCTCGAAGGTTTTAAATTGTTACTGTTTTCATTATTTTTTAATTGGTTGATATCGTATTTTATACGAATTGATTTGTGCTTTATTTATTAGCTTGTTTAACCTGAAGTATTTCTGAAATTATAAAAAATAAACAAATTGACAATTTTATGCATTAGATAGTTATTATTGAAATTATCAATAGTTTTGGAGATTTTGGGTTTTAATTATCGGTAAGTATGAACAGAAAGCAATGTACATCAATTTTCTCAAATTATTGTAATTTTTTTACAGAAAACTAACATAACTACGTTAGTTTAGACCAGGTAAATGAGAAAATAACACAGAAAATAACAGTAGTCTATAAATAAATCAATTGTCAAAAGACTAGATTCATTATTACTTGGAGGTCGGAAGATGCGGTCTGGTGTGTCCTAGGTTTTAGAAAAACATATTCTTCATCGTGCCAACGTTTCGAGCTTTATTGAGATCATCTTCAGGGCCTGGGATTTATAAACATTGTTTAAATTTTACAAATACATGTAGGATGTGAAAAAACTGAATTTATACAATGCTAGAAAATTTTAGATTAACTTAAACCACATAACTATCACCTTATTTCAATAGTAAAATAGTTGAAAAAGACTTAATATTCAGGAAAAACTTGCTAATTACTTCGTTATTAACAAACGAGAATCTTAATACATATACTGACTTAATTTGCCCAAAGACTGGATTATTTTAATAAGTATTTTATAATACTGTCATGTTGGATTTAACCAGTGATAATGTTTTAGATAAAAGTATCGTCATATTTCGGAAGAAACGAAATCCATGAGTTCTAACATTCAATTGGAAAAGTATATCCATTGTTAAATAAATTATGGCTTGTTTGGTGCAATGTCTTATATTAAAGAAACAGACTATAGTTCTATTAAAAAAAAGAAAAAAAGTAGTTGAAAAAGACTTATTAAACGGGACTTACTAAATGCTTCGGTTGGCATACGAAAAACTTTCGATTAATTTTATTTTATGTTGATGAATGCTGAGAAATTGCGTTGATTTAATTTAAACCGTTATATTTATGCAGTTATATCGTATTTTAACAGGGCTGATATTTCGAGCATCAGGTATCACGGAAGAATGAGGTTTATTAAATCACCTAACCTTCGATTGGACGATCCATTGTAACATGAATTTTTGAGTGGATTCATAATTATATTGCGTTACCATCGCGTCATTGGTCTCAAGTGTTGGGTTATGATTAGGTGCGTAGATTAGGGTTGAGGGCGGTTTAGGTTAGGTTAAGTAGAGTTAGGTTACAAAGTGTAAAGATAGGTCGATTTAGAAAAGGTGGGGCTAGGAACGAGTTGGGTTATGTGGGTTACGTACTTTTAGGTTAGCTTAGGTAGGGTTAGGATTAGGGACGGTTAGGACAAATTTCCATAATTCACTGCTTTTCCGAGAAGCGTAGAAAATTTACAAATACGATTTGTTTCTAAACAAATTACGAACTCGGTGCCAATGTTACATCGTTTCCAATTATTTTTTATGTAATTAGTGAAGAAACATCCAATCCATGTTGCCGGGAGAGTAATAAAAAAAGCTGGCAAGACATTAATAATTAAAGGGATGGTTCGGGCGGCGTATTTAGCCGAAGGTCTTGGGTTCGAATCCCGCTGGTGACACCGACTTTTTATCTCAACCAATACCATACTTCAAAATTAATTAATTGAAAGAGGTTATTTGGTCAATCGGACCACGAAATCTAAATAATAATAAAGTTTATAAAATTTAAAATTAAAATAAGTTAAATTTATTTAAATATATACTTAAATATATACTTTAATTTATTTAATTAAAATTATTTTAAATTTTAAATTTAAATAAAATTTATTAAATTTTTTTTAAATAAAGTTTATTAAATTTTTTTTAAATAAAGTTTATTAAATAATTAACGTTACACGTTAATTGTTCCTCGATGACTATTTTTAAGAATTTCTGGATTAATATAAAATAAGTTTAGTTTAAATTAGAGACAGAAGTACATTAATATTGAAAGTTAATAGCGTCGCTGTTTCGGACATCAGGTGCATTATTGTACACAAAATTTAGAATCAATTTAAAAAATTATTAATCATTTAACCCAGGAAGGTCCATTACGTAAGTGCAAGGTATTCTTCCCTTTGTACCGTGTTTTTTGAGGTCTGTACTTTTTTCTTCTTTGACAGAACTGGAATCCCACTATGATTAATCTCCTATGAATGATCTCTGATGTGGTTCGTGAGCTACTATTTAAAAAGAATGATAAAAACCTTGGAGGCTGAATACTCTTCGGCCATGGCCGTTGTGAACTCAAAGGCGATGAAAATTCGTTGCTTAAGTTGACGGCTTAGTAAGTTCACTCGGCCGTTTCCGCTGTAGTCGTAACTTAAATTTTCGTCGAACCTTCTTCGGTTTCTAATTCCAGTTATACAATATGTTTATCAATTCTAAATCCAATCAGGTGCGAAAACATTCCATAATGGACGTTCAAAAGGGCCCTTTCTGCTCTGTCATATTGTTTAACGAGTGGCACAGAGGGAAAATGGCAAAACGGCTATTTTCAATTTTAATGAGCAACCTTGTTGAAATACAATCACATGTCAGCTTGAAATCCAGCAGGAAAAAATAAAAGAAAAAAACAAATTCAATCGGTTTTGAATTTTGCAACAGTTCTTCTGTGTTAACATGTATTGTTTGTCTAAAGTCAAATCCTTTGTAAAATAATTTGAATAGCCCGGAACTTTAGAATTATTTTCATGGTTTGGCATTGACGGTCTGGGTCCATTATAACAGAAACTTTAGCTTTATCTGTAAATATCGAATTTCTCGTTGACCTTTTATGACTATATTAATTTGTTTTAAAATTGCTTTAACAACCTCTACATTTCGGTCTAATTCCAAGTTGAGCCGTTTTAGGGTTTGTAATGTTATGTGATTAATCTCGCGTAATTGGAACGCCGGTCGTTCCCTTCAAACGACCAGTTCATCGATTCAAACTAGTGGTCGCGTTTGGCCAAATCGAGTCAGGGAACCGTTCAGTATTGCTTAATGTGTAATCCAATGAGAGTGATCACGCGATTTTGGTTTAGAGTAATCATGGATCCGCTTCGCAGCGACTATGTATTGTCTGAGTTACAAGCCGGCTCTCTGATGATTGTATTTGTCGCCTAAACGACACCATTTTCTTGGCAGTTTGCGCTTTAAGCCAAGTGAAACTGAGCGAGCTCAGTCAAACGTCAAAAGAAAGGAACTCAATTCTTGTCTATCTCTGTTTATAGTCCAGATCAGTTTATTACAACAGTATATTTATCAGAATTGTATTGAAATTGAGAAGATATTTTTGATAAAATTTTGGAAATTCAAAGTCGCTGAATCTAAAGAAACCTAAAATTCTAACCAGCAGTACTACCATATATTATCCTATTCTATCGTCGTTAATAAAATCCTTTATTTTAAAACAAGTTGGCAGACATTAAAAATCAAACTTCACTGCAAGGATTAATAAACGAAACTGCCGCACTTCAATTACACGAAAAAAAAAATCGTCTCGTCTCTCCCTGCTTATAACCCCGATCGTAGATTTCATTAGAAAAGAATATTTAAAACTGAATTGAAATTTACATATTTTTGACAAAGTACATGGATATTTAAAGCCGGTGAAGCACAACGGCTTAAATGTTAGGAAAAGTGTATTGCCTCTCCCAGCTTATAACCCTGATCGTAGATTTCATTAGAAAATAATATTTAAAATTGAATTGAAATTTACATATTTTTGATAAAGTACATGGATATTTAAAGCCGGTGAAGCACATTGGCTTAAATGTTAGGAAAAGTGTATTGCCTCTCCCGGCTTATAACCTTGATCGTAGATTTCATTAGAAAAGAATATTTAAAATTTCATTGAAATTTACATATTTTTGATAAAGTACATGGATATTTAAAGCTGGTGAAGCACATCGGCTTAAAAGTTAGGAAAAGTGTATTGCCTCTCCCAGCTTATAACCCAGATTATCAGTTTCTCGAAAAAACGGACTATTCTGTATTAAAGGCGGAGATAAGGTCTTCCAGCTTTATAACTACTTCGCTGATAATTAAAACCAATCTTCATCGCAAGGAGCAAGCAAAAGAACATGAAATTCATACATATAGGCTCAAATGGAAGGAAATAACGTCTTCCCTCTCTCTCTGCTTATAACCCTAATCCTAAGTTTCATTAGAAAAAATATTTCAAATTAAGTGAAATTTACATGAGGTAAGCATACAACCAAAACAACACACATAATCTTAAATGTCAATCCCTGCTTGTAACCCTGATCGAAGGTATTCCTTTAAAAGTTGTGTAATTGTGACTGTTTTATTAGAACTTTAAACAGTTTGATACAATGTTTCGATTTAAAATTAAACAGTATTGATCGTGACGTTTTGCAATATCAAATTTGCTGAACTGAAAGGAGGCAGCTCCTTGCCTTTCCCTGCTTATATCCCTCATTTCGTCGAACCGAGACTGCCCGTTAACTTCGACAAAACTGACAAAGGAAACAAAACCTCGTTTTGCATTTAAGCAATAAAATAAATTATTTTAAATATTTAAGTCCAGATCTGGCAATCAACCAGGCCTTATATTTATCGTTCAACATCACAACAATTTACTTCTCAACAGGTTGTTCGTTTATGATGCTCATTTATGTTTAAATAGATAAGTTCAACTAGTGGAACTGGAGGATAACTGTAGGAGTTTTCAAGGAGGCTTTAATTGAAAGGATAACTTTTCTTTTTAATTAAATGCAATAGTTAGAAATAATATACACAAAAAAACCTTAAACATTAGGAACGAGAGAGAGAGAGAGAGAGAGAGAGAGAGAGAGAGAGAGAGAGAGAGAGAGAGAGTGAGTGAGTGAGTGAGTGAGTGAGTGAGTGAGTGAGTGGGTGAGTGGGTGAGTGAGTGAGTGAGTGAGTGAGCGAGTAAGTGAGAGAGTGAGCGAGTGAGTGAGTGAATGAGTGAGTGAGTGTGTTGGTGAGTAAGTCTGGCGTTTGTCAAGTTCAATCACATCGATCAATTACCAACTCCTCTGGCCGCAAACGTTCCTCGTTTGGCTTTGTTTTCGTTTAATAAATTCCGGATCCAGTCGAGAAGTTCTAACTTAACATTAACTATAAGGGCGAATAAACATTCCAACTTAAGAAGACAATAAAAATATTTTATTTTTTTAGAAGTAGATACCGTCCAGAAAAAGGTCGTTACAACATCTAAAAACCTTCGTTATTCAGATAACAAATGCAACTCGTTGAAGCAAAAAGAACAAAGAAGGCAAATAAAAATTGTTAAAAAAATTGAAATTGTGCAAGATCTAAAATTTGTTCTATTTATAACAATGTTCTTAGAGGAACCTTGTGACATATGCAAATTTTACAGTCAATGTATTTTTCTCTCTTTTATTTATGCAAATTGAATTGTTTTGTAAAAAAAAAAATTATAATGCATACTTACAATGAACTATTTTTGTCGCGCTAACTACTGATCTGTTTTGGATCATTTTTGTTGTCTCTAGGGCAAATTTATCCCATTTTTGATTAGCTCGCAAAATAAATATATAAAGGTCTTTTGGAAAAAAGAAAAAAGTTAAATGTTCCAAAGACGTAGTGAATGAGCGAAGGACGAAAAAAGAGAGAGAGTTAAGAGAAAGAAAGAAAGAGAGAGAGATCGAACGAGTGATAGAGTCGGAAAATGAAAGATGAGATAGAATGATTGAGTAAAAAACGCGGGTTTTTTAAGCTGACAATCATACTTTATATATTTATATGGATACCGTATTTTTTATTTGGCCCAAACAATAAACCGTCTCAAATAACTTTATATATTGGCCTTGACATTTCAAAAAGTTGATATTCAGCGTTTTATAATTTAATCTGTGTCTCTTACGATCGTCCTCCCACACGTGCCATCAAATCGGACAATATGCACATTCATGATCCCGGCCGATGCCAATAAGACAAATCATTTTATACTGTCATACCTGTATTATAACACAAAAAATAATACTTTCACAACTGCCACTCAATTGATGGACAGTCATCGCGATTCTCTTTGAAAATTTATAAATCTACCTCTAAATTTATTGTGACCCGATATCATCAATCTCGTAACAGAGTATCTACCTCTAATTATTTATAAAAGTTGTAAATACTATCTATAACATTTTAAACAATATTGCTTATCAGTATATACACTTATGCTGCTAACAGGCAACATTTAAATTAAAAAATTAAATATCGGATGTTAAGAACGGGGCGAAATCGACCTACATCGACTTTTCCCAGACCTTCACTCGTTTTGCTTAATTGCTTCAGTTGCTTACTCGTTTTTCACTAGCCTTGAAGTATTCAGTCAATAATCGAATAAAATTATATCAGTATGCACAGTAAAGAACTGATTAATCTAAGTTGAAACAATTGACATGATTAATCGCCAAGAAAACCATATTTTAATTGAATTTATAAATAATATAAGAAATAACTTCCAATTAAAAAAAAAAATCTTGTCTATATTCCATGGCTCTTTCACCCAATTTTATATAATTGTCCGTCAAGTATTCTACCTGAAACAATGGTTTATTGTCCGTCGTGGCGAGTATCTGGCACAGGACGTGACGGTGCTCGCTTTCGTGTCGCGGGCCGACGGGCTTTCTGTTTTCTGGTAAAAGCGGCGAAAAGAAATTCAATTTCGATCGGTGGCCAATGGGTTTCTCGTGTCTGAGGTCGGTTCCGAAGGAGAACAAGCCTTAGAACAGGAGCGACGCACAGCGGACCAACGCAGATTAACGATTTCTCATTTGTTCCACGATATTATGGCTGATCAGTGTAATATGCTTAATATTTTGAAAATAAAGCATTAATTACTTTAAGTATATGTAATCTACACATTTTGTACAATTTTTTTTCTTGTGTGTACTATCAGTGATTTGGTCTTATGCTATTTTTTTCGATTAGGAATTTTTTTTAAATATACGAGTATCATGAACACTCTCCTACTCTTTATTTCTATCACAATCTCTGCCTCTCACTCTCTTTCTTTCTGTCAATCTCTCTCTTTTTTAAATTCATAAGATAATTTTTGTGTATATTAATTCTAATTATTGAATTTAATAAAAAAGAAAATTTATCAAATCAATTAAAAATAATTGATACATATAATGATGAGAAAATCTTCACACCTAATGTTGTGTGTATAATTGTAAGAAATGACAGTATTGTCCTAAATTTTTACACCCAAAGAAATAAACGTACTATTAGTTCTCTCTCTTTCAATCTGTCTCTCTGTCCATCTCTCTCTTTCTCTCTCTCTCTCTCTCTCTCTCTCTCTCTCTACCTACCTATCTCTTTCCTGCCTCTCTTTCAATCTCTTTCTCTTTCTCTCATTCTGTCTATCTATCCATAAATTTATCAATCTATCTCTATTCTTGCATGTTCATATTTATGTCACTGTTTTTCATAATCACTCTGGCTCTCTCACTTTCTCTCCCCGTTTCTCTCGCTTTCTGACCATTTCTATCTATTTATCTACTTATCTATTTATTTTTCTGCTGGCACTACAGTAATAAATACATAATATTGTTGAAAAGGGGATAGAAATTATCAGAATATCAGGTGGAATGAGGTTGCGCGATTTCACGCGTGGACGACCAGCATGTCCACGGATTTATGCGCAAATGGCTCGGCTGTATGCATTATTTCTCGGATGGGTTTGTACACAGATGAAAAATGCCTGGATAATCGACGCGTACCAAAATGAGCGGCGACACCTAGAACGATCACGAGCCGGCTTTAAACAATACGGGTACAACATAAACTACCATGTATAATAACTGCTTAAAAAGGAAATGTGTCTTATCTTACAGTTGATATCTATCTTTCTGATCTTTAACGTATCCTACTTCAAAATCCTGTTTTTTATCTATTTGTTCTATGTGCCTATTTCTTTCTCTTATTCAAATCAAAGGATATTATAAATAAAGCGTTTCAACTCAATTCAATTAATTATGCAGATCTATCTATAAAGTTATCTATCTATTCTCTTTGGGCTTGCATAGTCGAATTAATATCACTGTGTCTATCTGCATGGATGCATCTCTCTCTCTCTCTCTCTCTCTCTCTCTCTCTCTCTCTATCTATCTCTATCTCTCTCTATCTATCTATCTATCTATCTATCTATCTATCTATCCGTCTATTTATATATTTCTGTATATATCTCTCTCCCTTTCTCTAATAAATTAGCACTTCTTATCAATCACAATTGAAATACGGTATTTTTGCTAATAAGTATGTTTTTGGCAGGTAACACAAAACGCACAGATAAAACATTTGTTCATAACTATTCGGCTTTTCATATATTCACACGTTTTTTCATACCGGCATGAAACTATTCTAAAGAATACGGTCGTGAAAGAGTGTCAGAATAAGAAAAAAGCGAGAATGCACGGACCAAGCCGTACCACGAGTTCAACTACCCGTGGATCACTAACCCTAAAAGTATCCCCCATTAAATAGTCAAATAATTTATAAATGTGGTTTTTTTTAACTTTGTGTACTTTTTCCCGTAAATTCACAAAATTGGCGTCTATGAAGATTCTTTGCGGGCGGTGTTTTTGTTTTTCTCATTTTTATATGCGTCAAAGCAATGATTGATCACTCGATGGGATAATTGATATGATCTGCTTTTAAAGTCTCACGATTGTGATGTGATCACTAAATGTTACTGCGTTGTCTTTTTTTACTTATCTGTATAATACTATTCCGATATATTTCGCATTGAAAGGATGCAATCTTAAGAAGATTAATCATTTGTTTTGAGGGATCGCAGGTGGTTTGAAATTCGTTCCTTAAGCCACGTGCATTGAGAACGAATGGAAACGGACGACCACGAAGAAATGGGCCGCTTCTTTGGCATAAGCGAAAGGACAGGGTAAACCGGTTCCAGAATTTCTGTTACTCCGCAAATGTTTAAATGAAAGCGGACGCTGGGTTAAAGAAAACGAATAAGAGACAAAATCCAAACGTGACATTAGTCAAAACAAGCGTGAGGAAATCGGGTGCGTTAACCCACATCTAAGAAGTCTCAGCCGGCAAATACCGTTTTACACCTACATTCAAGTCTCCGACGACGGTCCGCGTGGATTTACGCCAGTGATAAAAATCGCCGAATCGGGTCGAGCTGCAGGATGACTGAGGTGGAATGCAATTAGGACTCACCCTTCGCGGACTCTTGATCGCTTGATGCAGATTTTTTCAACACAAGGACGTCAGTGTACAACACAACGAAGGCACAACACGACTGGTCGGTCCAACGCGGTTCTCTCTCGTCCCCACTACACCATTCCCCTCCTTCAATAATTTTTTTATACATCTCCACCTCGACTCAGTCTCCATGCATACATCAGCAACCGCAATTTCGATGTATGTAACATATACATTGTATTTTTCAATTCAAACTTTCAGAAAAATGTATGGACGAAAGACATTGAAAATTTAGTTGGATGGAATTGATTATTCATCGATGCTTAATAAAAAACGAGATTAAAGTTCTTAAGCATACATAAATGAATAAAAAAATGGATTGATGAGTTTATTACAATATACAATTCGATCAAAAAATGTCGACAGGTGGATTTCATGTATCTAAATAAAATGTAAATGAATAAATTGGTAGATCTTGAGCTTTTTTACAAGGATTCGCAACGAGGTTATACAAACCCTCGGGGTGCCGGTATTTTTGAAAAAAAAAAGCCCATTTGTAAGTATGTCGGGTTCGAATGCAGGGCCGCTGGACTCGAACCTGGGACCTTTACCTTACAGTGATGAGCGCCGTGTCAACGCCAAAACCGTTGCGGCCACCGACGCCCCTGTCGTGTTATTTATTATTTGTTGACTCTCTATTCTCGCGTTTTTGTCTGACAAACATTTCTTAAATTTTCACCCTAGAACAAGATGTGACATGGACCGAAGACGGGACTTTTTTGCCGTCCTTTTCCGCCGTTCCGGCAGGACATCATAATTTATTAAGGTTATGGCGGTTAAGGCTTATCACTAAACTTCACTCATATTTTTAAGCTGATTTCTGATGAATGAGAAGAGAGAAGGAACTTAATAAATTTTAAAACGAAGGCAAATTGGTACTCCCCTGTTGTTTCCCCTCTTATTTTTCCCAACTTTGAAATAAATAAATAATCCATATACCTAAACAAATATAACGATAGCTAGATAAGATAGATAGCTGGATAGATAGAAATACTTTATTTTGCAATTATGAGCACATCATGAAATGTACAATTAAAAGTATATACAACGTAACACACTCCCGTGTTCGTACATCTTGGCGAACTTTGATTTATTCAGGGTGTAATTAAACATATTATGTGTGGTGATTAGAGACCGTTAGTCGATAATTATTCAGAAATCGTGAGATGTGTTCTGGAGTGATGAAGTTTCAGAAAAACATTTTCTTTATCGTGCCAACGTTTCGATCTTTATTGAGATCATCTTCAGGGCCTGGGATTTACAAACATTGTTTAAATTTAACAANGTCACGATAGCTCAAGTGGTAGAGCAGCGGCGTATCTAGCCGAAGATCGTGGGTTCGAATCCCGCTCGTGCCATTGACTTTTTTATCTCGACTAAAAACCTTAATTAATTTTATATACGTTGTTCAATATTCCAAAAATATTACACGCAAAACAAACATAAACGTAACTTTTTACAAATGGTTTACATCAACAGAGATAAACACAGCATCAATTACAGTACAGATACATGTAAACGCATCTCACGATTTCTGAATAAGTATATACAAGATTGAATTAAATCCGTCTGTCGTCGGAGAATGTTGTAAATTGAAAAATTAAACATAAAACTCTGGATAGACAGGTGCTAATTGTAGAACATAAAAAGAAAAGAAATAAATAAATAGAAAAGTAACAAGTCTAGATTTTTGTCTAGATCATTAAATTTTTTTATAATTATGGTATTTAATGAAGAATTTACAAATTAAATTTCGGGAATAAATGGTATCGAATTCCTAGCACTATGCCAATATTCACGTTGTGCTTCTTAATCTTCTTTACACTTGAAAGGTCGATGGGTGCAATTTGTGTAAGTGTGACCCGAAGCTGTCTGACCAGAACTGGGAAAGTGAAAATTTGGACTTAATCCACGAGGATGACATTCGGCGAGGCGTGAGTTTAATGCCTTTGAGAACCAAATTTTGCTGTATTTGGTGCGACAATAGGTATGAGCGCTGTTTTTCTAGAACGGAACTATTTGAGTCTGCGAACTATTTTTTTACGAGGGTTCGCAACAGCAGGTCATATAAACCCTCTCAGTGCTCGTGTTTTTGAACAAAAAAACCCCATTTATAAGTATGTCGGGTTGGAATGCAGGGCCGCTGGATTCGAACCCGGGACCTTAACCTTACAGTGATGAGCGCCGTGTCAACTCGTAAACCGTTGCGGCTACCGACGGGGGGCTACCGTCTGAGAACTATTCTTGTAGCCTCTGTTACGTATTAAATATGTATTTAAAATTTTAGAAAAATGAATTTTAGATATTTTGATCTGCAAAACACTTCTTAGTTTCCCCTGAATAAGATGGGCCATGGATCGAGCCAATTACAATTCTAAAGGAACAAAGTCTAGACTATATGATTGCCGAATTTAAAGTTCTATGTCATGAAAATATTCTTTTTTCAAGAAGCACAATTCATGCTTTATCTTCTATCCTATTTTTTAACTGATTTCTGAGGAATAGGAAAGGGAACAGACTTACAAAAATTTGAAAAATAATTAAATTCCAAACGAGACTCAGGTGTATTCTCCCTTCTGGGTGTTTATTCCTCTTTTCACCCATTAAATATATAAACATGCAAATAAATAAATAAGTCATATACAAACATTTAACAAGAATAGCTAAACTAATGGGATAAATCAACCCAAATTTTCTCATGTATTATTATTATTATTTTTTTTTTTTACGAGGGTTCGCAAAAGCAGAGATCATATAAACCCTCGGGATGCCGGTGTTTAAAAAAAAAAAACCATTTGTAAGTTTGTCGGGTTGGAATGCAGGGCCGCTGGATTCGAACCCGGGATCTTTTACCTTACAGTGATGAGCGCTGTGTCAACGCCCAAACCGTTGCGGCTACCGACGCCCCTTCTCATGTATTATTGTTGCGCTTTTTCTGCATTCATTTTGTGCAGTGATTGATAGGCAAAATATGTGCAAATATGACCTGAAGTTGCCATGGCCACTCAGAAACTGGTAGATCCAAAAGGGAGAGCACATCACTTTGAAGTGTGGCCTTCGGCAAAATGCGAATTTGCGAACTTAATTATAATTTTTTCATTTACCGCTTTTTCAATCTTTCAACTCCGTATTCTCGTTTTATACTATTTTCTAGACATGGCTATATACTTAAAACCTAATTGTCTTTAGAAAAATTAAAAATTAATTTATGAAGCTATGAAATTTTTGTGTTTTTCTCACAAAAATACGCCAATTTTACCCTTTTAGGGAACTTTTCTCAGAAACTATCCGACCAAAATAAATCAAACTTTACAACAATGTTATCGATGTGTAAAAATGTCACTATTATAGCTCAGCAGTTTTCCAGAAATAATCCCTTTTGTTCCTTAAAATGTCATTTTTGAGAATGATAGATTTTCTAGATCAATTTGGAAGTTTTTAATCTTTTTTTCTCATCTTTTCCCTTTTTATCCCCAGAGGAGGAAGGACAAAAGAACTGCCAAATTGGCTGAGGAGGAAGATTTGAAAATTTGTTTAATCCTTTCGCCTTGTACATTTCATTTTGGCTTTGTTTTATGTGGGTTGTTTTAGGAGTAACGATTAAATTATTAATTATTATGTTTTATGTCCTTTTGCGCAAGAGGGTGAAAAAGTGAAATTATAATGAGAAAGGATTTTAAAAAAAAGCAAATTTGCTAAGGAGGTGCTCAGGAAAGCTCGAAATGCTTTCCTCCTCACCCAATCTGACGTTTTTTAAGTCCATGCATCCAAAAAAATTTAAAAAAGAAGAAAGGATAAGAGGAGAGGATAAAAGAATCTGCCAAATTATAGGGGAGGAGACCGAAAAATCCTTCTTTCTTTACTAATCAGGCAGTATTTTTTTTCTTCTGTTCTTTATTTCTTCCAGGGTAATAAAAGTGGAAAATGATAATGAGAAAGATTAAAGTAACGTAAATTCTGTCATAAAGGACGGATTAACTTTAGAGAAAGGATTAAAGAATTATTAAATTGGCTGAGGAGGAGCTCATAGTTCAATAAAGCTCGAATCCCAAATGATACTGCTTTCTAATGCCTTTTTTTGGCATCGCCGTTTGAGCATCCGCCATTTCCTTTTTTCTCTATCTTCTTCGCAGCATGTGGAGGCCCGAAGGGGCAAGCAAAAGCGCAGCCGGAAAGCGGGAGAATGCCCAAGTCTGCCTAAGGGGACCAACACTCATATTATTTATTTATTTTTAGGGCCTAGGACGATTTCCATTTTCGGGGATGTGGATAAAAACCATTTACAACACCATGGAAAAGACCACATCCCCATGGAATCCGGGACAAAACGCTCAAGCCGCTTATGGCACACGACCCCACAGTCCAGTCCCACCCTCGCCGGGCAACCCCTCACCACAAACGACTTATTTTTTATTCGTGCCTGCAGTATGTACTTCATGTTGTCAAATATGTGTATTGTTCTTATTTATAAAGGCCGTGAGTGCATCGAGAACCGGGATGTTTCTTGTGTCCGAGAGTACGATATCCATTTTTTTGGGGGAATTATATTCCATTTTATTGGAGTTCTGAGAATAAAACCTCCCTGTCCATTGTGTTTCTTCACATTGAGGTTAAGGTCAGAGCACTAATCAGATGCTGCAGATTAATTAGCGAAGACAGCTGGAATCAAAAGTGCAATAACAAAGGTCACTCGAAAATCTCACAACTATTGAATGAGGTTAACGGCCAACTATTAAGCGTTTGTGATAAAAAGATTAAAACCCCCGTCGGGAAACAAGTACTTTCAGGTAGTCACCCCTTGTGAATATAACTATAGTTTGGATGATGACCATTGCCACATGGACTGCTACACAGATGGGTCAGTTATCAAAGGTAGAGGGAGTGGTGCAGGAATCTACATACCTAAATTAAGAATTAGCCGCCATTAATGTGTGTTATAGAACACTTATGGAAAATAAAATAAAGGGAAAAGATATTAGAATTTTTTCTGACAGTCAGGCTAGTCTTAGGTCATTACAAAAACATTTGTCAACCTCTAGACTGGTGGAGGAAACAGTACATCTTATCAATAGGATGCCAGGTTTGAGAACAAGGTAATTATTATTTGGATACCAGCACATAAAGGACACCATGGCAATGAAAAGGCGGATGGCCTGGCCAAAGAAGGTTCTAATACTGCGTTTGTAGAGCCACAACTCTACGAGCACAGCGAAAAAGAGTGTTAATAACTGGGGCATGAAACAATTCCTTAGGGAGTGGAATCTATCCCCCGGACACAGGCAATCGAAAGAGTTCGTTTAAGGTGATCAAACCAGCAGAATCGAAATGGCTATTCTCTATATCAAGGAAGGGCTCTATCTCAAGGTGGCTGATAGGTATCTATGTGAGGTGGCACTTACTACTATGGGGTAAATAAGCCGGAGTGCTGGGCGAGAAGCGCCCCTCTTCAGTTAAAAGAGGAAGAAAAGGTTAAAAAGGACTATGCACTAAAGATTAAGACAAGACCCTCCTTTTTTTATATACAAGAGTTTATTAATAAAGAATCTTTTACAACGCTTATGTACACCTGTCCCCTACCAACACCATTTGTTCATAAAATTTCCCAACACCAACCAAAAGAAAGAATAAGGTTTTGCTTGAGCTTACTGGCTTCTTATAAATGATCGTTTTCCCAATTTACTGGGAGACCCGATCTGTTCGCCGTATCGCATACACCTGGCTCTTATCGTCCCGTTTCCGACGTCCCCTACCACGACGTCGCTGTGGGGGGAAGCCAATCCTGTATGTGTCGCTGCTGATGTGACAGTATCCGGACGGGCCATTGCACACTGAGAAGACACCTCCATAATGGGTATTCTACCAGATCCCTTTTGCCGTTTTTACGAAATAAAAGAAGGAACTGCAAGGCACTACCTCGCAGAGTGTGATAGGTATGCTAGATCCAGATTTGAAATCTTTGAAGGAGTGGATAACACCAAATCACTCCCCGAGATAAAATGGTCCAAAATCTTGGGGTTTGCAAATAAGTCTAAGAGATTTATGCAGGACACGTGAGCCCACCAAGTCCCGGACCTTTTAGGAATGGAGTACGAGTCTACCCAGGCATTAAACCCCTCGTATATATATAGTGTTTCATTGGCATGCCAGGATAACGTGGTTTGAATCGGCAATGGTCTTCGCTTCGCATTCACAACTGGCGCTGTCCACAATAACAATTTTGGCAAGATGGAATGGTAATTGGTTATGATTATCCTATGATCGTCCTGAATATCGTCGTGAAGAACTTTCATGGCCTATTTACATTAAGGTACCAGGGTTTATGTTGGATTTTAGCCTGTATATTGGCGTAGTACTGGCCTTTCGTTATTTTCGACTCGTTATACCGTTTCTGCCAGTTCCACTTTGTAATTTGTTTCAGATAAGCCCTGATGTTGTAAGGAACCCATGCTGAGCAGCGTCTTTTGCGAGTAAATCTACTTGTTGTTGTGCCTATTTACATGATGCGCTTTGACCCAGATGAAGTGGATGTCAACCTCTTTTTTTTCTCAATCATCCAGCATTTCATTTATTAAGGGATTCTGTTGCGAGTCGCATATTTGATGGCCGTTAGCACGGGAAAGCTGTCGGTGATTATGACAGTTTCTTGGACTGGTAGTGTTTGAATATATCTCAACGCTTCTAGTATAGCCATACACTCGGCTGTGTATATTGAAGCAATATTGACGAGCTTAACTTTTTTAAATGTCTTATTTCCAGGGTCTAATATTGCTCCTTCTAATGCTTTTATGGGTGTCATATTGAAGGAATGAACGCAAATATAATGCGGCTTTTTTTTCTTCTTAAGGTTGTGTTCGAAATGATACTAATTTTTCTATGTAATATTAATTTCCCTTCTATCAAGTATGTTCTTGTTATAGTGGCCATTTAAATTGTTAAAAACAAAAATAATTCGATTCGCTAAATAAACTAATTTCTATTTTGCTTTGAGCTTTTCTCATTACCCGAAATGGTTATTGTCCCATTTGTGACTGAGTGCGGGGGAGGTTCATGAATATTCAAAGGATGGATTGGTTGAGCGACGCAAAAGGGTTGCAAAGATTGAACATTTTCGACGGAATTTTCTAACTTTTCTTCGTTGCATTTGACTATAAGAAAAAAAATAAGGGATTTCATAGTAAGGATGATAATTTTCTTTGTCCTTGTGACATAAAACACTACAAACTATACATTAACTCCTTCGGAATTTTTTAAATTATTCTCTTCGGATTATTTTTAAATTATAACCATTTTTGCATGTCTTAAACTCGTAAACCTTTCTCGTTCGACATATCTCTAATTATCATTTCAATGACGGGGATTATTTATTACATTTATTCTGTCTGATTAGTGTGTTCTGCCTTTCAATACGAAACTTAGTAATGTAAAGATTCGTAATGATGAATTTAAGTGCGATCAAGAAAATGTTTAATGCATTTTTATAAATTATATGACGCCAGTCCACCCGAACGTCTTTTTATATGATAATTATGCTGAGTAAATTGTTTCCTAAGTCTTAAGATTAATCAGGTGACGAAAACCATCAAAAAGTCAACCATTTGTCTAATATTTTCAACCCAAATTATGAATGATGGAGTGGGTGTGGAGTTCAATCCTTTTTAAAAAGATGGTTCCTACTCACAGTGGGTATATTGATAAAAACGTTTTGTATCTCTTTGACTGTACAATTTATGTGATTCATTATTTAAAATGGTTCTTTGGCATTTACGTTGTAAGAGAGTTGAACAATTCTTAATATTTAATTTAGCAAGAACGAATTTTGGGGTTAGATTTAATTTCAAACATTGGGAATTGAACCAGAACTTACTGTGAGTAGGAACCATTTTTTTTAAAAGGATTGTCAACCCAATGTTGATTCTGTTAAGAAATTAGGTATTCAAATTATCATTGGTTGGCAGAATAGCAAAATTTTAAGAGGACTCATTCATTCTTTGCTTTATAGTTAAATAATTTAGATTGTCGCTTTTGTTTTAAATAGAACAAATTATTGTGGTCGTCCAGGTCTGCCAATTATAACGACCTGTCTATGTCAAGCATATATAAGATTTTGTGCTTATTTTTAATCAATAGAACATTTTTATATCAGATTCTGAAGAACAATTAAGAACTGTTCTGATCTCCAGGCACCAGTTTTACCGAGTATGGCCAGGTTTTTTTTAAAGTACATAGAAACCGAGCCGTGGGTTCGATTCCCACCGCCCCCATGGTATGTCTTCGGTTGGTAGGTTTTTTGAAAGGTTGGAAGTTCAATATTTACGTACACATGAACAGAAACATACAACCTAACAAAGTGATTTAACAAACTCGTAATAAAAACATTTATACCAATAACCAATAATAACACAGAAAAACCATTTAATGGAAAAAACATAGACACAACAAACCGAGTTTATATATTGGAGGCAAATACATTAGTCAGACTGGAAGAAAATTAAAAGATCGATTCAGAAAACATCTCAGATTATTCAAACAGAACAACGAGAAATCAAATTACGCCGCACACTTAAACACATGCCCATCACGAACCAAACACATTAGAAACCATCATGACTTTAATACAAAATGAACAAGAAGAACAAAAACAACGTACTGGAGATTTTAGAAATAAACAAACATATTCTAAGATAGACACTATAAAACCTGCAAAACATAAAGGCAAACATACGTAAAACAACCAAAAAACTAACAACACATTAAAACATAATAATAATAATAATAATAAGTAACATCACTGCCCATTAATGAACGGCTGGACTACATGGTGTAGAACGACTTATACCGAAAATGAAATAAACCTCACTGAAGATGATCGAAAATCAACTTGTGCACCGACCCAGTGCCAGTTCAACACTTGCTAATCTTGTTTCGACTTTAATTGTTGTTATTTATATATATATTTTTTTTTTTTGAAGATGATGGCATATTGGCAAGCAAAAATAAATAAATTCAATTAACAATTTATTATCTTTTTACAGTATCCTCGAAATCAACTAAATTTCAGAGAAACAGGAATGTATACACCGTACACAAAGGAATAAATAATTTAACCCCAAATCGATTGTGTATCTTTAAAAAAACATCACCTACGCCCTTGGGGCATAAACAATTTGTGTTTAGCAAACAATTAGGAAACCGAACGCAGACGGACTTTGAAATGAAAGCGTTTGGAACAGGACCAAATAGCTTCTCTCGAATAATATCGGGGTATATTTGGCCAGTCGGTTATGGCTTTCGACGCAAAAGACTGTCAAGTACATTTTCATCTCATCTATCAATTTAATTTTTCTCCGCGCTTGCTATAGTTTCACAAACATTTTTTGACATGTATCGTTCTTTTAAAAATGACCGAAGGTAATTTGTAAGGATGTAACTAGTAATGACTGGTATTGATGATGGGTTTTAGTCTGCGATTCGGTGAACTCATGTTGAACCGACACAGGGTCAATTATTGGGTCTGGCTCAACTTTCGGTTTTTTTTAAGTTATTCAAACGTGTTTCGGCATTGTGTCATCTTCAGTGAAGATAGCGCAAATCCGGGAGACCCAATAAGTGACCCTGTGCTGGTTCAACATGAATGACAAGTAGAAAAGATAAATGGTGTAGTGAGTGTGTTGTTCAATCTTTTTAAAAAGATAGTTCCTACTTACAGTAAGTAATTGTTTCTGACAATGTAATGGTAAATATAGAATAGTTGGCTAGGTGTATTAGCTATACTGCATAGAAAAACCGTTTGGAAATAAACCAACCAAAAACCGGTTTCTAACATAAAAATAGAATGGACGTTCGCTTAGATTTGATCTCGTGTGCTAGAAATTCGTAATTTCTGTATGCTTGATCCAATATTGTAAATATATATCCATATTATTAATCTAATCAATAATTAGCAATACTATCGCAGTCCTAATGGGCAGATATATCCTTAGAATTCTTGACGAAGGAACTGACTGTTTTCTTTCGTATCGTAAATAAAATATGAACTATTTAATTTAAAATATCTCGTTAAAATTATCCAGTTGTTCTTGTGAATACAATGGGACTTAGACAAGAATGGGCCTTCCTATCATCCTCTTTTCGTTTAAAACGAGTTTTACTCTCAAGCGTCAAAATTGGGTTAATTGTACTCCACCTTGATAGGTATTAAATAAAAATAATGAGTTAAGGGAAAAGATTTCTTATTTTTAAAAAGAGTGCAAAGATTGTTATCTACGCATCAATTCACCTCGATTCGTAATATCGTAATTACTACATTTAATGTTACTTACTAGTATTTTCCTTTTGTACATTTATATTTATGTTGCGCGTTTTCTTTCGTTTATGTATGTACGAATATATATCAATGTATAATATTCATACTCTTGATAAAGTAATCAATATATTGATTTATATAATGACCTACTGATCTTTTTTGTCATCAATTCTACTCTCATTTTTACAAAATAAATAAACATACTCAGACTCAAAAGCGTAGATTTCTAGTGTTGTTGTGTATGTATATATCTGTCTTACCTTCTTAATCATAATATGATTATTTTCTCTATAAACTTTTGCTTTGTCTTAGCTTCTTTATCACTCATTCTCTCTCTCTCTCTCTCTCTCTCTCTCTCTCTCTCTCTCCCTCTCCCTCTCTATTTCTTCTCACCCTAGCCATCTTTCGTCTTAGTTTATTAGGCGGTTATATTCATATAACATATAATTACGTATAACGTACTTATAACGTATTACGTTATATTCGTATAACTATACGTTTCTTCGTTTTATGTCTCTGCCGCTCTCTCCATCCCTTTTTCTCAACCTCACGCTCACTCTCTCTCGTTCTCTCTCTCTCTCTCTCTCTCACTCTCTCTCTCTATCTTCTTCATTATCTTTTTTCTCCTTTCTCTTTCTTTCGCTCTTTCTCCTCAATTCCTTTTTCTCGTTTTCTTATTCATTTTTTTTAGCAATTCTCCACTCTCAGTTTTATTCTTTTTTTCTCCCTTTCCATTTCGCTCTTGACTCATTCTCTCTTATACCCTCTCTTTCTATCACTCTCTTTCTCTCTCTCTTTCTCTCTGTCTATTTCTACCTCTCTCTCCTCAATTTCTCTCTCCCTCTCCCTCTCTCTCTGTCACTCTCTCTCTCTCTCTCTTCCTCTCTACCTATTTATCTTTCTATCTCTCGCCCTCTCTTTCACTCTTTTTCTATCTTCTTCATTATCTTTTTTCTCGTTTCTCTTTCGCTCTTTCTCCTCCCTTCCTTTTTCTCTTTTTCTTATTAATTTTTTTTTGCAATTCTCCACTCTCAGTTTTATTCTTTTTTTCTCTCTTTCCATTTGCTCTCGACTCATTCTCTCTTATACCCTCTCTCTTCTCTCTCTCTCTCACTCTCTCTCTCTCTCTATCACACACACACACACACACTCTCTCTCTCTCTCTCTCTCTCTTTCTCTCTNTATATATATATTTATCTATCTATCTAACTATCTATGTATCTTTCTTTCTTTCTCCCTTTCTTCCTCTCTCTGTTCTATTTCTCGGTTGATTTATACAAAAAACATTATGTACAATTTTACACATTACTTGCGTTACTGTTTAAAAGTTTGAAAATTCATCAAAGGAGTGTCATCCAGGTAGATAATTTGATTTCATTATGGTTTAAGCAGAATTTCATCATGGAAATCCTGGTACATCTTCTGACAAAATTCGATTTTATTTCAAATTAACCGGTTGATTTTCAAATCCGTTGTTGCATTTGAAGAAAGAGAACCAATTAAATCTGTTAAGACAAGGGTCAACAAGAGAAAACTGGCTGGCACGAGAAGAAGAGAAATTCAGATCGATATTTTCGGAGCAACAAGTACGACATTAATTCTGGGTTTCAATTTATCTGTTTATCCAATCTCGAATTCCAATGTAAATTCCATCTCTCTTCCATATTCTAATAAGAATCGCTAGCGTCGACTCATCCCGTCTGGTATGTATTCTTTCATTTTCGACAGAAAATTTTCTGAACATCTGATGAATCGGCTTGTTTCCATAAATTTCCGAAAGGTTTGAAAATTAATCTAATATAAAGTTGTGATTCTGCAATATGCGAGGCGCGAACGCAATTCGGGCCACTGTGAACTTTAATCATCTTTACCCAATCTGAATTTCAGATAGGGCGACTTTGGGAGTCAGCGGCTTTTCTTTTTTTAATGCATGCGAAGTGAGGCGGACTTTTTAAGGCGTTGTAGATGCATGTGAGACCTTAATAATTTCACAATTCGGCTTGTTTCCATAAAAAGTCAACCAAAGGCGGCTGGCTTTTCTTATCAGTTGTTGACAATTTCAATAACAGTCAAATACGGATATCAAATCGGAGCTTTTTTGTCAAATGTTTATAATTTTATTGGAGTAGAGGGTAAAACGGAGTTCGTGCTTATCGATGCAATATACAAGTGGGTCAAATCCTTACGTTTTAATATTCCCTGCGTTAATGTGAATTGTAATTTTTATGTCTCTGTTAATCTTAGCAATTATTATTATTTTTATCTCTATCTATCAGGTTTCGTGATCCGATTGACCAAATTACTTCTTTCAATTAATTAATCTTTAATTAAGGTAGTGGTTGAAATGAAAAAGTTAGTGTCACCAGAGAGATTTGAATCCACCACCTTCCGCTAAATACGCCGCTGCTCTACCACTTGAGCTATAGACTTCGATCCACTCTGGCACTAACTTCCCAATCTCAACCACCTTTCGAATTTTCCCTCCTTTTTTGCCATTCTTCAAATGTCATGTAATCTATTCGATTGTCGGCGAAAAAATGAAATGGCCACGGAGAGCTTTAGTGAAGTGTACTTCATTTTCTTTATTATATCTATCAGGTTTCTTGGTCCAATTGACCAAATAAATTATTTTCAATTAATTAATCTTTAATTAAGGTTTCGGTTGAGATAGAAAAGTCAGTGTCACAAGCGCGATTTGGCATTGGCAGTGACACGACATTTAAAAAATGGCAAAAGGGAGGGAAAATTCGAAAGGTAGGTTGAGATTGGAAGTTAGTGTCCGAGTGGATCGAAATCACGATAGCTCAAGTGGTAGAGAAGCAGCGTATTTAGCCAAAGGTCGTGGGTTCGAATCCCGCTCGTGTCATTGACATTTTTATCTGAACCAAAGCCTTAATTAAAGATCAATTAATTGAAAATTATTTTTATCAATCATCTGGTCAACTAAGGTTTGCTATCGTTTTCAGTATTTCCTACAGAGAAACAAAAGTTAACAGCAATAGATTGATAGAAATAGTAAATAGAAAAAGTTTGATATATAGGTACACAGAGATTTGATATATAAATAAATAGTTAAGTGGATTAAATAGAAAATGGTCAGATTGATAGGGAGGCAGATAAATTAAAAATAAAGAAAAGATGATAGAGAGGTAAAAACAGAATATATATATATATCGAGAAAGAGAGAGAGAGGGAGAGATAGAGAGAGAGAGTGACAGAGAGAGAGAGAGAGAGAGAGAGAGAGAGAGAGACCAGGAGCTAAGAAGGGACAGCATGCATGAGATTGAGAGTGACCCTCTTTACCTTTCACATATATTTTAATTTTGACACCTTTGGTCTATAAATTAATTTTCTGAAATGACTTTATAACGAAAGATGGGGATAGAGAAAGAAAGGGAGGAGAGTTAAATAATGTATATAGATAATAGACAGAAATAGAGTGAAGAAAACATATAAAAAGTGAGAAACGAAAAGGCTGATATAGAAAAGTAAACAGAAATTGAGAATGAGAGAGAGAGTGAAATAGAAAGGGAGAGAATGGGAAAAAATAAAGAGATTGAGGAGGAAAGAGGAAGAGACATAGAGTAAAAGAAAGATCAAATAAGAGTGAAAGGAAAAAGAATTCAAAGAAAGAAAGAGAGATGAAGAATGAGAGAGAGAGATAGTGTGAAAGAGTGTGAGAGAGGGATGGGAAACATAAAAATAAGAAAAACCAAGAGAAAGAAAGATAGTAATAGTTAAACGCCTCTGAAATTAGAATATGGAAAACAAACTGATAAGCAGGGAGCCAGACAGTGTATAAGTGAAGAAAGACATTTATATTTTTCTGAAAAAACAATGCACAAAGAAAAGAAGCCAAATCTGATATGTGAAAGCAAGTTTGGACCCCGCAGTGGTTACGTCTATCAAACCAGAAATTGATCTAATTATTGAAGGAATTAAGCGAACAGACTGGTTCGTGCAAATACTGAACGTTCAATATTTATTAATATTTTATTTTTAAATCTGGATCTATTGTTCTTATCTGGACATATCACGTAAATACAAAACCAGGATATCCAAAACCAACTAGGCATATGTTATAATTATATCCGTTTATAAAACAAGCAAACTGTGCTTTTTTAAGCATTAATATTTGTGATATTAAGTATTGATATATTGTAAATGTAATCGATTTCAACCTGTTTCCGTTTTCATGTATAATTTTCTTCAAACTGTTTTACTGAATTTCCTTTATATATTTTCAAAGAGAATAAAGGTGTAAGTCCACAAAGCCAGAATGTGCTGGGTGGTCTGTCGGCCGATGCTGTCAGCAGTTTCAACAAACCGGTCTGCTATTCTCATCTAAACCCTTCTGTCTGTCCTCGTCGAAATAAATAACAGTACAATGTACAAGAAAATTTACATAAAGAAAAGATTTTACCTTAAGGAGGAGAAACAAGTAGTACATAATATAATAATAAAGGATTTCAGTTAAAACATGAAAAAACGTCACTACAGTTATTACATTATGTTAAAATAGAGCAATAACGCGTCGAATAGATGTAGGAACTCAAATAAAAGAACTTGACGAAACCAATTTAGAAGTCAAAAGAACTTTTGCCAGCTCCTTTTGTTTATGTAAATTCCGCTCGTAACTCCATCTTCTTTTTTTGTCATTCTAGACATTATTTGTCTTTTATCATCTGTTGCTAGTTTGTTAAATATTTGCATAAGATATTTTATCTATGTTCCGTCTGGTCTGGCTATTCACGTTTTATGCACAGATATTTGTTTTTAAAAAACACCACAGAGATATAAAGAAAAAACATAGATCATTCTGAATTAACGGCTCAAATACTCACATGCTGTTGTATTTGTCAATTTGACAACTTTTCCATACGGTTACAAATGAAAAACAATCTCGAAATCTGTCTAGCAGTGTTATGCTCCTGTTGTTTTGACAAAGTTCCGTTTTAGAGATTCAGCTCAAATAGCGTCTCGTGTCGTTTTGTGGAAGCAATTTTTACGAGATGTCAAAGAAAAATCTAAGAAAATGCTTAATGGATAAATAAAATTGGCCATGAAAACAAGAATCAATCGATATTATGACAACGATTATCACTCACATTCAGATCAATCAGTTGACAAATAATTACCATTATTTTTTCTTTCATGGATACCAATCAGACAAAATTTAAAACATACATTGCATTGTTATGACCTAAGTCTTATTGAGTTATATGTATGTTAATTAATCACTTACGGTTGGTAATAATTTCATATATATCTCTCGTACATTAAAACCCCAGTCAAAAATAATTAGGATAGAAATATTTAAATTATTTTCAAAACCAACTTAACAATATTTGAATTCCACGACACAAAGGAGTTCTGAATAATGAAAAAGCAGGCAAACTGGCCAGAGGAGGATATAAAAGACCATTTGTAGGCACGGAACTACCAATCTCGAAATGGAAGCACACACACAAAAAAAAAGGAAAATGGACGAACTCTATAGTGAGAGAAAATTATGATTAAAAACTTTAACCAAGGTTGGCAAGCACAATACTACAGTAGGACAAGGTAACACTTAGTGAGTGACAGAGGCTACCGGTCTTTGCAAAGACCTAAACTTCCTGAGATTCACATCCATTGCAAGATGTTGAGATCAGCTTCTTCAATTGCGATTCGTTTTTTCATTGTTGTCAATTTTCAACTGGAGTATATCCTTGTATAGGTTCAACGCTGACAGCCCCTTACCCATCTTGACGAATATGGTAGAGTTAGTTTGGATGTAATGTCAAAGACTTTGAAGGAGAGGAAGAAATCAGGAAGAAATGGGAAAAAATCAAATACAATTGTATATAATTCAGATCGCTCTATAATGAATGAACCCGTTCAGGTATATTTATGCAAAACGTAAAGTAACAGCAATCAAACTCATTAGGGTCAAGCTATCAATGCCTGTTTCTTAGAAAATCTTTGTTACATTGATGAAATCTTGGGTGCCTGGACACAAAGAAATTCTGGGTAATACAAAAGCAGATTCTTATGGTAAAGAATCCTCGCTGTTAAGCACATTGTTACAGTTACACAAGGTCAAACTTAGAGGATTATTAGGGATATATAGCGGTCACTGGCATTTGGGAAAGCACCTTCAACATGGAGATATTCAACGGCGACTCAAATTATAGGTTACGCAATGAGGGGTAGAATGTGCCACCTTATCTTGGAATGCAAATAAACCATTCAATAAGTAATGGTAATTCTAATTCTTTCAATTAATTAATCTTTTTTTTGTAAGGTTTTGGTTGAAATGAAAAAGCCAGTGTCATGAACGGGAATCAATCCCACGCTAAATACGCCGCTAGTCTACCACTTGAACTATAGTGACTTCGATCCACTCGGACACCAACTCCCCCATCTCAACCTACAACCTTTCAATTTGAAAAATGGCAAAAAGGACGGACAATTCGAGGTTGAGATGGGAGTTAGTGTCCTAGAGGATCGAAGTCAGGATAGCTCAAATGGTAGAGCAGCAGCGTATTTAGCCAAAGGTCGTGGGTTCGAATCTCGCTTGTGGCACTGGCTTTTTCATTTCAGTTAAAACCTTACAAAAAAAAGATCAATTAATTGAAAGAAGTAATTTGGTCCACAATAGACTATTAAATATAATGGGGGTAATTTTAATCTTGATAACTAATTGGTTACCAAGAAGACCCTGGTGGGAAATTGCAGTCTTGTCAGTCAAGGATCTACTGTTTCGTAAAAGAAGTATTGAGCCAATTGAACTGAAGTATGGGACTAGGAAACGCAAATAAGCCAAAAACTGCAGTGCTTGGGGAAGGTCAAATCCCGCTTCTTAGTATCCTTTTCATCATCATCATGGTAGGCACATGTAAAGATTGCAAAGAACTTAAATTCGCTACTTTCGTGGCCCGCTTGACCAATTGATATATTACAATTAATTAAGGTTTTTAGTTGAGATAAAAATATCAATGGCACCAGCGGGATTCGAACCCACGATCTTCGGCTAGATACACCGCTGCTCTACCATTTCAGCTATCGTGACCTCGATCCACTCGGACATCAACTTCCTATCTCAACCCCACCTTATGAGTTTTCCCTCCTTTTTGCCATTTTTCAAATCTCGTGTAATCGGATTGGATTCTCCGCGACAAATGAAATCGCCACGGAGAGCTTTAGTGAAGTATACTTCATTTAAATTCATTAAATTCACTAATTTCGTGGTCTGCTTGACCAATTAATATATTACAATTAAGGTTTTCAGTTGAGATAATGGCAAAAAAATAGATATAAAAATGGGAAAAAGGAGGAAAAATTCCAAAAGGTGGGGTTGAGATGGGAAGTTAGTGTCCGAGTGGATCGAGGTCACGATAACTCAAGTGGTAGAGGAGCGGCGTATCTAGCCGAAGATCGTGGGTTCGAATCCCGCTCGTGCCATTGACTTTTTTTCTCAACTGATAACCTGAATTAATTGAGAAGAACCTTTAGGTAAAAATTTTTTCCTAAGATAGGAACAAACTGTAAGATAAATGCGTCAATAAATAAATAATTGTCATTACCCAGCGTTATGTATGGTGTGATAGACAATGAGTTAAGAAACATATTTTACTATGAAAAAATAATCAATTTTATTAATATCGGATTTTGAAATAAATTTATTCACATTATATTTTCTTATTAAGTCAATTTATTTTCTTTTATGATATGCATATTGTTTCAAATAGTACTTTACTACTACTACGTTACTACTACTTCAAATAGTAGTAGTATTCAAATAGACAAATATATTGTCACAAACGCGCACACACAAACAATTGAATGTCAAAGTTTTAATTATAACTTTGAAACTGGTTAGCATTCACTTTTATCGTGAAAGAATCGACATTTTCGAGATTACTATTTATTGAAAACTCCGGTGGTAATTAGAAAGCTGTTCAATGGGTTATTATTGGAAGAGTTTTGGACTGGAACATGTACAGCGTTACTACGCGGAGAGTTTTGGAAAATTTAATTATTAACCTTTCTCAGAAAATGGGGGTGGGACTTAATCAAAACGATGAACGGGGTATTTCATAATTATTTCATGACTTTCATTATTGTTCATCACATCTTTGGAACAATTTTGATTGTAATCATTATTATCATTATACCTCAAACCCTCACCCCTCTCTCCCAAGGGGAAAAGTTTTTTGTCAATTTTAATAAAATTATTGTTGTGATATTTCGTTTAAAATATATTTATTTAAAAAACAATGTTATAAAAATTCAACTTATTGCAGCAAATATATATAAACATTTCTATTTCAACGACCTATTTTTTCTGTTAAGACAACAAAACCAATAAAGTTTAAGCATGGATAACATAGTTGTTAATAATAATTATGAAAATTACATTATAATCAACTTACACAAGTATGACATTACTCAAATTTATTGTAATCGCAAAGCTTAATTGCATGAATACATAAATATAAAATTTCTTCCTCTTCTCACTTATTCACTCACTCACTATTTTCCTATAATCAATCCACATACTCTCATTCTTGCTACTATAACTAAACTATACATAAGTTCTCATAAGTTATGAGAATGTATAACATATTTTGTATTTAATGAATAAAAAACTATCTATCTACCTTTCTTTATTTCTTTTTTTTTTAGTTTGTTTCTTTGTTTTTATTTATTTGTTTCTTTCTACTATCTTTTATTCATTATTTATTTTATTCCCTCTCGGTCAATCACTCTCTCTCACTCTTTCCTTCAAGCTCGCCCTCTCTCTCTCTCTCTCTCACTCTCTCTCACTCACTCTCTCTCTCTCTCTCTTTCTCTCTTTCTCTGCATTTGGAGATCGTGAGATGCAGTCTGATGTGACGTAGGTTTTAGAAAAACATTTTCTTTATCGTGCCAACGTTTCGATCTTTATCGAGATCATCTTCAGGGCCTGGGATTTACAAACATCGGACACGGAAACTACCAGTCAAATACCGGCGGGATAATAGGAAACATTAACGGAAAAATTTGTATTCGTTAAAGAACAGTCAATTGATGTTTGCCTAACTACGATGCTTGCTAAAAGTCCGTTATATTTTTATGTTCATTCGTTATGCATTTTTTCCTCCAATATGAACCGAGTCATTAAAGCTATAAAATTGCCGAACAACTGAATCCAGAGGACTTCTACGGGCAAGGAATATTGGTGTAATTCCTGTCCTAGAGAGAGGTCAAACGTCTTCATAGAACCACGAGACTTGGCAGGAACACAAGCTTCCTTTGCGGCCTTTGCATACAACTTTTCTCAGTTTTAACAATTTCACATTCTCATGCCGTTCTTGTCGTACTAGATGACACTTTCTCTTCCATGACATTAAAAGATTAACCGCCGATATAGTGAGCTACATGAGTTTAAAAATTGGACAAAAAAAGGAAAAAAATATATCTATAGATTTATATAAATTAGCCCCGAGACCCAGTGAGATACGAGGGCCCCCTTTTCAAGGCTGTACACGACAAAGGTCAAATCAATTTCTTTCTTTTTTTATTTTAGTTTATTTTTAAGAAAAACCAATTTAAACAAAAATTGAAAGAACTGCGCACTTGTTTTTGGACGGAATCATCTATCTAACTCTATAGATAAATATAGACACTATATATATATATATATATATATATATATATATATATACAGGGTGAATTGCTACTCGTGCTACAAACTTCTCCAGTAGATTCTTCACCCTAAAATGAACAAAAAAGTTCATATTGTCCATGGTCCGATTCTCAACCATTTCAGAGTAATTTCGCTTTTTATCGATTTTGAAAGATATCACGTCCTGGCGTCGGAAAATCGTGATATCTTTTAATCTCAACATTTCTCTTAAAATCTATAAGCACCGTTGAAATCCCCGTTAATTTTTCAATAAGAAGATGAAGGTGGCAAAACGTTTGGGTCTTTCTTCCTTGACCTTCTAGCTGTTTGTAAACTTCTTAAGCATTACATACTAAATGGGCATTAAATTAAATTAAAAAATTTCAATGGAATTATGATTTTGATTCTCTCTAAAAATTAACGGGGATTTCAACGGTGCTTATAGATTTTAAGAGAAATGTTTAGATTAAAAGATATCACGATTTTCCGACGCCAGGACGTGATATCTTTCAAAATCGATAAAAAGCGAAATTACTCTGAAATGGTTGAGAATCGGACCATGGTCAATATGAACTTTTTTGTTCATTTTAGGGTCAAGAATCTACTGGTGAAGTTTGTAGCACGAGTAGCAAGTCACTCTCAAACATTAGCAATCCTTGAACCACCATTTTTTCTCTTTTTGTCATCAACATCTTGGTCTCACAACCACTAAATAAGAAAATGACGAGTGCGTTGGAAGCGTTAT
This sequence comes from Cimex lectularius, assembly GCF_000648675.2. Taxonomy (NCBI): domain Eukaryota; kingdom Metazoa; phylum Arthropoda; class Insecta; order Hemiptera; family Cimicidae; genus Cimex; species Cimex lectularius. The sequence goes on from NW_019392722.1 coordinate 165,047, forward strand.
TAAATCAGGTAGTTTTCCTCAAATTTGCTGCCTTCTGAGACTAAAATTAGAAACTCTGGATTACTTTATACACTTTCCGATTTACACAATTTTCCACTCTTTTTGTAGTTCTGGCTGAAATAAAACACAAAAAATTAGCCCAAACATTTTGCCACCGTCATCTTCTTATTGAAAAATTAACGGGAATTTCAACGGTGCTATTAGATTTTCAGAGAAATGTTTAGATTAAAAGATATCACGATTTTCCGACGCCAGGACGTGATATCTTTCAAAATCGATAAAAAGCGAAATTACTCTGAAATGGTTGAGAATCGGACCATGGTCAATATGAACTTTTTTGTTCATTTTAGGGTCAAGAATCTACTGGTGAAGTTTGTAGCACGAGTAGCAATTCACCCTGTATATATATATATATATATATATTTGGTTTTCGTGAAAATTTGGGTCCGCCTATTGTCGCTGTCTTGTTTGCTGAGTTACGATTCAATTCTCTTCCTAATAGTAATAATAAATATGCATTAAATAATGGATGTACCAAGCGTAATAAAGATTTTGAAGAAATTGTATTAATAAATGATACTAATTGCCTTTAAATGTATTCTTAGGCTATTACATATTTTATATAATATTTTACGTAAGTAAACTATTCGCATATTACAAAAAAGTGCGCGTATATTTTTTCCTCCCTGTCACAACAATGACCCTGTTAAGGATAATCGACATACATTATCATCGATTTCCATTGCGACTATTCTGACCAGGATCGTTCCTGGGACAACGTTGTCTTTGGGTGTGAGCCTTCGCCCTTAACTCGGGACCAGAAGGCAGAAGCTCGACCTGAACTGTTGTGACCGGCGTGATTCGAACTAAGTGACGTTTGTGTCTGTGCCTGAGTATAATCAGTGTAAATTTTTCATAAATGTAAATAAAGTACATCGTTAACGTAAGTTTGTGTGTAATTATTGGTTAACAACGAAATCAATAACAGACCCTATGGCCAGGTTTCCACCGGGAGAACGTAGGCTAAAAGGAACCAGGCGCGAGGAGGTTTCATATCTTTATTTTTAATGTTCTCAGGATGGGAAAGTGAAGGCTTAGGAGCTTAGGATTAAGGATTAAGATGGGTCAAAAACTTTGGTGAATTTGTTTAAAGAGGGATCGGAACAGTTCGTTGGCTAAAGGAATGTTTGGTCGTTGTGTATAGTTGGTTACAAGAGCTTTGGTAATTTGTCTGAGTCGATTTGATTGGGAGGATTGAATATGCTGGATGGTGGAACCCCACAGTGGTATGTTCAAAGTGGTCGCAGTGATGTTTTGTATTGGTTAGTTGAGTTTTAACAGTCAAAACGGATTTCGGCCTTAAAAGTCTTCTTAGTTGTTCAAGTCGTCTGTTAAATTGTTGTTTCTTAAGTCTTGTGAGAGGAGCCATGTCAGACTACTGTTTAAGCATAGCAATCCTCGGTCTTAAATGGATACACTGTCATTATAGCCAACTCTGTACCCGGTGGGCACAGATTAAGAGAAACCAGGCAACTTCAGTACTCATGAGAAATTCAGGGGCAAAGAGGTCTAGTGGCCATCGCCGTTTAAGGCCACTTGGCTGGCTCTTAAGATAAGAACGAACTAAGCCTTGAACAGTAGAGGTAGGGTGGATCGACAGCTTGATGCGGAACTATTAGAAGAGGCATTGGATCAGTTCGTTGACAAAAGGAATGATGAGGTTGGTGGCGCAGTAAAGAGCTTACAAATTGATCTGAGACTGATTGGAAGAATTTGACGCGCTGAATATTGGATGACTTGGTGGAACCCTACTGTTGCGTATGCCCAAATTGATTGCATCTTGATAAATTAACTTATTGAACAGTCTAAACAGATTTCCAAAAATTCTTCGCAGTTGCCTACGTCTTGTGATAACTTGTGGTTGTATCTTAAGTCTTTTGTGAGGATTCCACGTCGGTTTGCGGTCTAGTTATGTCGAGTGAATGTTGGCAGCTCGTTGTTATTGATGTACAGTCGATTGCAAGACTATTTTTTTCAATGTAAATGTACTCTTTGTTCATTTTTCCTCCTTCAGTCTTGTTCTCAACTTTTTGCATCAGTTTTATAAATTCAAGGTGTTCTTGGATGTTGGAGATTCAACTTAGAAGAAATAATTGCGGCGTTATCCATTTAGGTGCTAATGATGGTGTTGGGGTATTAGGAAAGTCACAGTAAAATGTTATAAATGATGGGACCAAGAATGTTCCCTTGTAGGACCACGGCTCGTATTAGTCGGACTTCTGAATACTCATTCGCCGCACCTCACTGTGAAGCAGCGGCTATTTAAGGTATGGTTAGGAACCGTTTAAGTTAAAAAAGGATGCCTGGGTATATCAGCGCATTCAAGACGCACACACAAGCAAAATTCTTCGTTCTCTGGAGTGGACGAAAAAGTATAAACGACTCTTAAACATTACATCGTGGAATGATTAGTAAGAACGAATAATTTTATGTAAATCTAAAATGGGTATTACTTGTTTGAAAAGGAGTCTTTTGAAGAAGATGGCCTGGGGGAGGTTCGTGAGCTTTAGGCATGAGAATGACAACGAAATAATTCCATAAGAGATAAAATTGTATGTATATATTGTGGTTTCTGAGGAAGGTTTCGAAGTATGGTTGAGGTAAGTAGACCAAATCCACGTCTACTTAGAGACTGCTGTTTGCAGTAATTAACATCTAAAGGATGAAAAGATATACACAACAATATACAAAATGTAATCGCCATAAAAATATATGATTATTTGGTGATCGTGAGATGCGGTCTGTTGTGATATAGGTTGCAGAAAAACATTTTCTTTATCGTGCCAACGTTTCGATTTTTATTGATATCATCTTCAGGGCCTGGGATGTACAAACATTGTTTAAATTTAACAAATACTTAAATTCGCTAATTTTGTGGTCCGCTTGACCAATTAATATATTACAATTAATTATAAAATTGGTCAAGCGGACCACGAAATTAGTGAATTTAATGATTTAAAATTAAATATACTTCACACCGTGGCCATTTCATTTGCCATCGAGAATCCAATCCGATTACACGACATTTGAAAAATGGCAAAAACGGAGGGAAAATTCAAAAGGTGCGGTTGAGATGGGAAGTTGGTGTCCGAGTGGATCGAGGTCACGATAGCTCAAGTGGTAGAGTAGCGGCGTATCAAGCCGAAGATCGTGGGTTCGAATCCCGCTCATGCCATTGACTTTTTTTATCTCAACTAAAAATCTTAATTAATTTTAACAAATACTTTTTTCCACATCCTACATGTATTTGTCAAATTTTACCAATGTTCGTAAATCCCAGGCCCTGAAGATGATCTCAATAAAGATCGAGACGTTGGCACGATAAAGAAAACGTTTTTCTGAAACCTACATCACACCAGACCGCATCTCACGATCTCCGAATAATCATCGACTAATGTTCCCTAATCACCAACATAAAAATATATGTTTAATTACACCCTGAATAAATCAAGAAGATGTACAAACACGCGAGTGTGGTAGCGTAGGCATGAGAACGAGTGAAAAAACGAAGCTGCACAAAAAAACAAACCGAAGAACTAAAAGCCGTCCAAAAATATTTGGATGTTTGCAGGGTAATAAACGTGAAGTTTGATCGTTAACTGTCATTTTGATCTGCCTACCTCTCTGTATTGGTCTGTCGTAAAAATTAATTATTAAGCTTGTGTATGTAGAACATATAATATATTTATTAAGATGAAATTACCACCATTAGAGTTTAGAGATTTTAATCAATTCTTAAGGATTAAGAAGTCCTTGTTTAAACGTTATGCAGACAATACGCTAATCTTCGCTGCGCGTTTTACCCAAGTCAATTAACTGATTAGAATCCTTGAATAGTTTCGGATTAGTTGGGGAAACTTGTTGGATGTTTACACGGTGCTGAGTCTGCGGCTTAAGATAAGCCTCCTCATGATTTCACAGCAGACGGGGTCAATCCCGTACAGAATATCACGTAATATGTAACTTTTTTTAAATAATAAACTCCGGCATGGCATTTCGGTTTAAACAATTTCCAAACAAGCAGTAAAATTTCTTTTACCAAACAGCAAGAGGTTTTAGGTTTTCTTGTAGTAATCGTATCGCCTTTTCAAAGAGGTTTAGCATTGGTCTTGCGTGAAGGGGGGGTTATTTTAGAAGCATATTTCTCCACGCACTCAAAGCTTCTTTCACATCAAAGAGCCCTTTCGATTAAGGTATTAAGGTCCTTACGTTAAAATTGTAACCTTTCCTACACCCCGACGCGAATCGGGCCGCTCTCACTTGAACAAACTTTGACCGTATTCTGTTATTAAATTGGATCCCATTTCGAATCGCGGGGAAATGTCAGCCCAATTTCGAATGTTTTCGGAGTCGCCTTGCCAAGGACTATCCTGTTTGAATGTTTCACAAGATATTAAGGATTATTTATTTCTCTTGTCCGTGTTTATTTCGAGCGATTTGGATTCTTCCTCCTGCGCATCGGCTTATCAAAAAGGATAAATCGGCCCAAGAAACATTTCCTTTTCCTTTATTTATTTTATTTTCTGTATGTAATTTAAATAACAACAAAATTAAATTCTGGACAGGTTTTTGCTTTGTATTCCGTTGCAGTTGTTTATATAATCAATTCCGATTCCAGTTTACTCATCAAATAGTTGACAGAATAGAACTGTGTATGTATTTGATCATTTGTTTATACATGTATGAACTATAATAAACTATAAATATAACCCTAAAAATATTTATATTGTAATGTTGTAATTTCTGAATAATGACATTATTATTATTAATTATAGTTTGTTTTTGTATAAATTTCCTTGTTTTTTTTTTAAATTTTCTGCTTTGTATATAAAACACTGATAAATTCTCCCACTTGTGTTTACAATTGGACTTTGTAAATAAATTTTTGAATAGACAATTTCTTCTTGTCATATGTTATTGTTTAGGTAAATTCAAAAACGCTTTTAGTTCCAGCAGAGAAAATCTAGTAAAGCTTCTTTCTAACCCATTAGATTTCGTGGTCCGTTTGACCAAATAACATCTTTCAATTAATTAATCCTTATGTAAGGTATTGGTTGAGATAAAAAAGTCAGCGTCACGAGCGGGATTCGAACCCACGGTCATCGGCTAAATACGCCGCTGCTCTACCACTTGAGCTATCCTCTCATCCTCATCTCCGTGTCCATTTCATTTGTTGCCGAGATTCAAATAGATTGCACGACATTTGGAAAATGGCAAAAAATTCGAAAGGTGGGGTTGAGATGGGAAGTGGGTGTCCGAGTGGATCGAAGTAGTAAAGAGATTTAATTTAGCTGTTGAATAGTGCAGAACTGTATCGTGACTTCGATCCACTCGGACACCAATTTCCAATCTCGACGCAACCTTTCGAATTATCCCTCCTTTTTGCCATTTTCAAATGTCGTTAATATATTCGATTCTCGGCGACAAATGAAATGGCCACGGAGAAAATTCGAAAGGTTGGGTTGAGATGGGAGTTAGTGTCCTAGAGCAGGGGTGCTCAAACTTGAACTGCTGGCGATCTACCTCAATATTTTTAGACTACTTACGATCGACTCTGAGAGGCTGCAAGTGTGTGTGATGCAGGGTTGTCGTACATACACTATACACCCTACCTACCTAGGTAGGGTGTACCGTAGAATATATAGATATTAGCTTTCTGCACAATATAGGTACATTATTTTAGTCAAGGTTTGGGTTAGGTTTAGTTAGGTTCTTCTCTACAATATCAATGAAAAAACTCATAGTTATTCAAAATTGCGAGTTTATTGGTTGTTACAAAACAAAAGAGTTACATATGGTGTTAAACTTAACTAAGGAGTGGCTTTGGATGTTGAAGCGTGGCACTGCATGTCCTCAGCATACTTTTCATAAGATGGTACGTAACCACTGAGTGCTAATCGCAAGCATGATGACATATGATCGTCAGTTAGTCGATTGCGATATTTTGACTTAATTATCTTCATTTCAGAAAATGCAGACTCGCACAAGTAAGTTGACCCAAAAAATGCCGTCAGTTGAAGGGCGATTTGCCTTACATTCGGATATTTATCTTAAGATATAAAACACCTGAAATTTGTATCAGATGCTGTAGCTTTGAGATGTATATCTGATATAATCTGCACCAACTCATTTTCAACAGAACATGAGTTCATATTAAACTGACTTGCTATTTCAGTAGCTAATTCCTCAATGTTTTTACATGAAAAAGGATAACTCATAAATGATGCTATATTTTCCAATTTACTGCAATCATAAAAACGCATTTCGAATTGTCCCAAAATATTTGATAATTCAGCCTCATACGTATCATAATTCAACTGAGGAATCCTTGCTTTCAAAGACGGAAAATGTTTCAGATCCTTTCTTTTCAGTTGATCTATCATAAGTTGCAATTTACTTTTGAATGCGTTTACTGCGCTAATCATCTCAATAATAGTTTTTCCTTTACCTTGAAGCTCCAAGTTAACGGTGTTTAAGTGCATTGTGATGTCAGTCAAAAATGCCAAATCAGTCAGCCATTTTTCGTTTTTCAAAATCTGAGTGTCATCACCTCTTTCGTCTAGAAAAGCTGTTATTTCGGGCAATAATTCTTGAAACCTTTCTAGGAATTTTCCGCGACTCAACCACCTGACGTCCGTGTGAAGAACTAAATCAGTGTGTTCAGCTCGCCGAAACTAGACTGTACTGTCTCTCGTTGTTTCTAGACTAGACTGTACTGTCTACTAGTCTAGAAACAACGCGGCTTTTCTTTGACAAGTGCCGCGCGTTCCTTTGATAAAGCCACCTTTTGCCGCAAGCAGTGTTATTTTATTACGTAATACATTTTTGTAGTTTAGTTACCTACCTACTTATTAAAAAAGATCGACCGTTTGAGCACCCCTGTCCTAGAGGATCGATGTCAGGATAGCTCAAATGGTAGAGCAGCGGCGCATTTAGCCAAAGGTCGTGGGTTCGAATCCCGTTCTTGGCACTTCTTTCCAACGTTTCGGTAGTTGGATTTTTTAAATTGTACCATTTTTAAGTTTCGAATTTGTATGAGTGACGGTTTCAAGTGATAGAAGTTCTGCTAGAATGTAGCATTTTTGGAAGATCGAAAAAGAGAAGCGAATGAGGCCAGGCTGCTTAAATTACCAGGTCGACTGTCCGAAGGGTCTTCCATCGCTACCAACATATTGGAGGTTACTCAAGAAGCCATTGCTCAGGTCAAATAGTGTCATTTCGTTTTATTGTTACGAAATAGTTCTACCGCTGTTGACATTAAGCAAGAAATGGTAAGGCGAAGACAGAAACTGGATTAGGTGCGAGAAGGCCTGCCACAGGTCCAGAACTTCTGTCAAGACACAGAGGTCTTCCAACACCCGAAATAGGGTTATAGAAGAACAGGAAAACATATCCCCGCAACATTTTCCCTCTGGAGAAGCTATAGAGTGGTGGTGTTATGGATTGGACGTCTTTTCTATGAAAGAATGCATAAACTTGATCTTCATTGAGTGTTTCCCTATATGCGCGATTCATTGAAGACGTGTTATCAGAAGAAGTTGTTTCTTATAAGTCTCAAATTGGGGACGGTTTTTTTGTGCAGTGCAATGGAAGGGCTCATAGATCGTTGGTGACTACTCGGAACAGGCCTCAATCAATGTTTGTGGCCAGCATATAGGCCCGAATCAACTTTTGGACGAAAAAGGGTAGAAGTTGCCCAGTGATGAACAGAATGGCACTGTTCGAGAAGGATGAAAATATTCCACAGGACTGCGTTCAAGAACATCGTAAAATTGATCCCACGTCGAAAGCAAGCGGTGAGGAGGAAATACTCTGTACTGAATTGAATATTTTCTTCGTTTCTACGGCAACATGTTTGGTAAAATTGTTTTAATCCGATTAATAATTTTCTTCGAAAATATCCCGTAAACAACAAAAAATAAAAATTATTACGATCTCAAGTATTTACTACAAATAAACGAGGGTGGCCTCTCTTTGAAATCCTAAATTATTGAAAAAAATCCAAGATCAGGGCTCCTTGTTATTTTTCAAATGTCGTCCCAATCACCACGAGTCTTCCAGTGTGGAGAAGATCCCATAAGAGATTCGAAAAAAAGACGACGAGGAGTAGAAATACCGGTCTGGATCTCGCTAAGATGACTACCACATACCTGAAGGGGGGGAGGTCCTGAAAGGCCAAGGACAGTATAATCGTTGTATTATATTTTCACATTTCTAGATTTCAAGTTTTTATTGTCTTAAATAAAAATAAAACTACATCGTTACGCTTTAGATCCATCAGGTCCGAAAAGGTCATTCGGCACTCCCTTCTTCGTCGGGGGACGGCTGGATTCCTCGGCTATTTATGAAATGGTAAGTCCGAAAGGATTGAGACGGATTTCTATTAACTTAGGACTTGTTTCCCATGTAATACATAAATTATTAGAAGAGCCACGTGTCTTAAAAATACACGAGCTATTTATAATGGAAAAAATATATAGTGAAGATTCATCATATCTGGAGAATATATTTTTTTCTGTCCTGTCTATACTGATGGACCTCAAATAAAAAAAATTATAAAGCAAGCATACAAAAAATATGAATTAAACAAAATTACATACATGTAGAGTCCGACACATCGACGATTTTTCGTCCGCGAAGGGATAGGAGCTCCTACGTAACAAGACTATAGTAGAAGATGGAACATTTTCACCCCGATTAAGAATAGGCCAAGCATGGTTGACACGCGGATCGTTAATTTTAAGCCCGCGTATGAAGAAATGAAAAAAGTGGCTCAATGGGTCCATATAGAGAGCGTAGAGTGTATAGGAATATCATTAGATTCCAGCAGCAATTACGCTTTTCCTCTTTTTTTAAAGAAACAGTTTTATTATATATAATACTAATAGATATTTTTTGGTATGTTTACTTTTGTGTATTTGAGAATGAATGTTAAGGAGATGTGTATTACAAGAAGGCCGACGTCGAATACCCTCAGTTTGAATGAATGGTATGTAAGAAGGAAATAATATATTATGTAAGGTTTTGGATGAAATGGAAAAGTTAGTGTCACGAGCGGGATTCGAACCCATGACCTTCGGCTCAATACGCCGTTGCTCTAACCACTTGAGCTATCTTTACTTCGATCCACTCGGACACAAAATCTTCATATGTTGCCGAGAATCGAATCCACATTACACGACATTTAAAAATGGCAAAATGAGAGAATTTTCGAAAGGGTGCAGGTTGGGATGGGGAGTTGGTGTCCGAGTGGATCGAAGTCACGATAGCTCAAGTGGTTAGAGCAGCGGTGCATTGAGCCGAAGGTCGTGGGATCGAATCCCGCTCGTGACACTAACTTTTTCATTTCAACCAAAACCTTACATAAAAAGATTAATTAATTGAAAGAAATAATTTGGTCAATATATCAATAAATATAACGAATACATTTAAAAATGAATGAGAATGTGAGTGGGTCTATTATTGAAAACTGAATGCGGTGACCAAACCGAAGTTGTGAATTTTTGATGAAAATGTCAGAAATGGTGATTTTGTGTATCCCTTCACCTCCTAACTTCGAAAAATCGCCAAAAATGAAATTTTCGGCCGATCAGGCTGGTTTTAATCTCGTTCGACGCAGAAATTAATCCTCTACAGATGTTCTTTCGAGCTGTTTTACGGTCAGGCTAACGGTTTACTAACAATTTCACGAATAAGGTCAAAAAACGTGGTTTTTCATGGTTTTTTGCCTGTAGCTCGTAACTGAAGGGTTTGCGGACACATGTTCATAAGACCTTTTTATACTCAGCGTTCAATTTCCTATAAGATCTGGAATAGCTGAATCGATTGGGGCCTCCATGTATGATTTACAGGAAATATCTGATATATAATCTATAAAAACATAGGGCAGAACGTTTTCTCTTACCCGGCCACAATCACATCAAATCAAATTTATTAGGCAGTGACTTTTTGGGTTGGTCCCATTTTTGGAGAAACAGGGGTATTTTATATATAGACTGGATAGATAAATTAATTTCTGTTTCCTTTTATGTATATTGAGAGTGAATGTATTTATGAGCGTAAGTGTGTAGTGTTAGCCAATGGTGGTATATTTAGTACCCTATCGACGATCAATTACATTGGTAAACGGTCAATCGAGCCTATATAAATCAATCATTTACAAATACATAATTGTTTGTTTCCTACAAGTATACGTATATTGTATTTTTTTATTTGCCATGAATTTTGGATAACGGCGTAAAATTTAAAAAAAAATGTATTGCAATAAAACTACTGTAGAATTAAATCGGTCTCATTCAAGTAGAGTGAATAAATAATTTAGCGTCGTTCGCCCCTACTTAAACAAAAAGTATTTGGTGTGAGATAGACCGTACATTTATCTTTAGGATCGATATTTTTATAGAAAAAATTTGATTATGCAAACTCCTATTTTTGCTTTATTCAAACCCGCTGGATCATGGTATTCGTCCCAAAAAATAACACAGTTAGGGATAATAAATGAATTCATATAATTAGAAGTCAAATAAATTTGAACAATTTGGTATGCCGCGTGCAACGTACTACAGATGGTACACATAGCACTGATAATAAGGGTGATATTTCTCTTTTTGTGTTTTTTTCTCGGTAACTAGTTTCTAATACTGCCAGACTTTAATGAAAATTTCATAAATAATAAATCTGATAAAATTTTTAATACCCTCAGATCAACGGTTCAAACTCTTCCTGCTTCAAATTGCTTGAAAATCGAAATGCATTCATTATTATATTTCTTAATTTTGAGTCAACTAGGAGGAATTCCAAAAATTAACCATACATTGTCATAGTTTAAGAGACAAAACTAAGTTCAAACCAAAAATAAGAAGTTTTTCAAACCAAAACATAACATTATTAAACTCGCTATTAGCATAGCACTTTTAGAGAAGTAAAACAATAAATCTATACAATTGTTTAAATGTAAAGATCAAAAAATTACTATCAACATTTGTTAATGAGTGAGATTATAATTATTATATAAGGGTATTTCCAGACTGTTTAAAACAGGCTGTGTTCATTCCATTTTTTAAAAAGGGTAGCATACAAGTGGAAAGCAACTGTGGGCCAATAGCACTGCTGCCTACCTTTAAAAAAAAAAAAATTAAAGAAGAACGGTTAATAATTTTGAAAACTCACATTTGGTGATTGTCAGTGTGGGTTCAGGGCCAAGAGAAATACAAGGGACGCAGTTTTGGACTTCGTGGACTTCTCTATGAAATGCTTCCTATCGCCCAATATTCTGTCTAAAATTTCTTGGACCTGGAAGGGCCTTGGAGTGTGTCAAACGTCCCATGGCATTAAAATTAATAAACTCCCAACTGATTTCAAACAGTAAATTTTAAGGAGTACAGAGATTAAAAGAGATTAAGATTGAAGCAAATTGTTCATAAAAATATTCGACAATTTCGAAAGACGAAAGAAAGTCATGATCACTACATTAGGCTGAATAATATAACAAAACAAACATTAATAACTGAGCAAAAAAAATGTAAAGTTCCACATCAAATATGTTAGGATGCTTTCCAAAAGTATTGTATGAAGAGTATTTATTAGCGAATTCCTTTTTTAGTCTGGACTAAATAAAAACGAATCTTCTGAGCCTTTAATTCTAGAAAATTTGAACACGCATAAAAAAACTGTTTACAATTCAAGGAAATATACCCTGGTAGATTCTTGTTCAATTGTATTTGTACCAGAAATAATGCAAATATTTAGACATTTTAAAAAGAAAAATTTAAGAAAATTTTCTATGATGTTTTTTGATCGACCTGCATGTAATCTATGTAGAGTTTCAATCTTCGTAGAGGTCATTAGACAGGTGAAGAAAGAAGAAGACTAATTGTTGGGTTCACCAAGCTTTCGGCAACTTATTGTGCCATCATCAGGGCCTATTTATTAAAAATAAATAATGCAATTAACAGTTAACAAAATAAAATAATATACTTACTTTCCCAAGAGTGCAGAAAACGATTAACATGGAAAAGAAAAATATTTTCACCATGTAAAATGTCGTATGCTTGCCATGTGCTTCATAACCTTAAACCCAAAACGCTTTTACAATAGTTTTCCATGTTAATCGTTTTCTGCACTCTTGGGAAAGTAGGTATATTATTTTATTTTGTTAACTGTTAATTGTGTATTATTTATTTTAATTTTTAATAAATAGGCCCTGATGATGGCAGTATAAATTGCCGAAAGCTTGGTGAACCCAACAATTAGTGTTCTTCTTTCTTCACTTGTCTAATGACCTCTACGAAGATTGAAACTCTACAAAATTTTCTATTTCATTGAACTAATTTTTGTGTTTAGATAAAAGTGTGCGAATTACATAAAAATCTCCCAGATTGCTAAACTTTCCAAAGAGTTACTAAGCCAGTAAGGAAATATACCCTGCTAGGTTCTTGTTCAGTTTTATTTGTAACATAAATAATGCAAATATTTAAAAAAGAATCAAATTTAAAAAGAAAAAATTTTCTATTTCATTTCACGAAATTTTGTATTTAGATAAAAGTGTGTGAATTAGTTAAAAATCTCCCAGGTTACTACACTTTCCAAAGCTTTACTTACGTCCATAAGGAAATATATCCTGCTAGGTTCTTGTTCAGTTTTATTTATAACGGAAATAAAGCAAATATTAAGAAATTTTAAAAAGGAAAAATCTAGACAATTTTCTATTTCATTACATGAATTTTCGATTTTAGATAAAAGTGTGCGAATTTCACGAAAACTTAACTATATCTCATGGAGGTTTACTTAATTTTTTAAAAGAAAATTAAGGAAGAATGTAAAACAGGCAGAGATATGGGGTGAAACATTCCTTCCAAAATAGTTAGGACAAACTAGCATTCTACAGGCATTCCCTAGCAATTAGTTATTTATATTCTTTCAAAATTCGGACCCATTAACTTAGTGTCAAAAGGAAGAAGAACAAAAACGAGTAGTTTGAAGAAAAATTTAAATTTCAATAGAAATCCTTATTGCAAAAACTGTTCAAACTGCGCACCGTCTGTGTACTTCATCTAGGATTTTTTTCCACGACGGAAAATTACTTTGAGCTTTATTTATTATTTGTTACCCTCATTTATAATCACCCTTAAGTAAAAATTAAATAAAAGTCAATCTATTCAAGAAAATTTTAAGAAAAATCGTTAGGAAAAACACCGTTTGTTTGTTGGTTTCTTCAATATTGAAAATTTGGCCCATGAAACTTAAGAGGCCGTAGATCGTCGAATACTTCATGAGAAATAACTTAAAACTGTTCGTCATCTGAAGTCATATTTTTTCATACAGATCTGCTTGTATCATTCACACAACGTTTTTGACCATCTACATGCTTTGAGGAGTTGGTGCCTAATTTTCAATTTGAAGAATCATGAATCGTTAGAAAAATTTAAATTTACATTTATTTTTATTTTATTTATTTATTTTTTAATTAATATATTTAGGAAATTGTGATATTTAAAATGCAGAATGTGTATATACGTAGTGACAATATCATTCAGTAGAATTAATTATTCCTTGCCGACTAGTAATAAAATTTAACACAGAAATGTGAATTTCATTATTTGATCGAAATGGCCCTCATTAATTCAAAATTAAAAAATTAAAGCGTACACATTGTGTACACGCCTGAATCAGGTGAAACTACCAGAATTGTGTATTTTAAATATAATTACGTTGTAGATTATTTTAGTACGCAGATTGTGTTGACCTTTAGGAGATAATTTAAGATTTTTTTTCAACAATGCATTCGGTGATATGTGTGGACCTTAAGAATTGCTGATTTTTAAGATAAGGGATCTAAGTGGGCCGACATTCCAGAATAATTAAACATGCGGCCGCTTCGGCGACAGCTCAGAGGTCAGCAGGAACTGGAAGAAAGTTTATAATACCGGCCGGAGAAAACGAAGGCGTTCGCGTTACAGGGATGTAATTTGCATTTGGGATTTTTTTTTCTTACATGAAATTTCAAACAGGGGCTGGTCTTAATCCCATAGGCCGATATCAAGTCCCCCGGTCGATAACCCGAATAATAAGTCCATTTGAAAACGTAGGGGGCGGAAATTGCGCGAATCGGAACAGTTTGTTCACTTAGTTCCTTCAATAATTGGACCAACTTCTGGTCGGATGGTTGAAATCAGTGCCAAATTTACGTTCCCATACTTCGGATTTAGTTTCTGTCATTTGTGCATTATTATTTAACGAAAATACAAATCTCACTTCTTCTCCTGCTCTCTTACGTTTCCTTACCCTCTTTCGCTCATGGCTTATCACTCTTTTTGCCAGTTTTCCCACTAGCTGAATTTAACGATCACTGTCTTTCTTTCTGTTGCTTTATCTGTTTTCCTATTCCTTTGTCTCTGAAATACACACACACACTTTCTCTCTTCTTCCTCACCCTATCTATTTTCATCCTCTCTCTTTTTCTGTTTCTCCCATTTCTTTGTTCATCTCACTTTCTAGTTAGTTTCTTTCTCTGTTTTCGTATTTCTCTTTCTCTCTCCCTCTTGCTCTATCTATCTCCCACGCTATTTCAATTCTTATCTCATTTCATTTATTGTTCCCTCCCTTTTATTCTCTCTCTTTCCCTTTTCTCTCTCTCTGTTGTTCATAAACTTTCTATATACAGAACATAATGTAAATTTCATTTTATAGAAGACTATTAGAATTAATTCTCCTATTTCTTTCTTAATTCTTTTCTCTATATTTTTCTCCATCTTTTTCACTCTTTGTTTCTCATTAACTTTCTATGACCAACGTTATCATTCATTACACAAAAGACTTTTATGTTACTCCTTTTCTCTCTAGTTTATCTTTATCTGTTTTTCTACATATCTGTCTACCTCTCTTTCTCCCCCTATTATTTGTTCCCTAATATTTTGACAACATTATATTCCATATCCCTGGAACTTGCATTTATACGCTAATAAGCTTTTTATATTGTTTTACTTTGGCATCTACACAACTCAAAAATGAATAGGGATGTTTGTAATTTATTCTTATTCTATAAATTAACTGACGATAGTTGGATAAAACAAAATAAAAACATAAACCAAAAACAAACAAATGCTAATACTCATTTTTAATAACAGATTTACTTAGTAATTGAATAGTAAACATGAAGATTACTCATTTTGTAAACAAACTCCATTTTATAGTAGAACTCTCTTTAACCAAGAAAAGATATCTTCTTGAACCATAAGTCTGAAATATTATTGTGAAAATGAGTCATCGATGTGATTGGCAAGTGGATATCGCAGAGGCAGTCACCGCTTCTCAGAGTGTGGTCTCCCGGACCTATTCCGACAACTGGAAGAGCCAATAGAGGATTATTGTCATTGCTGCAAGACGGAACCCTACCCATATTGCCCACCAGATCCTAAATGAAGTACAAGATGGCATCTTTGAGACGACCTGCAGCGACAGCCCGCTACCCGCATGGTGCAGCGAGCGGTTAGAAGATAACACCAATTGGCTGTTATGTTTACTGATGATTTTACAGTGATAGCAGGCGCCGAAGAGTCTACCGAGATCGGGGATACTTACAACAATTCGTGCTCCCTTCATAGAAGTTCGGAGGAGCAGTGTAATGATGTGGGCTAGGATTTACACTGGAGGATGAACTGAACTCCATGTTGTTGAAGTTAACCTCACCGCAGTACGTTATGTCCAAGAAATTGTCAAGAAAAACATCTCTTAAATCAGGAATCTCATATGGCATTCGATTTTTGAATGACAATGCCAGGCCTCATAGAGACAGAGTTGTTTATCAATGTACAGAAAACCTGGGAATTTCCCATTTGCCTTTCCCCCATTGTCTCCAGACCTCAATCCCATTGAGAAAATGTGGGATGCGGAGCAGAGACAGCTTTGCTATCATCATACACAGCCAGCTGGATTGCCACAACTGAGTGCAGCGTTCCAACATCCATGGAGTGAAATTCCACAAGTGACAACCTTATTAGCAGTACGCCTAACAGGTGCAAATAGAATTTAGCGAACAGACATTATATGCTACAATTGTTTTAAAAAAATTATTATGCCCAATAAACAAAAGTATGGAATTAAAACCTTTTATTTTGTTAATTGCCGAAATTATTATTATTAAATTATTATCGCTTATTAAATTTTCCTCCAGTAAAAACATAATAATTTCTGATAAATTTTTATGCAATTTATAACAAAAATAAAACAATATGGCACTCTCAACACGGCAGAGAGGAATGACACATTTGAGCTCTGAAGATGATCTCAATAAAGATCGAAACGTTGGCACGATAAAGAAAATGTTTTTCTAAAACCTACGTCACACCAGACCGCATCTCACGATCAATGCTATCGATCAATCAATCACGAAAAATGCTACACAAAGTAAATACTAGAAAACTGGCAATATACCTATTCATTTTTGAGAAGTTTATTTTTTCTCTCTATCTATCTATTTATCCCCTCATACTCACCGAACGCCCTTAAAGTTTCTGAAATTTTGTTGGCAATAGATTTTGTTGAAATTAAAAGAAAACAAATTTTGTGTCGTTGAATGTAAAAACGTGTTTTTACGTGGAGGGGCAAGTAAGCAGACGTTAAAGGTAAATTTTATTTACCCAAAGGGTAGAAGGTCCTATCCAGGTCATTTTACTTAACAGGGCTCGTCGACGAGTCTCTAAAGTGTCTATAAATTGATGAGTTGACAGCAAACCCATGCCTGTTCATTGTTAATGGAAGGGCTTTGCGAAGAGGCCGATCCGTCCCGATGCCAGATAATGCTTCAAAGGGCGTGTTTGTGGAAAGGAGGCTTAATTCTTATTTTACCCCTTAGACAAGAAATGGCCACATTTGCCCTCTTTCTGATCCAGCCGTTTCAATGTCAACACTCGTGTTTGAACAGACTTTGCCGGCGAGTTTTTCACCCTCTGTTTTGTCATACGTAAAAGAATATTATTAGCTTAATAAACAGTGCGTGAGGTCCGTGTCCGTCGCACGGTGAATGAATTTCGTCGTTTCCCCTGTACGAAATTCTGAAAACACTGGACTTGACAAGGGAAATGTCAAGTTAAATAGCTTTTTGAAAGCTATCACGAACAGAAATTCGGTCTCTTGGTTTTTATTCACGAGCCGGACGATACATTACGACCCAAGTTACTGTACGAGAAAGAACACTGCTGTTTTGTTTAAAAAGTTTTCTCCCTTTACTTGGTAAAAGAAAAAATATCATATTTTACCTGAACGATCTTTTCCATTAAGATCGACGTTGTGAAATTGTACAATTAAATTATCTTCAAAATATCAAAAGTTTAAAAAAGTCGATGGCATGAATGCGAAAACCATATGGACGAGCTCCTCCAACTAGCAACACGATAGGGGTATTCACGATCTTTGTGTTAACCCTGTTAACTCTGTTAGGTCCTGTAAGATCGAGAAAAATGATGACGTAGACTTGCATGAATACGCTAGTTAACATTGCTCGATCTAACAGGCCAGGGCCAATGCTAGTCGAAAATGTAGTCACATTGCTATCCGTAGGGCGTAGGTAACCAACATGGCAGCCATGAATTTAACGGCTGTTTTTTATTTACACATATTTTTATTCTTAAATACGTATTAATTAAATCAGACTAATACATTTCTTTTGTTAATTTCTGATCTATCCTTATACTCTCATTCATAACAGATACATCCTCCATCTTATAAAGCTGTAGGATGTTAGACGTTAGGATACAAGTTAGGTATGTCGGGACTAATTGAAGCCGTCATTTGTTAGTACTTTTCGAGTGCATAGATAGCATTTTGAATGAAAGAATTGATTAATTTTCCTTTTTTTATTAACTTCTGGCTTCTTACAATTTAACCCAAAAGAAAACCAAATCAAAACCAACAAACCTTTAGGGACCGTTATAGCTTTATTTTTGGTTCTACCAATCGCCACGCTCAGCATTGCGGAAAAATTAACGTTTAACATGCTAAGAAAAGAAAGGGATGTTCTCGATCTTACTGGACATTTCTCTATTCGAGTTAACACGAGTTAACATCTTACATACTTTTCAATTAATTAAGGTTTTGGATGAGATAAAAAAGCCAGTGTTATAAGTGGGATTCGAACCCACGACCTTCGGCTTGATACGCCGCTGTTCTACCACTTCAGCTATCGTGACTTCGATCCACTCGGACACTAACTTCCCATCTCAACCACCTTTTGAATTTTTCCTCCTTTTGGCCATTTTTCAAATGTCATGTAATTTATTCGATTCTCGGCGACAAATGAAGTGGCCACGGAGAACTTTAATGAAGTATACTTCATTTTCCTTATTAAATCGTTAGGTTTATGGTCAGATTGACCAATTAAATCATTTTTAATTAATTAAGGTTTTGGTTGAGAATTGGTCAATCTGTCCACGAAACCTAACGATCCCTACATACATTGTGAATACCACTACTAACTTACATTGACCGCGTTCAGTTTATTAATTTGTTTTGCAAAAAGTGAACATTTTTAAGACCTTGGAATAATAAAAGAAAAAAACATTTAATACCTTTTTGACATGTTGGAACAACCAAAAACCTTTGAAGATTTTATTTTTTACACATTTTACATCACTGCTTAATTTACTTTTAGTTATTTGCACAAGAAATTTAATGATGCATGCCTGACCGTTAGCAATTTGTGCAAGTGTAACAGACAATTTAGTAATTTAATTTTTTAATGTTAAATTATGCATATCTAAGCGATTTTCATCATGATCCTTGCCCAATTCGGTTTGCAGTACCTTTCACTATCTCACCAAGAGTTGGGTTAATCTACATCATTTCAATTGTTGACTACGAGGAAGAATGTAAGGCTACTCTTTCAAATAAACATTATTAAATTATTAATAATTATTTAATTTAAACATTAGAATAATAACAATATTAATTATATACATGTGCGGTTTACAATTATGTAAGGATCATTTGTGTAGTTAGGTTTTACTAACTAACCGAAAGATCGTGCAGAACAAATATTTAGTTACAGAGCAGTCTCCTGGAATAATAGTCAATTAATTGACTTTGTTCCAGCCTATTTATTCTACGACAAGCACAAAATAATTGTAAATTAAAATTAACCTAATCCCCAGTAACAGGAGATTATTAAAAAATCATTAACCTAGCCGAAATTTTCCGACGAGTTTGCACTCATGTGTGGATTTTTATAATTGGATTATTACAAAAATTAGTTCTAGGAATTAAGATTAATTAGTTAGTATTTTTACACTATTAATAGTTCTCTTAGTTGTGCGTACGGTACTTGGGCCGTTTCTGATGAAGACCTCTCGACTTACCGACATCTTTACACCTCACTCAGATCAAGGCAACCCGACGAACCCGTTTAACAGGACAATAACCGCCATTTACAATTCTTTTCTCAAATCCTCCCCTCCATCAGAGGTAAAATTCATCATCATCAGTCCCCTCCCAGTAAAATGATCTTCCTCTTTGACCTTAACATCACAAACATCCTCCAAAGCCTTCCTAAAAAAGCTATTACTATTTACAAGTTATAATTGCCTACTTCCCGAACAAATGGAAATTATCAATCATAAAACCCAAATCGATTTGATACCATTACTTGCAAAATCGTTGAAATATTCCTGAAACACACATGTCCCATCCTTGAAAGCTCCTATGTCATTCAATTCCATCAATTCGAGTTCAGGTGACATACACTTCAACAGTGCCGCAGGGTGGTAGACTTCATTGCATCGCCCTCAAACTGAAGCTACTCGAGTGTTTTCCTAGACGTGAGTCAAACTTTCGATCGAATGTGACACCGGACGAATTCGGAAACTCAATTCACTTATTACTTGGGTGTCCCCAAGGCATCGTTCTCGGTCCCATTCTATATTCAGTATTCACTGCTGACATTCCTTTCAATGCCGAAACAAATATGCAGCAAACCCAGAGCAAGTAGGCGTCTTCAGAAACTGCCAGGATTATATAACCTGTTTGAAAAAAGTGAAGGATCAGACCCAACTAAATCAAATCTCAGGAAATCAAGTTCACCCTCATTGTTTCACTTCCGGTCTAGTACAACATTGTGCTTCCCCCAGAACAAATGTCGTCCTCTTTTTGCGGCTTTATATCGACAAAAGACTCATAACCTCTACACTCGACTCAAAAAATTGAACCAACTGGACGATACAAGCTACTCTAAAGAAATACCATTACTACAACTTATATAGCCGTATGGAATTGGACTGTGAGGTTCAACCATGCATTACAACCTACAAAAGAGCCTCTCCAGAGCAAAATAAAATATCCAATTTATCCTGGAAATCGTAAGAAATCGATAAAGAAGTCGCCCTAAAATCTTGGACCATCATTCCAACACTTTTCATCCAGACCTCTTCCGTAAAATCCTCTAAGACGCCTGAAATGCTAATAGCCTCACGACTTCTTCTCTAATGGGGAAGGTGAATAGCGTTGTATTAGGGATGTAATTTAATGGATTACTTATCCGGTCTTACGCTTTTATAACAGAGTAATAAAACAAAACAAAAAGTAGAGTGAAGCTTTCTCGTAAGACGCGTAATTTTAAGACTGAAGTTGGGATGTATCCGCGGGTCAGTGGTATAAACAGGATGAAACTAAGAATGCTGCCTTATGAGCCACCGGCTTGGATCAGACTTGTCTCTGGGAAGTAATTGCCTCAACTTACTTTGAAGCCACGTTCTGTTGGATAGAATTCTAGAATTTGGTAATAAACAGTAGATAGTAAAAACTTTAGTTTGAAAAGACTCTTCTCGGCTGCCAGATACTGTCACAACCATGGGACATCATTAAGAACGCACCCGAATTAATTATTACTCTCTGTTCTCTAAAACAGAGGAAATAATGTCGACAACCCTGAAGCATCACTGAATCGTGGAATGACGAATATGGAATCCGAATTTATAAGTAGTAATGTGGTATGTAAGTTTAGAAGGAATTTGGCGTCTTAAAAGGTATAAAGTTTATAAAGGTGCCTTTTAAAAATATTGGGCATTACTGAGAAAAATCTATACTCAAATTAAATTAAGACTTAGCTGTCTGTTGCCCGACAAAAAATGATCTAAAATTACAAAGCTGCAAGTCCAGCTCAGACCCAAAGAGGACATCTTTGATGTTTGACTGTTTCAATACCTACATAGACCCGGTATCTCTCGGATCCGATCCAAACTAAAAGGTGGACTATCGAAAGTAATTATTTTTATCGATTTATTCGCTCGAAATAAATAATAAAGCCGGTTATAACGAAGCGTGATCGTCCTGTCTAAAGTTTTGGACGTTTTGATTCGACACATTTCTTATAAAGTTCATAGAATGGCTCAATTATCCCTGAGAGACGGGTACAATCACACTTGCCATTATTGCGGTGTAATTAATATCAGCTTTAATGATAATTTCATATTAAAAATTATTAATGAGATTAGGCAAATTTTAAAGAAAGCACTCATTTTTTTTGTGTAGCATTCAAGGTGTCATCCCCGTCTTTATGAATGTAATAATAAATGTAACAACATGATAAAACTATTGGCATGTGAAAACAAAACATCATCAGTATGTTTGATAAGAAAATTGAAAGTTAAAGAATCATTACACTGACAAGACGACGCGCCGGTTACATTTAAAGGGAACGGATTAATTAGCTTAATAGCCCGTCAATGTTTTATAATTACAGTATCCTTTGCTTCAATAAACTAAATCAACGTTCATTTCAAGGAACAGTCAAGGTGCGCGGCCCAGAAATTAAAAAGACTTGTCTTAAAAGCCGACGTTCAGCCGTCCGAGGTCGGATTCAATTGTGCGATCTATATATATATGAGAAGAAGCCGATTCCTCATATAAAAATGTCTTTCTATTCCCGACTTCCCTCCCCACCACTTCAAAATCCAACGTAAATAAACATAAAGCATCAATCTCACTGGCACTCTCAATACGACACACATGAATGACACATCTACACGGAAAACAAACACTGAGTGAGTAGAAATACTTTGATTGAATCTAAAATTTTCTAGCATTGTATAAATTCATTTTTTTATCTAAAATTTTCAAGCACTGTATAAATTTCTCTTTTTATGTAAAATTTTCTAGCATTGTACAAATTCATTTTTTTATCTAAAATTTTCTAGCATTGACTAAATTCATTTTTTTACCTAAAATTTTCTAGCATTGTATAAATTCATTTTTTTCACATCCTACATGTATTTGTAAAATTTAAACAATGTTTATAAATCCCAGGCCCTGAAGATGATCTCAATAAAGATCGAAACGTTGGCACGATAAAGAAAATGCTTTTCTAAAACCTACGCCACACTAGACGGCATCTTACGATCTCCAAATATCATTGGGTAACGGTCACTAAATACCACACATTCTGTGTACCGTAGATTTTTCGATGCAGGGTACACACGACTACCATGGATATGTAAAGTATATATTTTTTATGCGGAAACAGGAGGTTTATTGGTCCTATATAAAGTAATATAGATGTACAAGGAAGTATCAAAAAATATTGTCAAAGAATTGAATCCGACCTCGGACGGCTGAACGTCCGGCCTGTCATCTCGGTACAACTCGCACTCACTTCTAATTAAAGATGATCATTAGACTTCTGCACTTTGAAATTAATTAGCTAGTTTCTAATTTGCCCCTTTATCCGATTGGGGTGTAGACATTTGATAATTACTTTGAAATACGCTAATTACGAATAAGGTAAAGAATGAGCAAGAAGAATTGATTTTTTTAAATACTTGAAATAATACATGACAATTAATAGATTTCAATTTGTCCCCAAATTCGATCGGTCTTTCTCTTATTGACTTATTGAAGAAAGCCGTAGCCCTTTCCTCCTACGTGATAAATACGAGACCGTCTGCCATACTGTCTGCGTGATCTCCGCCTTCATTAATATTGATGGGGATGATCCCATATATTTGTACAACGAACGCTTCGGTTTATGAATAAGGGAAAGACTGAATAATATTTAGGATTATTTATCTAGTAAACAACAAAAGGGAAAAGAAACCATTCCACTCGTGTAATATATTTTGTGAAAAAATAATGTAGTTTCAGGGATAGAAGAAGCAGTCGAAAGAACTGGTTTGATTAGTATTTATTATATTTTATTAACAACTAAAACCCTTGACTTTTGCTGTTAATTGCACACAAGACGCTATCAAAAATATACATGAACAATATTTATCATCAAATATTAATTTTTTTTAATCAAAACTATTGATAGTTACCTTCAAACTGTATTATACATGTTTATACGAAAGAAATATATTTGAAAAATTCCTGAAGTGACTCTTTTTGCTGGATATTCCATTTTCAACAGAAAAATCCATGGTTGTATATCTCAATTTGCGTACATGCTACTTACCAAAATTCAACCTATTTAATTCTCTTTGGTGTTGCTCAAGGGAGCATACTAGGCCCGCTACTTTTCAGCATAGTTCGTAATTGGAAAAAAAACCTAGATGAAAACCAATCCTAATCATTCTGCAACAGATCGCGTCAAATAGTTAAGACTGTCTATAAACGAAAGATTGACATGGAATCCACGTGCCATACTCTAAAAATAGCAGAACAGAACTACAGAACCAAGACACTAAAAAACTGGCAGTCGTTAAATTATTCACCACACACACACACCACCACCACCACCACACCACACCACATACACACCTACACCCACACGCTTTCGTTCTCTATCTCTCTCTCTCTCTCTCTCTCTCTCTCTCTCTCTCTCTCTCTCTCTCTGGCACTCACTGGCAATCACTCACTTTCTGTCTACACCTCTCTTGCATTTACCTAGACTTGCAGTTTCTACCACTTTCCTTTCTTTTCATCTATCTCTCTCCTTCCCTCCCTTCCTCCCATCGCCTCTTCTCTCTCTCCCCTCTATCTGTCTAACTCCCTCTCACTCTCTTTTCCTTTCACTTTTTCTCGCTTTTCCACCTCGCTCTCGCGCTATT
The DNA here is from genome assembly GCF_000648675.2 of Cimex lectularius. Classification (NCBI taxonomy): domain Eukaryota; kingdom Metazoa; phylum Arthropoda; class Insecta; order Hemiptera; family Cimicidae; genus Cimex; species Cimex lectularius. Next base: position 189,136 of record NW_019392722.1, read on the forward strand.
GCAATCTGTTTTTCTTTCTTCATCTAAACTATATCTATTTCCCTTCACTCGCTCTCTTTCTTTATAAATCTCTCACTCCCCCTATCTCTTTCATTATCTTGAGTTTTGGGTTTATATACAGTTTGACAATAAATTATATATCAGATTTTTGAGTTGCTGAATCAACATTGCATTCTGTTAAATGATTTATCCAAATTAACCCATTGACGAAGCGGACCATGAGAGGAAAGTTTGTTTTTTGAATTTATGGTTTACCAGAACGAAGAATCTTTTTATCCAGAAGTCAAAGTTGTTTTATTTGAACGAATCCTTTCAACTTCGACTTGTAGACATAATAAATTCGAATATCCAAGACAGAAATTTTATTTTGAAACTTAATCCGAACGTGAGATATCCGAAAACTGCTAATGAGGTCGGGGACAAGGCACCTTTTGGCCGAATTCTCAGCTGGAGCGGAAAGAATTTTTATCAATTTCAACATCAAATCAATCAACATCACGAATGGAGTAGCCTTTGTCCTTTATTATAAAGGTATTTTTCAAATAACTGCTATCTCTGTCGTATGAGTTAAAACAGATAAAAAAGAAACGAGATCTGATTGAAATAATCCAAAATAATCGAAATGTTGAGTTTTAAAATCTGATATTAGATAATGACGATTCATCAAAATTGTCTGTTTTCCTATCGGATGCGCGTGACTGGTATAAAAAACATTCTCCTTCACACGCTAAAGCTCTTCCCGTACGAATGCAGAGAGAACTTGATATTTAAATCATTTCATTCGTCCAGATGCAGGATTGATTGATTGATCCAGGCATTACATACACAACAGTTCATTTCTATGTATATCAGATGAGATTTTAGAATTGAAAATTAATACGATTCAATCAAAGGCTTGCAGAAAATTATATGGTGTCAGTGAAAAGGAATAATTGATTAAACTTCAATCCATTAGGGCTTCAATTGTTTATTCAAAATATACAATAATTTATACAACGCTAGAAAATTGTAGATTAAAAAAAAATGAATTTATACAATGTTAGAAAATTTTAGATTAAACAAAAGTAGAATTTATACAACGCTAGAAAATTTTAGATTAAACAAAAGTAGAATACAATGCTAGAAAATTTTAGTTTAAAAAAGTTGAATTTATACAATGCTAGAAAATTTTAGTTAAAAAAGTTGAATTTATACAATGCTAAAAAAATTTAGATTAAAAAAAGTTGAATTTATACAATGCTAGAAAATTTTAGATTAAAAAAAGTTGAATTTATACAATGCTAAAAAATTTTAGATTAAAAAAAATTATGCAATGCTAGAACATTTTAGATTAAAAAAAGTTGAATTTATACAATGCTAGAAAATTTTAGATTGATAAAAGTGGAATTTATACAATGCTAAAAAAATTTAGATAAAAAAAAATTATACAATGCTAGAAAATTTTAGATTAAAAAAAGTTGAATTTATACAATGCTAGAAAATTTTAGATTAAAAAAAAGTTGAATTTATACAATGCTAGAAAATTTTAGATTAAACAAATTATACAATGCTAGAAAATTTTAGATTAAAAAAAATTATACAATGCTAGAAAATTTTAGTTTAAAAAAAGTTGAATTTATACAATGCTAGAAAATTTTAGATTAAAAAAATTTGAATTTATACAATGCTAGAAATTTTAACCTCAATCCAAGTATTTGTACTCACTCACAGTGTTTGTTTTCCGTGTAGATGTGACATTCTTGTGAGTTCAAATGAGATATTGCTGTTTTACTATATATACTTTGGATTTGGAACGGGTGGGGAGGGAAGTCGGGAATAGAAAGATTTATATATATATATATAAGAAGTCGGCTTCTTTGAGGCGAAAGGAGCCGACAATGGGAAAAACGTGGGCAACGGTTCGGCCTAATTATCCTTTCAGGATTATATAGACGGAAATAATTAGGGAAAGGAAAGCCAAATTGTTGAAGAGTTAGACTATGTAGAAATGTTTGATGTGTGGAATGTAATGATTGTTTTATATGTTATATTATATATCAGTGTGAAGGAGAGTTACCACTGGGCAACTTCTCCTACAATAGCCTCAAATGATAATTCAACATACATGAACATTTACTTAATACATCAGTTGTAGTTGTAAATACCAAATAAATGTAATAAAAAATATTATATATTTTGGGTGATGTGATGATGATATATGTATGTTATCGATATTGAATTTGATTGATGATATTGGTGTAGCTGCGACTGAGTTTACATGTGTCTGGTCTGTACACGTCACATCACACAAAACATATAATATAACATAAAACAATCATTACATCCCTCACATTTTTTCTTATTGTCGGCTCTTTCGGCCCTTTCACCTGAAAGAAGCCGATTCCTCATATAAAAATGTCTTTCTATTCCCGACTTCCCTCCCCACCACTTCAAAATCCAACGTAAATAAACATAAAGCATCAATCTCACTGGCACTCTCAATACGACACACATGAATGACACATCTACACGGAAAACAAACACTGAGTGAGTACAAATACTTTGATTGAATCTAAAATTTTCTAGCATTGTATAAATTCATTTTTTTATCTAAAATTTTCAAGCACTGTATAAATTTCTCTTTTTATGTAAAATTTTCTAGCATTGTATAAATTCATTTTTTTATCTAAAATTTTCTAGCATTGAATAAATTCATTTTTTTACCTAAAATTTTCTAGCATTATATAAATTCATTTTTTTCACATCCTACATGTATTTGTAAAATTTAAACATGTTTATAAATCCCAGGCCCTGAAGATGATCTAAATAAAGATCGAAACGTTGGCACGATAAAGAAAATGCTTTTCTAAAACCTACGCCACACCAGACGGCATCTTACGATCTCCAAATATCATTGGGTAACGGTCACTAAATACCACACATTCTGTGTACCGTAGATTTTTCGATGCAGGGTACACACGACTACCATGGATATGTAAAGTATATATTTTTTATGCGGAAACAGGAGGTTTATTGGTCCTATATAAAGTAATATAGATGTACAAAGAAGTATCAAAAAATATTGTCAAAGAATTGTTAGGGTAAGTAAGACATGCAAATATTATAGAAGGAAAAATTGTAATAATGTAGTTTTTGTTGTTACTGAAATGAACGTTTCGTGTTTATTTTTTCACCAAATACTTTTTGACAAGCGTTAACAACGCATATGCCCAGGTGTCACTAATTGGATTGAACGTGCGACACACAGGAATCCAACGACAATGACTGCTCTTTGATTCCGATAAAACTGTCAGCATACGTTATGGGAGACAGCTGGCAGGTTGTTGTGTACGTGAGATAGTACGTAGTGTGTTTTCAACTAAAGTGATTTGCGCTTCACGTTGCCTTCGACATAAACACCATTTGAATTTCTATTTTGACAACTTAAACGACTTAGAAACACCTGATTTCTCTTGCTTGACTATTGACTAAATTTGTTGATAACTAAGGTCTAGACATAACCACTTTATACTTTAATTATTCTATTAACGTTATCTCGAGAGGTATTTAGGCATGTACCATAAAGGAATGATTACATTTCTTGGCATTCGCAGCCTTTTAGAAAACCTCCGTCACCAGCAGTTTATTTCCGCAGATGGGATAAAAGGAACCTTTTACCAGTCAGGAGGGAAACACCTCCGGGTTGTACCTTTATACATTTTTCGTTCTCGGTCGGATTAACTGGGAAAATTTGAAAAGGTTGCGGCCCTATTGGAGTTTATAACGAGTTTTCTCTCGGCCCGCCCCCATCGCCCAGTGGAAAATAATAAATTGTGGAAGATCCAATAAGGGAGCGGTGGTGGAATAAATACCCTCGCCGATCAAATTACTGTCCTGTTATAAAACGCTCACGTTGACGGGAAGACCATAATTATTTAACTACCCCGCATAAAGCAATTAAGTTGGTTTTATTGAGGATTTCATTCGTAATTAAACTGGCAGGTAATCGTGATTTGCAGCCTGGTTTTATCATTGGACGGTGCAAAGCTGGTTTGGTCGACAAATTAACTGGGATTTAATAAAATTTTGATATTGCAACTAACAAACCTCTAACAAATTAAAGTTCTACTAGTGTCTTGACGTTTCCCAGTCCTTTTAAGCATGCCCAGAAGTGCACGAATCCACGATGTCACAAACCTTATATAACACGTGGTAAGACATTGCTTTCCGTATACTCGGTCGTCCTAAAAAGGAGTAATGAGGATCTTTAACGTACGCATTAAGCATCGAACCGTATGCAGCGCGCAAAGGGCTACCTAAGCCGAAATACATCAGCCTGGTCTCCCGCGCACTCCCTAGGTAGAAAAGACCACTCCTCCTCCCAGAGCAGTGGGGCTTCCCTAGCGTAGAAACTACCGGATCTGCTCCGGCCGGCGTTTTGTTTAAAGTGGAATTGCTAACCACCCCCTAGAGAAGACCGCCTACGGTAAAAGCCTCCAATCGAGCTCTGCCTACACCTACGTGCAAAGCATACTCGAGTAGGAGCAACCGATTCACTACCCGTTCCCATCCGCCACTACTCACGCATTCGAGGGACTTTTCAGCATAATCATAGCGTCCTCAACGCTTATACGTCCGAACCGCCGTATCCCGTTGGACCGGGTGTATAACGTTGGTCATGCGCAGGTTTCGTGCGAAGGTCTCAGACAGAAGACAGCCTCTTCCCTAAGTACCCGCCAGCGGTCTCACCACGGCCAACTACGAGTCAATTCCCATTGTAACATGGGCTGAACCTTGGAACATTTCTGTTACCCCGCAGTACAGATGGTTATGCACCCTCCCCCGTCTATGCAGGCAGGATCTGGTGTCCTAACCCTCGTGTGCCTCTGATAAGGCACCCGCCGCCCCATGCCGACCCGAGTCCGACTTTGTGCTTTCAAGAGGTTGCCAGCCCTCAGGGCTACAACATTATTTTGCGCCCGGACACCCCCCTTGTAGCCAAGGGTTGGGAGGGGTCATAGGAAACAATGAAGGAACCTGGAGAAAGGGACGTAGATGAGGACACGAGGTACACATTTCTTGGGCCCCGAGCCTTAACCACATTGTACCACCCGTCGTCGTCGTACTTCCTCCTTAAGTGGGCCACGACTCCCGGGGTGGATACGTGGTAAGACAATACATAACTAAATATTTACAATTGTATTTACAATTTTGATTATGTAATAAAAATAAAGAATTTAGCAATAAACAAAGAAATCATTAGGGTCCGCCTATGATACTGACGATGGAGACGGAAGCGGGGTTTGTGTTACCCAACCAATTTAACTGGTTTTGTAACCTAAATAGCTTTTCCTAGCTTCTCCTTGTAGGAATGTTTTCAGTAGAGGTAAGTTTAGCAGACAGTTTCTTGTACACTTGTAGGGGTTATTTTCATTACCATTAGATACCATTTGCTAACCTTTGTATGGACCCTATTCTGTGGGTAGGTAGTTTTTGTTTATCTTTGCTCCACCAGATAAGTGATCCATAGGTTATTTTGTATCTTATTACTGCTGGATATAGCCAGTGGACCATTTTCGGTTTTAGCCGCCATCCCCAATATACCTATCGTCGTTATCGATATTTTACTTTTGTTATTTATGCTGCAGTTGAGGGTGCCAGGTTAACTTTTTATTTAAGATTATCCTTAGATATTTAACCTCATTATTTAGCTGCAGCATTTCAGTATAGAAATAAAGGCCTATTTCTGTATACTAAGATATCAGGATCTCTATATTATACAGAGATATACTGAATGAAAACAGAGAGAGAAAATGACAAATTAAAAAATAAATAAAGTTAGATAGAGGTGGAGAAACAAACTGATATAAAAAGCAAGCCGGAAAAAAATAAAAGAGAGATTTTCCTTAATGCCGCAGAATTTGGTCACTCTTAGTGAGATAGAGAGAGGGGGTGGGAGAGAGTGAGAGAGATAGAGACAGAGCGAGATTGCTTGGGAATGTCATTTGATAAAAATAAAATAAGAAAAGACAAGCATTCAGATCATGAAAGAAAAACAGAGGTAGAAAGTGACAAATTAAGAAAGAATGAAGTAAGAGAAAGAGTGAGAAAAAAGTGAAGGAAAAACGAGCCTAAAAAACAAAAGAGAGAGAAAGAACTGTAGACAAAGTGAATCACGACATGAAAAGATTGAAGAGAAAAACATTAAATGATTGAACAGAAGGCATAAATGGAAGAAACAGGCATATGTAGAGTTATGAAATATAATTAATTGTTCAAAAACACGCAGCTCTAATAAAAATGCAAAGGAAAATTACTATATTCTTGGCAAGATAAAACAATTGTCAAACCCGATAAAACGAAAGTGGGACAAGTGGTTTGGTTTATTCATTTTTATATCAGATTTACTCCTATGATGTCTGGAATGTTTTGCTTGGCTGGAAACCTGGAAATAAAACCGATCGCTTGGGAACAGCAGATGATTCAATTGTCCTTTTTTATCATTGGAAAATTAAAACGAATAAAAGTACTTGGATGTGTTCCAAAATGAAGTCGTTCCAACCACTCTTCCATTAAATACTCATCCTGAAAGTGACGAAGTAGAGGAAGTTGCTTTTATTAGATCACTAATTATTAAAGTTATCCAAAGTTCTAAAGTTATGGAATTGGAATTTTAATCAAATTAATTACCGTTGATCTACGGTCCTTATAACTTGTTACTTTTTTGGTACAATAATTTATTTTCTAGCACTTTCTACCCATGTTTGTTTTCCTTCTCTACTGGTAAATTGCTTAATACTTTTTAATACATGAGTAAAGACTGTTGGAATCAGCTTGAACAGATTAAACATATAAATAAACTAGTTACCTTCGTTACAAAAATACGAGACGGTTTATCCTTAGGCTTAAATCCGTGAAGAAAGCAAGACGTGGGCAGAAAGGACAAAAAGGCTGCTGATTCATAACCACGTCATAACCTTAGATCGCAAAGAAAACCACATCGATCCGATGTTCAAAAAGTCCTAGGAAGAGAAAGTGTCTAAATGGCAAAACCTGTCGGGCATAATCTGTGAATGACAGGCGCACAAAAGAAATTACTTCCCTTACGCAAGCATCCAAGCTTACAGTTCTGCACTATTCAACAGCTAAATGATATGATTTCTGAATTGGTTAAAACATTGCAGACCATACTTGGGGCCAATAAACTCCATCCTAACATCATATTAAAATAAATATAAAAAAAAAATATATATATATTTAAAAGAAAATATTACAAAGGCCATTTATTAGATTTACGTAGGAGATTTACTTTGTATTAAAGCCATTAGTTTTCGTGGTCCGATTGATCAAATAACTTATTTCAATTATTTAATCTTTATTGTAAGGTATTGGTTGAGACAAAAAAGTCAGTGTCACGAGCGGGATTCGAACCCGTGACCCTCGGCTAAATACGCCGCTGCTCTACCAGTTGAGCTATCGTGACTTCCATCCACTCGGACCCCAACTTCCATCTCAACCGCACCCTTTCGAATTTGCCTTCCTTTTTTGCCTTTTTTCAAATGTTCTGTAATATATTAGATTCTCCGCAACAAATGAAATGGCCACGGAGATGAGGATGACAGGATAGCTCAAGTGAAAAAGCAGCGGCGTTTTTAGCCGAGGGTCTTGGGTTCCGATCCCGTCCGTGACACTGACTTTTTTATCTCAACCAATACCTTACATAAAGATTAATTAATTGAAAAAAGTTATTCGGACAACGAACTCTAATGCATCATAAACAGTATTACAACCTTACAGCTGATTATTACTTAATTATTTGAATTAGTAATCTACAACTGACCAATATAATGGCTTGTTCAACATGAATATAAGCTCCAAATGAAGAACGATAGCATCTTCGACTATATGACCGGATACAAGAAAAATCATTTTATGTGCTCTTCTGGTGGCGAATACGGTGACGTCCCAAACTCCTTGACGGATAGGCAAAAAAGCAAGCGTGGAAAGGAGATAATGAAGGGGAATTTGAGGTATCTGGATTAGGTTTAGTCTGTGCCTTGTTTTTTGCCGCACCTACGGCATATTTGGCTCTTTGCAGCTTCTGGGTTTGCATTCCCATAACGCTTTTTCGTTTATAGACTATTACGATCTTTGCGTGAATCCCCTTCACTCGAAGCAAACTCGTTTCCTTTCGAGTGTAAAACAAAAATGAAAATAAATATTTGTTCTATAAATCAAACAAATTAATCGGAAAGATACAAAAATCGGGACCTGATCCAAATAAATTATAACAAAACCTTGAAAAAAATAAATGTATTCAGATTTGAAAAAAATAAAAACAAAAATATGTGATCTATGACATACGCAACTAACTCCTTGCCATTTACATAAAAAGAGCAGGTGCCTTCAAACAAATTGAGAGAGAGTCCTTCCTCGTCCTTTGATGGCTCTGCTCGCACTGCCCGAGCCTGCGGTTGGGGTTTAGCTTATCCTTTGAGATAAGCTCCTCATTTTTGAAAATATTGTTATAAGACGGAAGCTGTGTTGTTTCTTTCATCAGTTAGACGGTCGCATTTCCTTCCTCCTGGCGAGCTCTTAGTCACAGTTTGGAACTGTGTCCAGGATGGGCCTCGCGGAGGCGGCTCATTCGGGATTTTAGGAGGAGGAGAACTTTAAAAGGCTTCCTTTACTTTATTTCTTTTTTTCTTTCTCTTAATCAGAGACATCACTCTGTGAAGGCACTGACTTTTGTTAAGCTGGCCATCCTTTTTGCCTCATGATGGCTTTTCAACTTTTTTTCAGTTAGAAAAGTACCCAGCTTGGCTGTATATCACGCGGCGTAAAGAAGAGTCAATAATTAGTCCATAATTTAGGCTTGGTCAGTACCATTAGTAACTGACTGGACTGGGTAGCAGCTACTAACAAAGGGCCTGGAGGGATATGTATTTAATTTTTTAGGAGTCACGTACAGTTGCAGCCTATATAGGAGCGAAACGAGCAACTAGTTCTCTCTCTCTCTCTCTCTCTCTCTCTCTCTCTCTATCTCTATCTCTCTCTTTCTCTCTCTCTCTCTCACTCTCACTCTCTTCCTCTCTACCTATCTATCTTTCTATCTCTCTTCCTCTCTTTAACTCTTTTTCTACCTTCTTCATCATCTTTTTTCTCCTTTCTCTTTCTTTCGCTCTTTCTCCTCCTTTCCTTTTTCTCTTTCTCTCTTTTTCTTATTCATTTTTTTAGTAATTCTCCCCTCTCAGTTTTATTCTTCTTTTCTCTCTTTCCATTTCGCTCTCGACTCATTCTCTCTTAAACCCTCTTTCTTCTGTTATTCTCTCTCTCTCTCTCTCTCTCTCTTTCTCTCTCTTTCTCTCTGTCTATTTCTACCTCTCTCTCCTTTTTTTTTCTTCTCACCTTCACCACAGCCTCTAACTTTACCACTTTCATTTTACTCATCTTTCCCGTTAATTTATTAATTTAATCTCGTTATTTATCTTTCTTTTACAATGTACTGTCTATTTAAAGCTACTATATTGATATTCTATCCATCTGTCTAAACATAATAATCTTCCTCTAAACATAATAGTCACCTCGATATTTTATTCACATTTAAATATTTTGTATTTTCTCTTTCTCATTAAAATTTTTGTCATATTATTTTCTCTTTAGGAAAAATAATTTTAACTTCATTGCCTTTATTACTGATTCTCGCGTCTTTGAGCATTCAATCGTCTATTTTTCAGCTACTCCCATCTCTTTCATATTAACATTCTCTTTACTGGATATTTTTTTCTAATGTAATGAATTTTACTAGACGAACATAATTCCATAACCCATTCTATTCCTCGCCTCCTTAAACTATAATTGACAGGTTTCAAGAGTTTTGAGTGAACAAACAAAAATAGACAAATCAATAATTTAGACACGAAAAATATTCATCGGGCGTTATTTCTTTTTTGAAGAATATAAAACGACGTCATAGCGGAAATTCGTTTAATAATTCTTTTAGTCACGTTCCTACAGAAGACCATTAAACCCATTAGCATGATGAAAGTAAAGTTTTATTGACTTTTATCGACATATACTTCCACCTGGGGCTGGCATGGGTCAAAAATCTCCATGTAATCGGTAATTGTCGTACGTAAATTGCAGTAAATCTGACGAAAAATTGGATCGGCCAAATTTAAGTGAAAATGCCCGTGGATTATAAATATGTATTTTGTCGAAACGCTACGCGCCCATGTTTTGTCGTTAAATCTTGCAAAAACACAGGTCCATCGTTCAATAAACGTCTGACCCATTTGCAACACAGGTCCGTTTTAATCCCTGGGGCCATTTGTCTTTTATTTTACAACGGAAAATCTGCAAACAATGTTCATGTCATTTGTTTACTCTGTTAAAACAACTGTGTTATTATGACTTGCCTGTTTTGCTAAATTTATTAAAAATATGAGCAATGTACATTGTCTGGTTTATTTTTCGGAGAAATTAACTAATAATAAATTATAATTAACAATTGTTGCGACTATCAAGTAATCGTAAAATTATAAGAATTTTTAGAGCAGATGCAATATCACCTGTTTCGGTTTGTGTTACCTATCTCCTTAATAATAACCAATAATTATTTTATAATACTTAAATTGGCACTGAAAGCGAAATTATTTTAGAACGTCAATGATATCTGTTAGATAGCAGGAAAGCATTAAGATACTTGAAACATACATCTTACAAATTCATGAAACACTTTACGGCAGAAGCAAGTGGACATTGACCCCTAGAACCTTTCATCCTTGCCGATTTGGTCATCGAAATAGATAAAGTAATTAAGTAATTGTGATTAGAATTGATAATGTTTAGCAGGAGAAGAGCATTAGACAATTTTAAAAACCCTAAATTTTAGGGCATAGAATTAAAGTTAGTGGATTCAATCAAATTCCTTGGTGTGAAGCTTGACAGGAAACTTGATTGGAAAGGTCAATCAATAACATATAAAGGAAAGGCACTATATCAATGGTACAATGAAGGAGAATTGTCGGTAAAACATGGGGCATCAAACCATGGATAGCCAAATGGCTATACTGCAATTATTCTACCTAGATTGTTTTTCGCAGCTTTAGTATGGTGTAAAGGTCTAGAAAATACAGAGAACAGTAACAAATTAAGGTCATTTCAAAGACTAGGTTGTTTGATGATGACAGGAGCATTTTCAACTACATCCACCCTAGCACTTGAAATCATAACCAATACCACACCTTTTCACATTGAGGTTAAGGCCAGAGCACTAATAAGCTGCTACAGATTAACTATCGAGGGCAGCTGGAATCATAAGTGCAATAACATAGGTTACTCGAAAATCTCAAAACTACTGAGTAAGGTTAACAGACAATTATTAAGGGTTAGTAATAAAAAGATTAAAACACAACCGGGAAAAAAGTATTTTCAGGTAGTCACCCCTTGTGATTACAATTATAGTTTGGGTGATAACCATCGTAACATAGTCTGCTACACAGATGGTTCACTTATCAAAGGTTGAGGGAGTGATGCAGGAATCTACATACCTAAATTAAGAATCAGCATCTCCTTCTCTCTTGGCAATAACAACTCCGTTGTTCAGGCGGAATTCTGGGCCATTAATGTGTGTTGTAGAACACTTATGGAAAATAAAATTAAGGGAAAAGTTATTAGAATTTTTTCTGACAGTCAGCTAGTCTTAGGTCATTACAAAAAGAATTGCCAACCTCAAGACTGGTAAAGGAAACCGTAGATCTTATCAATAGGATCTCTTACAGGTTTGAGAACAAGGTAACCATTATTTGGATACCAGCACATAAAGGACACCATGGCAATGAAAAGGCGGATGGCCTGGCCAAAGAAGGTTCTAATACTGCGTTTGTCGAGCCACAACTCTACGAGCACAGCGAAAAAGAGTGTGTTAATAACTGGGGCATGAAACAATTCCTTAGGGAGTGGAATCTATCCCACGGACAGAGGCAATAGAAAAAGTTTGTTAAGGTGATCAAACCAGCAGAATCCAAATGGCTATTCTCTAACTCAAGGAAGAGAATTAGGAGGCTGATAGGTATTCTGACGGGCCACAGCCCACTGAGAAGACACCTCTCCGTAATGGGAATTCTACCAGATCCCTTTTGCCGTTTTTGCGAAATAAAAGAAGAAACGGCAAGGCATTACCTCGTAAAGTGTGATAGGTATGCTAGGTATAGATTTGAAATCTTTGAAGGAGAGGTCATCACCAAATCACTCCCCGTGATTAAATGGTCCAAAATCTTGGGGTTTGTGAACAAGTCCAAGAGATTTATGCAGGACACGTGAGCCGACCAAGTCCCGGACCTTTTAGGGATGGTCTACCCAGACTTTAACCCCTCGGTTGGTCGCCCTGATCGGTAAGTTGAACTAAGACAAGTTTTCTTCTGTTTTTTCAAGGATAGTGGTCTCCCCAAAATGTAGGTCTAGTCGATGGACGTTTCTTTATCGCACTTTGGGGATACTATCTTTGAAAAAACAGAAGAAAACTTGTCTTAGTTCAACTTAACCAACCTCATGTACTTCGAGACCTCGTAGTCGATGTCGTCGATTTTTTTTTCGTAATTGTGCAGTGTTAATATAAAAATAGGATGCTGCTCTGATGATGGTCTTATAAAGGCCGAAAGCTTGGCAAGTGATCACAGAGTCTGCTTCTTTCTCTACCTGACAAGAAACCAGATCCCAAACATGTAACATTTATTATAAGTAAAATTCTTCTTTAAATGATTAACAGAACTGCCGACTTTAAACTAAAACCATTACAGAATCTGTACGTAGATTTACCGTCGGCCTATTTGTTAACGAAGCTGAACGACTTTTATTTGAAACGGAATAATGCCCGTTTTTGCGCCCCTTTAACAAGAGGGTATCCAAAATACGGTGTACAAATATTTGAGAGGGAGTGTTTTCCGTTATTTGATTTCAGCAGAAAATGGGTCAGAGGAAGACCGGAGCGGCCCCTCGGCGCAGTCCTCTCACGTAGAGACTTTCAAACAGAGATGACAATGTCAAACAATGGAAACTCTATCGTTTCGCTTCCGATCGAGCAGTCCACCCGATACGTTTACTCCCGCGGGAAAAGAAGGAGAGTGAGAGTGAGAGAGGAACGGGTGCTTAAAAGAGCCTTACGAACACATATTAAATATAACATCTAGTATAAACCATTGATTTTTATTTTTTTATTTTTTGCTTCTTGTCTTTTTACAATCCATTCAAATGAAATAAATGATCATTATTACTCATAAGTCTGAGTTGACCAGACAAAACAGCATAACACACGAATGCGGAGACAAATACATCGAACAGCCAGAACGAAAAATAAAAGACAGGTAAAAAGAATATCTAGGATTGTTTAGTGACAGCGAAGGAAAATCAATCTACGCGACTCACTCACATAAAACTCATAACGAACACTCAACAAACAAACAAATATGAAATTACTACACGACAATCGAAAAATGAAATACTCGAAAACTGATTATTCGGAAATTGTGAGATGCGGTCTGGTGTGACGTAGGTTTTAGAAAAACATTTTCTTTATCGTGCCAACGTTTCAATCTTTATTGAGATCATCATCAGGGCCTGGGATTTACAAGCATTATTTAAATTTAACAAATACATGTAGGATGGGAAAAAAATTATTACAATACAAAAAATATATTATTTATATTCAATCAAAGTATTTCTACTCACTTAAAGGGTTTGTTTTCTGCGGAATTGTGCCATTATTGTGTGTCATGTAGAGAGTGCCAATCAGATATTGCTGTTTTATGTTTATAAACGTTGGATTTTGAAAAGTTGGGGAAGGAAGTCGGTATAGAAAGAAATTTTTATATAAGGAGTTGGCTTCTTTGAGGTGAAAGAATACTCGCAAACGTATGGTGTTTAGTGCCGTTAGTCAATGATTATTCGAAGATCGTGAGATGCTGTCTGGTGTGTCCTAGGTTTTAGAAAACCATTTTCTGTATCGTGCCAACGTTTCGAACCTTATTGAGATCATCTTCAGGGCCAAAGTGTTTGTTTTCTCCGTAATTGTGTCATTCTTGTATGTCGTATTGAGGATGCCCACGACACACAAGAATGACCCAATTGTGCAGAAAACAAACACTTTAAGCTCTGAAGATGATCTCAATAAAGACCAAAACGTTGGCACGATAAATAAAATGTTTTTCTAAAACCTACATCACACCAGACCGCATTTCACATCTTCAAATAATCATACTCGAAAACTCCACACAAAATCTACCAACAGCACACAAATAACAATAACGAAATTTTAATTTAAAACAAAAAATTAACCACTGTTATGACTTATCCAAAGGCACCACCGACTGCCAAAGATAACACCAACACACGCACCCATTCGGCAGACACACTGAAGATGTTGAGAAACCGGAACACAGACCGATATTGCGAGGATGGCATACAAAAATGATAAAGGACCAAATTTCAGTTTCTTTCATGCCCCATACAAACAACTGAACCTTGGCATGGCCTGAAAGAAGAAATATTCTGCTTTGCGACTGTTTGTAAGCTTGAAAACGAATAAAATTCAGAAGTTATGAATTTTAAATGGAATATTGGACAATGTAAGAAAAAAGGCCTGTTTTTTTATTCTTATAAAAATTCAACTTGAGGGCAATGAACAAATTTGATTTGATTTTTCAACATAATTTTTTTGGCTTTCTTTGTAGGAATCGTTTTTTGATTTTTGAAAACTTTTATAGACATATATTTTATTCAATACAATACTACATATTATTTTATTTTCCTACGTCAAAACAAACACAACTCAACTGATACATAATCAATTTTAATAATCTTGATACACATGCACATTATCAATTTAAAATAATATATTTTTAAATTAATTTGTTCTCAGCCTATTGGGTCTATTGGTAAGAATTTTCGGAACACGTGTTTATTATTTTTCGACCTACTATCAGCAAAAAAGTTCCATTAAAATTTGTGACCCTATGTCTCTAGCCACCCTTCTTAAGCTGTTAGAATGACTTACATTATTAAACTTTCCTGTTGGTATTCATTGAAAATACGTAAAAACGACGTAAAGTTTCTTTGATTTTATGTCAAAATCATTCCATCTTTCATTATAACTTGGCTCTTGTTCATATAAAAATGAATTACGTTTGTTGTTTTAAGTTAGACCATTTTAAATAGGATACCATTGAGCTGACTGCAGGTGGTTGAGAGAACTTCCGCCGTAACCGGTTTTTGTTTTGTGCAAAATTGGAGCAAGGCGACGAAGTCACGTCGACGCGAGTTTCCATAATGACGTCTTGAAATTCCGTCATAAAAAGCGTGAAAAGGCTTCTAGGGTGACACACGCTGGATATGTTGATGATGACGTGATGCAAATAAATGATTCTTTTCTAACATGCCCTTGCACTCTCGTAAGTCTTTTGACACTGTAACAGTTTCCTTCTCCCCTATTTACAAACTGCTAAATACTCCACAGTTATTGTTTTTTTCCCCACTTTGGTCATGAAAGTTGCCAGCGTGAGTTTATTATAATGCCCATCAAAAACGGCACGTGATTGTGTTTCATAAGTATATTAGCACTTTGATATAAAGCCCCGTTCCCGCACATTCAGCGCTGGAGGAAGATATTAAATTGGACAACTTATACTGTGCACATGTCGGTGTTTATTGACCAGGCATTATTACATTCCTAAATCTGAAAAGAAAAATTCTTACAAAACATTTTTATCTCGGATTGTTCTCGCCCATTACCGTCTTGTAACTGAAAAATAGTATGTAGTATGCTTTCATGCAGACTTAGCATTTTTATGGATAACCTCCTACCAATATAATTTTTAAACATAGTTTTTATACAGAAATAATTTTTTGTATATATTTCTGTATAGTAATCTGTAGCCAAGGAAATATTTGAAATGAGGTGTACGTAAAGAAACACGCTACTGTTTGACGGCACACCGACCACGACAACAAAATAACGATTCTATCATATCAAGAATAACGATTAGCGTGACCAGATTTTGTCTGTTTTATTAGTTCTACTAAGTGTGCATCCTTCAAGTGTCTGTTTTCTCACCCAAGAGAAGAACTATTAGACTGCACAGGTTTTCGCACTAACAGAGGATATGTTTGGCAGTTTCTTCTTCTTCCTAGCAACACAAGCTTGTTTCTGCTGCAGTATATACATGTCTCCAGAGTCTACAGAATCAAGCCAACAGTGTTAATATCATTTTACCACGTCCTAGTCCGTTATTGTCTGCAATGGTGCTTTGATGAAGGCACAGGCGAAAATTCTTAACCAATTTTATTGGAAATACCCAACCTTTTGACCACCTTGGCACAGTGTTCTACAATCAATCTCCACCTGAAAGAGAGTAGCATGTTGCCCAAGGCCTGTATGACTTAGTCCTTAGTTCATTGCTATAGACACCAGAACCTGTATCCCATATATAGTCGGCATTAACCCTTGTTCCCAGTCTGCTCTATCAGGTATTTCTAGCAAATTTAAATTTTTGGATCATAGCGTCGACAAATATCTTTTAGTATCTAATCCGTCTGAAGTTGCATTTGACTGTGAATTGTTGTTCTAGCATCTTCTTTTATGAAGGTATGTTGTAATGGTGGAAGATTCAGGTGTTCCAGGACGGTTCGTTTTCATTACTCCACATTCTTAGCTGAACTGTCTGCTGCCTCGGTATAGTCCTAAGTATGTGACAAATGGACGTCGTTAGTGATGCACAGTGGAAAGCAAGCATTGTTTTGTCATGTAAATGTACACTGGGTACAGTTTTCCTCGCTGAAACGTAAACCAACAACAGTTTATCAGGTCAACATGTGTTGGTTGTTCCTTACGGTTCTTCCAGTAGATGGCATAAAGCGCGTTTGGGTAACATCAAAACATCCATTAAGTGACGCAGTGTCAACATCAACAACATTATTAAAAAACATCCTTCCAACTGCTATACAGTACTCACAAGAGATAGTTATCACAACAGTTTGAAAGCCAATCAGAATACTTGATTATATATATTATGCACGATGGGCGACCAAGACCCGAGGGGTTAAATGCCTGGGTAGACTCGTACCGTACCCCATCCCTAAAAGGTCCGGGACTTGGTAGGCTCACGTGTCCTTATAAATCCTTATAAATCTCTTGGACCTCTGGAAAATAAATGCTATGACAATTGACTAAATTTTAAGAAACAAAATTACAAAAACATAACTTTTATTGAATCCCTACAATGTTTCAGTGCTCAAAATCTTTTTGACGAATGTTTTTCTTTATCTGTTATTATGTTGTTTATTTGTCTATTTTAATCAAAATAAAATTAGTTGTCCACAAGACTTTGCCCTAATGGATTTTTCTTACAGAAAACATTTTATTCCGCTGAATTAGGAGATTATTTGTCATAGCACCTTCTTTTCTACGTCATATTTGAAAAATGCTTGAATAAGAGTATTATTTAGACATTCTCAGTTTTAAAGCTCATAAATCTCTCAACCACATATCCCTCCAACAGAGCAGTTAGGCTTTTTTCTGCTATGACCAAAATCCTTGAACACTTTTAACACGTTTATTGCCCATGCTGGATTCACATAGTATCATTCATTCCCATCATTCTACATTACAACAAAGTTTCACAGTCGTGATCATTTTTTTCGTCCGGTCTAGAGGACAAGGCTATTGCTTATAGGTGGCCAGGTGTGTCCCTGGAGGTGGCCCAGGATTTTTATAGGGTTTAAAACTCAGGCATGAAAACTGGTTGACACAAAAGAGGAGCAATGTACTCAGTGTACATTTACACTAAAAGAACAATATTGCCTTACACTTTACAATAAAATCAAAGAACTACCAAATTTACCTTATGTCCTATACTTACAACTATACATAGAGCTGACCAACATGGAATCTCCAAATAAAACCTAAGAGAAATAACTAAATCTTTTAGAATACAAAACTTCTTAACCACCAAACTCAACTAATTCCACCCAAGACATTACCGCATCCACTTTGGTCACTTTTTTTGGAGTGGAACAGTCTGACCAAAAATCCACCAAGCCATTCAATTTTCCAATCATATGGTTCAGACAGATTGTCGAAGTTCATATCAACGTCATCAGCCTCATTTTCCACAACGACCTTAATACTCTTTTTGTCAACTAAGTGGTCCAATCCTGCTTCCAAAAGTTCCACACCAAATTCTCGAATATCCTAACAATGCTGTCCAAGCATCTCTACATTTTCGTATTCCGACAATGACATACCCTTAAAAAATGTACGTACATTTTTGAAATTTGTATTTTTACAAGTACAGGCAACAGATGAATTAATAATAAAATTGTTTCTTTGTAATTGTGTAAGAAGGAAGTAGACTGGATAATTTTCATCAACTCCATTCAATCCCATCAGACATTGTCGATAATTTGAAATAACCGCAATCTTCCAATTTACTTAATAGAACTGTGTACATTGCAAATGCACTTTCAACAGAGTATTAATTTAGCTTGAGTGGCAAGAAAATCTATTTACTTCATTTCCTTAATTGGCCACCGGCGTCCTCACGCAAGTGCGAAGTCCCTGTCCTACTCCGATTCCATTCCCCCTAACCAATCCGTATGCATGGAAATCGGCGAACCGTTAAAATTTGCGTTAATCATGAGATGAAATATGATTTTCGGAAAATGTGTTGTGTAAAAAATTTACGTTTTTTTAAGAGAATTGAAGAAAAGATTAGAGCGCGTTAGAGAAAAATCTGGGCCCGAATTCGGGAAGTTTCACTGCGGGAGTCTTCACTATACGATAACTAGCTGGTTCCTAGGTTATTTCATATTTATAAAAATTTTCGAAAACAATGAATCTGTTTGTTTCATATCAAACATAAATACATCTCAAATGGAAAGAACCCGAGGAGCAACCACTTATGGTTACAATATAACACGGCGAGATAATACACAAATAACATGGCATGATCTAAATATCAAGATGCTTCCGATCACGATCTGAAAAATCCAAAGCACTTAAAATACTGAAATCAACCCAAACAAAGATACTGGGCACGACCTAATGTCTGATCTGATTCTTAGAGGGCTGCATAGAAAATCTGTGATCCAGTTATTCAGGACTAATACAACCATCGTTGATTTGGTCTGTCGTCTGATTCAGAAAACATTGAAAAACTGCAAATTATGGCTTATCTATGAATTTTCCAAAAGCACATATAATTATAATTTCCAATTATATAATGACAATTCCTTCCGGGACGTCGAATTTTCAGATGAAATGAAATTTAATATTTTTTGCTCAGATTGGACAGAAAGCCTAATCGAATCAATCGTGTGAATCAATCAACCAAAAAAGTGATATTATTATTTAGTTATTAATGCATATGCTTGATTTTACTGTTGCGAAATGGACAATTTTCAACTTTTGTGCCAAAAATTTTTCTTGCATTTTTCCAAAATAGTAAGAAATAACGCTTTAATTTTTTTATGTCATAACATTGTTCTTTTAACGATCCTTGTCACTTTCCTAAAACGTTGAAAATATCAATAAAATATTAACAGAAACGTAACTACGTAACGTAAACTACAACTTGAAATGGAAACTCAGGTTAAACACAACAAAAACTGGGGCAATTCTATTCACAAAACGACAGGGAATTTGTAAGAATCGGTGACTCAAATGTTCCTTGGCGCAATAGTGTTCAATACCTTGGTTTACACCTCGATAGCAAACTTAACTTTGGTATCAACACTTGTAAAAAGGTTGATAAAGGGAAGTGTGCTATCAAAACTCTGTTCCCTCCAATGTGTAGAGAATCTGGGATGAGTCCCCAAAATAAGCTCATTATATATAAAACCATAGTTAGACCAATGCTGTTATACACCTGTCAGGTAAGGAGCTACTCAAGTAAAAACAATATAAAATGCCTACAAACTACTCAAAATAAATGTTTCAGGTTAATAACATCCCGCAAAAGAAGTGCTCGTATAAACTATATGTACGAAATTTTAAACATCTCATACATTAAGGATGATATGAAAAGGATAACTAGCTCCTTTTATGAACGTAGCGCTGAGAGTACAATTATGACAGTAAAGAATGTAGGAAAATATAACCTCAATAAAAATTGGAAACAAAGAAGGATCAAACACATTTTAGTATGACTGTTATTTATATTATGACTGTTATATATTTATTCACTGTGTTATTATTTACTAAATTATTTAATTTTACTTTTTTGTTTATATATGTATTTATTTATTTATTTACCAAATTAGTAAATATTTGACTATGTATTGTACAAGTCTACTCAATGATTTTAATTTATAATAATTAGTAATTATTTATTAACTTGCTTATTTATTAATTTATTTATAATATTAGCTATTATTAAAGTAAATGTGCTGTTTATCAAACTTATCTATTGTACGTGTCTAGTCAATGATTTATAATTTATAATATATGTAATTATTTATAACTTCCCTATTCATTATAGTTATCTCTTGAAGTAAATGTGTAATTATTTAAGTTAGAAATTCTATATTAAAAAAAATAAAATTCTAGTCATACGAAGGCGATGTGTCCTGAGCCTATTATATTATAATTTATTTAATCTTTCTGCAAGTGGTTTTTATAATAATTTGTCACCACTGTTCTTTATTTCTTTAGGCCAAATCAGCCAAAATTGTAAATATTTTTAAGCCCTCTGCCACAAGGATGTATAATGTCCTAGACATTTCACCTTGTATTCACTTTTTACAAAATGTATGTAAAAGTATCTAATAAATAAACTCCAAACTCAAACAACTTGAAATTAAGAATACATTTGGGAGACACTGTATATGAAAATACATTTTATGAGAGGAAATATGCGCTAGTACAAATTTTCATATCCTATTCATTAATGGTATCAGACATAATGTGTATAAATATAATGTAAAAATGATTATTGGAAGATCGTGAGATGCGGTCTGGTGTGACGTAGGTTTTAGAAAAGGATTTTCTTTATCGTGCCAACGTTTCGATCTTTATTGAGATCATCTTCAGGCCTCAAAGTGTTTGTTTTTTGCGTAATTGTGTCATTCTTGTGCGTTGTGGGCACTCTCAACACGACATACAGGAATGACACAATTACACAGAAAACAAACACTTTGAGCTCTGAAGAAGATC
Source organism: Cimex lectularius (assembly GCF_000648675.2). Classification (NCBI taxonomy): domain Eukaryota; kingdom Metazoa; phylum Arthropoda; class Insecta; order Hemiptera; family Cimicidae; genus Cimex; species Cimex lectularius. The sequence goes on from NW_019392722.1 coordinate 210,320, forward strand.
TCAATAAAGATTGAAACGTTGGCACGATAAAGAAAATGTTTTTCTGATACCTACACCACACCAGACCGCATCTCACGATCTTCAGATAATCATTGACTAACGGTCACTAAACACCACACATAAGGTAAAAATATCACCTCATTTTTATCTTTATGAGTGGTAATAAAAATATATCTACTTAAGTTTTCAACCTGATCCGAAGCTGATTTAGTTTACGCTCCGGCTCTTTCCTCAAAACGTGTGTCCACCCCTGACTAGTATTACTTTAATCAAAGAAACGTTTGATCAACTTTATACTATTACGAAGTTGTTACGAAAAAATTAGTAGAAATATGGCAAAATTCGGCCACACAAAATATGACTCATTTTCAAATAATGTTAGAGAATAATCTCAATAGTTGAGTGTTACGCGATTGTGGGATAACATAACAGATTATAAGAACTGCCATAAATAAAAGTGACAATTTGCGGACATGAATTCCCGTTTTGAAAAAAGACGTGCAACGCGTTTTTTCTTAGATTACCCTATACACCGGATTTCGTATTCAAAGCTCATTCGGTGACCTTTAAAAGCGGCTCAGGTTATTTAAATCCCGTCACAGAGCTTGCCCGTTGCCTCTTTGGTATAAATTTTCATGTATCATGTTGTAAACAGATCGGAGAAAGAGGAAAGTTTGAGGTCGAATTTTTAGAACGCGCGTCGCGAAATTCCCTGGCCGAAGGATTCGCAATAACGTAACAACGCAGAGCCGATTAAGGATGTTAGACAATGGTCGACTTCTTATGGGATGTCCAAATTTGGCAGGCTGCCCTCAGCCTTATGTTTCATGCCTTTATATCATAATTCGGCCCCAAGGTTGGGCCCGATTCTCGTTCCTTTCTCGCTTCCTTTCAAAGAAGGTTTAAGGATTTCTTCCTCGCCTCTTCTAAATTAAATCGAATATTTCCAGCGTGAAATAAATCCTTGGAACTAGAATACTGTTCTAAAGGTGAAGGTGAAAATGTGAGATTTCTACAAATGCGCTCGGTCAATACACATTAAAACGGGTGAATGTTGTAGGCCTGATATTAAATCCTATTCCCTTCTAGAGGGAAATGTCAAATTCCATTGGATTAAAATTGGCAGAAAGAATTAAAATTGATATCTCCTATTTGTTTAGTTGCGTAAGTCGATTTTCTATGACTCGAGAAGAAGAAAAATCCATTAACCTCAACCTACTCCCCAATACCTTCAACTAAATACAAACGCATTTTTCTAACTAATTACCTTCTTCCGTCATTTAAAAGGTAATGGATAAAGAAAAGTTACCAAGAGGGCGATTTATTTTTCAGACACTTACATTTTATGACCAATTTTTCACGTTCCTAATCCTTTGTTAAATAACATGTCAAAAAAAATTATGCTCATTTTTAAAACGCACACAATGCCATCCGTTACCTTCAAAACCCATGAGCTCTTTTCATTTGTTTCAGTTTCTATTTTAATATTAACCTGTTTAAAGATTTTCATATAATCATAAATTTTTTCCTCAATACCAATTAATTCATCCCCATCGCTTAATACCTCAATTTTCCCATGAAACACGTTTTTTGAAAGTTTGATGTACCACACTCCTCAAAAAAAGACTGAACCTATAGTATCAAGCTTACCATTCGAAAACTTATGACATGAAGCGGTTTTTGCGAAATTGTCCAATTGCTGAGGTGTCGTTACAGCGTTGTGAATTTTTAAATTTTTCAAGGTTTTTTCATTGTTTACATTTGATGGGTTTGAGCCAGGGAAACAATTACGATTTGGACCGAAACGGTTCAATAGATTCATTCTTTGTACAATTTAAAGTATATTTTAAAGCTGACCTTAATTTTGGTTAAAAATTATTAGCTAACGGAGAAAATATATTTTTGTGAAAAGTCCGTTAGCAGACTTGTTTTTGTGACATTCTACTCCATTTGTCTATTATAGCCACACAAAAATTTCAACTCATAGCAAACCACCTTGTACATACAGAGCGAGTTTCTCTTTTATTCTTCCTATATTTTTTATTGGAGAATATTTAGAAAACTTGAGACAACTAAACTTTTATTTTTGGTCTAGTTTATCATGATCCACAAAGTTTTGAACTAACTCTCCAAGATCGCAGGATACGTTTAAATAGTAAAATATTCATCTATGAATATGTTTTGAAAGGTTCCAGACACTTTAAAAAAAGAAAGAAAACGTCCCGAAACGTCGTGAATGCCTAGAAGTTAAAGACCTAGTTCGTTTCTGGTAAATCCCACCCTACACAATCGCTTGTATGAGAAGAAATTTCATTTAATCATACATTTTTCCTCAATACCAATTACTTCTTCCGCATCGCATAAAACCACAATTTTCCCATGAAACACGTTTTTTGAATGTTTGATGTACCATACTCCTCAAAAAAGAATGAACATATAGCATCCAGCATACCATTCAAAAATGATGATGATCAAATGTAAACATTGAAAAAACGATTAATTAAGGCTTTTAGTTGAGATAAAAAAGTCAATGGCACGAGCGGGATTCGAACACACGATCTTCGGCTAGATACGCAGCTGCTCTACCACCTGAGCTATCGTGACCTCGATCCACTCGGACACCAACTTCCTATCTCATCCCCACCTTTTGAGTTTTCCCTCCTTTTTACCATTTTTCAACCACGACCACGAAATTAGTGAATTTAATGAATTAAAAATGAAGTATACTTCACTAAAGCTCTCCGTGGCCATTTTATTTGTCACCGAGAATCCAAACCGATTACACGACATTTGAAAAATGGCAAAAGGAGGGAAAACTCAAAAGGTGGGGTTGAGATGGGGAGTTGATGTCCGAGTGGATCGAGGTCACGATAGCTCAGGTGGTAGAACAGCGGCGTATCTAGCCGAAGGTCGTGGGTTCGAATCCCTCTCGTGCCATTAGCTTTTTTTCATCTCAACTAAAAACCTTAATTAATTGTAAAGTATTAATTGGTCAAGCGGACCACGAAATTAGTGAATTCATTGAAAAAACGTTAAAAAATTCAAAAATTCACAAATCACAAAAATGATAAAAAAGATGATCATGGTGATGATGTTGATTATGTCTGGTAATGTGGTTTTATAATATGGTATCTCTTCTTCAATTGTCAAGCTTACTGTCCAAAATCGTATTATCAAACTGTTGTTGGTACACTCTTGGGATTTGTAACTAATATAATGCATCTACTAAGTCAGTAATGTACTGACACTACCAAAAAACAAAACTCCCAAAGAAGCCTCAAGCAAAAAAAACACAGGGGGCCATTTTGATTTATTACTTTACTGACGACTTCACTATTTCTGTTATTAAAAATCCGTATCCAATTGATTTACGAATAGATCTCAACTAAACAATGCTTGCGGTGATGAAAATGACGATATTAAGCATATTATTATGGAAAACTATACAACATAGTGTTTACTCACTTTATTTCTCAAAGAAACTGACATCCAATACTGCTACATATTAATCAGTGGGGAAAAAACATTAAAAAATTGAAAAATGAAGCATAATATTTGGCGAAGGAAAGTTTAAGCCTCGTTTGTTAGCAAAATAGATTCACTCCGGCGTACTCTTTAGGAAATTGATGTTTACCGTGCAAACACATCGTACCGACAGAAATGATGGCAATATTCATAATCTTTGGGATGGTCGGGGCAATCAAATTATCCCCAGAAGGGGTTGGAAATTTCTTCAGAGTTCACGCCTTCCCCAGGACAGTTAGTCGTAAATTTCCTCCAACGCTAAAAGGAAAGTATTGTACTTACAAATCGTCCTTCTCCCCCGGGCAATAGACTTTCCGTGACCGATTGCGATAAAAATTGTTCCTCCCCTCGTAATTTTTATTAATACAATCGCACCATCACGATTTACGACGCCCTCTGGAACAGTTAAAGGAATAATTCCTTATCAACGGATGAGAAACGACATCCCGAAGAAATGCAAAGCAGTATTGCTTGGAAATAAATGTCAAAATTTACGAGTTAGTAGAAATTATTGTACTAACCTCTCTTTTACTCTTCACTCAATTTTTCTACATTTATCTAAGTTGATGAAAAATAATTAACAAATTTTAATTAGATGAGTTGTTAAGTGATACTATTTCTAAAAATGCTCCTTTTTTTAACAATAATGGGTAGGCGTCAGCATGAGGGATAAATCAGGACTAGGTGGGCTAACTGGGGCTTTAAGACTAATCCCTTGTAAATATGAGTAGATGGGTGTCGTCAAAACTTCAAAACAAGTTCAAGTTGAGCTTCGCTTATGTTACAACGAGCTAATCCCGCTGCAACTGTCTCGCAATTCGTCGGTGATCCATCAAAGAACTGCGGATCTGTGACAGTAGCTGTTGGCACGCATTAATACTTGAAAGGAAGTTAAAATGTAAAATTATTATTTTTTATGTCATAATATTTGAAGTAACGGTAATATTGAAATAGTTTAAGCGATAACAGGGAAAAACGAGTTTATAAAGCACGTGAGTGTTTTCGATGGGAACACTTGGCAAAAAATAATTTTGACATTTTTTAAGTAATATACATTAAATATTAAATCATTTGCCTTGCGAAGCATCAAGAAAGCCCCCATACACAGTATTCTTTGTGATCGAGAGATAAGTATATGCGACCCACAACAAGAAACACTTCCTGGATAGTGGAGTGCTGAAGTCTGAATCCAGGTCTGGGAGAAGGTTGAAGGAATTGTGTGTCGGGATTAATCGTTTGAGGAGGATCTCCCCAAAACAACTCAAAAGAGGGGTGTAGACTAATTGGATTGTAGGAAGAAGCATTATGGCAGACTTTACCGGGTTTCGGAAACACTATGATATTGGAGTATATTCAGAGCAATGGAAAGTGGGTGGTACGGAGTATACTGTTGTAAACGTGTGTAAAAGTGACTAGTATGAAAGCTTTCCTAGGGAGTTCTCGAAGGATTGGTGCCGTGACGAGATCAAAGCCTTTGTGCTATGGCAATGGATCCAGGATAAATTTTACTTCTGAATCGTTTTTGGAGGGAGGGACATGTGACTTGAGTTATTCATAGATTACGGTTTCGTTAGAGACATTATAGAGATCGGGATGGGGAAGTGGCACGAACACACTGGGTGAAAATGTTGGACTTTTCAAGGTCGGATATCGTCCCACGTTCCATCCCTGGGACGAAAGGGGGAGAGGAGGGAATCTGGTGTTTTAGGATATTTTTGGTTTTCCACAGGGATCTGGTGGTAGTAGTTAGGTTGGAGATATAAGAGTTAAGGGTTTTGTTATGCAGGATCGCTAGCTTTTTTGATGAAGAGGGTTAATCTATTAAAGGACTGAGGACTTAAAGAAGGTTGCCATGATCTTTATCATACTGTCCTAGCCTGGCTTTTAGCAGCAGCTTTAGAGCAGTGGCTTGGGTTCAACAATACGAATAACTTGATCTTTTTATGTAAGGTTTTGGTCGAAATGAAAAAGTTAATTTAACGAGCGGGATTCGAACCTGCGACTTCGGCTCAATACGCCACTGGTCTAACCGCTTGAGCTATCGTGACTTCGACCCTCTGGGACACGATAGCTCAAGTGGCAGGAGCAGCGGTGCATTTAGCCGAAGGTCGTGGGATCGAATCCTGCTCGTGACACTAACTTTTTCATTTGAACCAAAACCTCACATCCAACGACCAAGTAATTGAAAGAAGTAATTTGTTCAATAGACCACTAAATATAATGGAATACGAATAACTCTGTTTTTCTAATCAATATATAAGTGTATGAATAACGGTGTTCTAACATATCAATTTTAGTATTTGAAGGTAATTTCTAATAATTTTTCAACAAATAATTACATGACACGTATTGATAAATCGTCTAGTGTATGGTGGTTTAATTACAAAATAACCTTTTTTTAAATTGCCAAAAAATCAAGTGTATGAATAATTTTAATGTAGAGTATGTAAAAGTAGTATTTTGCCTTTTATGTTTACTACTAATGTAAGTTTAATATAAGTTAAATTTTCTTTCCTTTTTCATAAATTATGCTGCGGATTCTTCAGTCTGTTTGAAAAATGTCGTTTTTCTTTGCTAGGGTGGCAACTCCTACTCAAAACTGGCCGACGGGAGGAGAGATTGTAAAATTTGTCACGTTACCGAAAACAAAATGTTACAAATTACGTTTCAGGTCACGTCCTGGTCTGCAAGCGAAGACTTTATGAAAATCAAATATGGGCCCGGTGGATGCACTAATGGATTCACACATCAAAACCGGACATATTGCAACACGCGGATGGAACTTGTATCGGAAAATCTTTTCGGGTCAGAACGTCCCTTTTCCCCGGCATAAAAAAAGTATGAAAGAAGAATTCGCCTTTTCAAAAACTAGAAATGACTGAGCAGAATGTCACAGGTTCCTATTATTATGTAAATGCTTTTCCAGCCCTTTGAGCTAGTTGGTGAAGGCAGTAAAATAAAATACAAGAACGCTTGACAAACTCACATTAAAAGCGACAAAGTACGAAGCTAAATTCACATTTTAATTTACGGCTTCAGCCGGCTTTGGTGTACTTGACGGCGTAACTTATTTACGTCTGTTGTAAGTCATTTCAAGGCCTAGTGGTTTTTAAAGAAAATTAGCGGTAAGTTCGTTTTTACAGTTTATTCACGAGCCCTAAACTTTACGTTTTGTACGTTTTAAGCCAGCGTCTACTTAAGACGAGCCATTAATTACAAATTAAACGAAGACCCGAATCAAATTGCCACAGAAGCATCTGCCCTAATCGTAAAGAAATGTACGAACAATTAAAACCTATGACTATTTCATGTTGCGCTGCTCTTGTCAACCAACGACCAAACACAAGTGAACAGTGGGGCAAGACCAGGAATGATATGTTGATATCAACTCAATCTAGGAATAATATTATACATGTTCAGTCACGAAATAGCCGATAAAGAATTACGTAATCCAAGGTTTACGATTATGACTTAACTTGAAGTATCTTCACAGCTGTTGTACTTGTACTGCTTTGAACAGAAGGGCTTAACGTCTGGCTACCTTACTTTCTAAACTAATCTTCGAAAGATCATTTAGAGGCAATTGTATAAAATCAAAGTACGCGACTCACCTCACAGAAAACCAATACGAACCCTCGACATACAAGGGTACAACTCGACGGCATACAAAAAAAACAAAAAACGAACATATTAGAAAACTTGGAAATATACGAATTCGGCACATTCAGCATTTAAAAAAATCTTAACACACTATTAGCACTAGTTCACATTATGCAGGAGAGGCAGACTAAGTTTGATTAAGCAGCAGTACGCATCATATTGCAGATCCAACTACCAATCGTGGATGAGGGGTCAAAGCACTTTTCAATACTTTTTACAAATTAGTACTAATTTAAATTCTATTAAGTGTGCCGGGATTCGAACCAAAAACCGCTAGCATGGCAAATACATACTAGCCAGATACTCAAATTACTCGGCGCCCAATTTATTTTTTTTTAATATTTCGATATAATTATTAAATCAAAATAACGGGAAGATATTGCACATACATCATACTTCTGTTTACCGTGTTGTAATGGCTTTTTCTAAAAGTGTATAAAACAGCTCTTATTTGGAAAACGTTGTCGGTAAGTAAGTCTGTCGAAGATGTGGCTTTGGGCTTTGTAGACACCCAGGGTCATTCGGATCTCTTCGACCCCCAGCGTAATGAACAGGCCTGACAAGCTGAAGAAGATGGATGTGAAGCGGGGTCGACCGGACAAATTGATGGTTTTCGCCCGGCATGTTCGAAAAGTCAGTGGAAAAATTCACCTTCTCGCTCGTAGAAAACCTTTGTCCGGCAAATTGTTTTTAACTCAATTTGTAGCTGACAAAAATTGCTTGAAGGAAATTCGATAGATCTGACAGACAGACTGGGAAAGTTAGAACGAAGTGTATCTGTTGAAATTGTAAAGCGATCTTTGTTTTATGTTATGAACAAATTGTTAAAAACTAGAAATACTAGCGTCTCTTAACATAACAAGGGCAAGTATATTTGTCTCATCGACAAATATACTATATATATCGGGTTGTCCGGAAAATAATGCAGGATTTTAAGTTTTCATTAAAAAAAATCTATATAAAATATTCTGTTTACGTTTACAGGATTACTCATTTGTATGAATGTCAACACTTATTAATCCTCTTCCAAATGATATTGTTTGTTTACCTCTGTAGCATTCCGCTACTTGGAAATAATTCAGTCATCCTTATAATGTCAAAGCGAGAATTTCGTACGATTTTCTTTTACGAGTTTAAACTCGGCCGAAGCGGAGCCCAAACGGCTAGAAACATTAACCAAGTCTGGGGCGAGGGTTGTGTTAATGAGTGCACTGTGCAAAGGTGGTTTAAAAAATTTCGGGAGGGAGATTTCAGCCTTGAAGATGAAGAAGGTCGTGGAAGGCCTTCCTCTCTTAATGATGATGTTCTGCGATCAGTGGTGGAAGAAAACCCCAAAACAACTGTTCGAGAACTTGCAGAGCAACTCAAAGTCAGTAAAACGACCGTCGCTGACCACCTCAAGGCGATTGGAAAAGTGAAAAAACTCGAAAATTGGGTTCCACACTCATTAAACGATCGCCAAAAAAATCAGCGCTTTGATGTTTGTGCATCACTTCTTTGTCGAAACAAAAATGACCCATTTCTGGCCAGAATTGTTACATGTGACGAAAAGTGGATTCTCTACGATAACACTAGACGTTCTGGACAGTGGCTCGACAAAGGAGAAGCTCCAATACATTTTCCAAAGCCCCCAACTCATCAAAAAAAGGTAATGGTTACGGTATGGTGGGCTTCATTTGGTTTAATACACTACAGCTTCTTAAATCCTGGCGAAACCATCAATGCTGAATCATACTGTAACCAAATTAATACCATGCATCAGAAATTGGCAGTAATGAAGCCCTCTTTGGTCAATCGGAAAGGGCCCATTTTGTTGCATGACAACGCTCGACCACATGTGTCACGTGTAACGTCACAAAAATTATTGGAGCTTGGCTATGAAACTTTGCCTCACCCACCCTACTCTCCGGACCTCTCGCCTACTGACTACCATTTTTTTAGACACCTGGACCACTACTTACAACACATAATATTCAAAAATCAAACGGAACTGGAAAATGCATTTATTGACTTTATCAATTCTAAAAATTCTGAATTCTACTCAGACGGAATTAATAAGTTACCAACACGTTGGGAGAAATGTATTGAGAGTATGGGAAATTATTTTGATTAAAGAACATTGCTTTAAAGTAACTAGTTTCTTTTTTTTTGTTTAATACCAAAATCCTGCATTATTTTCCGGACAACCCAATAGATCATCGAGTGAGATGGGCAAAATAGAGACAGAAATGCCGAATCTGTCAGGAGAAACCAGAGACATCGCACATATGTGAATGTGAAGCACTAGTCTCGATGCGGTATAGCAACTTCAACATGGCAATTCTCACACCAAGAGAAGTGCGCAAAGAGGTACTGAGAAAAGTGCTTAATTTCGTGGGAAAAAACGCAAAATCCAAGGAATGGTCTAGAGGTTCCAAAATAGACCTATACAGGTAGCATTTTAGAAAAGGTTGAGAAAAATCTGAAGAAATAGCATCAGCTGTGACATATTGTCATGCCGTATGACGATTACTATTGAAGATTGCGTTTGCAAGGATTTTGGCATGGCTAAACAATCGGTTACATGTCATGGTACTCGCAATTATCCATTGTTTCAAACCTGTTAACCTAAATGACTAATTTTAACCAAAGGATGTGGCTTAAATCTCACAACCTTAGTAACTATATTCCAGGATGGATATTAGTGTTTGCTCCAATTGATTGTTTTGAAATAGATATAAGGTTTAGCCCTCTTTAGCGATGTAATGGGAGGCGGTTGAATAATTCAAACAGTCTGCAATTGATTCGAACTCGGTCTAACTGGGGCGGCCAAGACGGTAACCATCATTAATTAGATGCAAGTGAATTCTCCGAGGAGGAAATGCGCATAAATTAATTAAGCCTCTTTATTTCTGTGTATATTTATCTCTTGGCTCGTGCGCGAATCAGATGAGGATTTTCTTTGCAAATGAAATGTAAATTGTTTCCATTCAAACTAGGGCTGTCGGTGCATTTGAATTTCTCGTATTGCAACAATAGACTACGGTAATTAAGGCTGTGAGGAACCGGGCGCTGTTTCTGCCAACTAATGCCAGTAACGTGCAATACCGAGCGGTCGAAAACAAATGAACAATTACCAATATTTTGATATTTTAAAGAAATCCCTTAAATTTACATTAATAAAAATAAAGGGCACTCTCAACACGACACACAAGAATGACACAATTACGCAAAAACCAAACACTTTGAGCCCTGAAGATGATCTCAATAAAGATCGAAACGTTGGCCCTTTCCATGAAGAAAATGTTTTTCAAAACCTACGTCTCACCAGACCGCATCTCACGAATAATAATTAATAAAAATAAATCGTATTGTATTTTTACAAAGTATGACCTTGTAAAAACACACCTTGTATTAAAGGAGGAAAAGACAACATTTAAATCAGTTAAAAATAGAGTTTTGTTGAGTGGTCCTCTTTACCACTCAAAGAACTTATCAGCAGATCTACGCAAAATAATTTTACATGAAGAAGGAAATTCCCCAAAAGAACAATGCATTAAACATCCTATTCGTTACGTGGTTTTTGACCAGACATGTTTTGGCTTTTAGACGGAGGTCTGTGCGTTGTTTCTCATATTAGTCCTCGTTGTAAGTGACTGAAACCATGAGTTTCAAACGACAAAGGTTGAAATATTGTTTTTATTATATTAGAATTGATATATAACTGGATTTTTGGAATATTCGAACTCCATATAAACAATTCGTCGTTAATTGTTAAAAGTAGATATGTAAGAATGTATTAAGGTAAAATCTCATTTAATTCTGTAGCATTTCCAAGTATATTTGAACTTTTTCCAAATCAAATGTAGCCCATTATCCATTCCTTTACATTTCCCTTTCCATATCTTTTCCAAAACCCTTTCCATAAATCATGAATTTACTATAAATTGTTGTATGGTTTTACCAAATTAAAATTATGTTTGGAGATCGTGAGATGCGGTCTGGTGTGACGTAGGTATTAGAAAAACATTTTCTTTATTGTGCCAACGTTTCGATCTTTATTGAGATCATCTTCAGGGCCTGGGATTTATAAATATTGTTTAAATTATACAATGCTAAATTATAGAAAAAAATGAATTTATACAATGCTAGAAAATGTTAGATAAAAAAATGAATTTATACAATGCTAGAAATTTTAACCTCAATCCAAGTATTTGTACTCACTCACAGTGTTTGTTTTCTGTGTAGATGTGTCATTATTGGGAGTCGTGTTGAGAGTGCCAGCGAGATAATGATGTTTTATGTTTATATACGTTGGATTTTGAAGGGGAAGGAAGTTGGGACAGAAAACATTTTTATATAAGGGTCGGCTTCTTTGAGATAAAAGGAACCGACAGTGGGGAAGAATGGTACTGGTTCGACCTGATTATCCTTTCAGGATTATATAGACGGGGATAATTAGGGAAAGGAAAGCTAAATTGTTGAAGAATTAGACTATGTAGAAATGTTTGATATGAGAAATGTAATGATTGTTTTATATGTTTTGTGTTATGTGATAATGATATATGTATGTTATTGATATTGAATTTGATTAATGATGTTAGCTTAGCTACGACGGAGTTTACATGTGTCCGTTCTATAATTGATGCTGTGCTTATCTCTTGTTGATGTGCACCATTTCTAAAAAGTTACGTTTATTTTTGTTTTGTTCTGTGTGTAACATTTTTGGATCGTTGAAGTCGAAATGGTGTTGGTGTTGTTCCCCACCCCTTCAAAATCCAACGTATATAAACATATATCAATATCTCACTGACATTCTCAACACGACACCCAATAATAACACATCTATACAGAAAACAAACAGTTTGAGTATGTATAATTTAAACAATGTTTATAAATCCCTGAAGATGATCGTTTATTGAGATCTGCCAGCCAAACGTTGGCACGATAAAGAAAATGTTTTTCTAAAACCTACTTCACACCAGACAGCATCTCGCGATCTCCAAATAACCATTAAATAACACATTAAAATTATCATTATTAATTTATATGTCGTTATGTAATGAACATTTCCGTATTAATTGGACAGCTTGTTAAATGGCCTAGGCATTTATAAACTCTTTTTTTTCTATTTCAATTTAACCAGCAATCTTAGTCAGTCAAGTTGACTGCCACTATTCCATCTTCATCAAGCTCCTGTCAACGGTTAATCAACAGTTATGCAACCAATTAAAGGAGCGTCGTTACACAAAATGGCTGGAGAACCTGGGAGAAATCTGCGCAATAAGTATTTTGTTGCTTTATTGTTTAATTTTGAAGGGACAAATTAATTAATTTTATAAAATTCTGTTACTATGATCAGGTGCTGAACTTTATTGATAAATAAGACACTTTATTGTGTAATAAATTATACAATACAGTTCCAAAGGCATTGTTGAAGTTGGGTTTTAAGTCAAACAAAAATATTTTCTTTCTCCTCATGTTTTTAATAAATCGAATTACTTTACTCTCAGATATTTTCCTCTACTCAGATGTGTTGAGCATGAGTTATGTTTTAGGTATTTTACTTGTGGGTTTGGTTTGGAAGTTGTTCGTCATCAAAAATCGAAGGGAAATCAGAGCGTTTTGGCCTTCCAAATCAAAATTTCTACTTCTGAATCAAGTTATCCACTTACTGCTTTTTCTCCTAAAGTGTCATGAACATACACATTTCAAGTTTGACTAACAAGCCGAGCTTCGGTTTTCCTTTTGCGGTAAAACACACTCATTAAATTACGAAAAGGAACTATTTTTCCTACATCTTAAATTAGAAAACACCTTGTCAAAATACGACAACTTCTACCAAACTGAAGTATAAAAGACCTTAACTCTTTACAGTGTTCTAAACACGAATGAATACATAAATGACAATAATATAATAATAAATAAAATCAATTTATCAATTCTATAACAATAATAAACATTCTTTCGAAACACAAGAAGGGATAAAATCGAATTGTTGAAAATACTACGAATTTGTTGTACAACACAACAGAAATTACTTGTATTTATTTTCCACAACCAAAGAGAGTGACTTATACAAAATGTTAATGTTTTAATACTAACACATTTATTATTAATTAATGAATAGAAGTGGAATCGCTATTCTCCGCGACACCTGAGCTATTTTTCGACACACAGAAGCTTTTACGTATTATGTTTCGTAGACGCTGGCGGGATTAAGTATTGGATATCTACCCTCCAAGTCCGGCGCTACCAGGGATAGTTGCTGGCTGTTGCGTAAAGGATTTGATGAATAAAAAATAGTTTAATAATTCGTTTGATAATTAAATTTATTAATTGACAATTTATGACATAAATACGGAAACTTGAATCTGGCCAGAAAACAAACAAAGTTAACGAATATATAGAAATATAGATAGAGAGAGATAAGTTGATATACAAGAATGACAATGTTGAGAAGAAAATGACTAAGGACGTTCGTACGCCTTGTTGTCAACTCTCGACAGGGAAGATCAAACGAGAAGTTGGTGCTTATCTGGGAGCTTGAGATTGGAGTCTGGGAGCCACTCGCCGGACGACGTCAAAGGTGCGTTCGTTCGTACCCGTCGAAGACCGGGGAGTGACTGGCTGAAGATAGCTGTTGTACGTTCGTACGAACAGGTCGAAAACCAGGCAGTGACTCACTCTTTTTACGAGTCTTGCTGAAAATTGACCTGTTTCTCCCTCCAGAGTCTTGATCTTTACAAATTTTCCGTTTTCACAATTATTCAAAATGGTAAATTTAAAATAACAAATGACAAGATTTCCCAACCAACCATTAATAAATAAAAATGTTTACATTGGCGTAAACATATTATATCAAAACTTTAATTAGCAATATGCTAAAATAATTTTTTATTTTGACGGTTATAAGTAGAAAAGATAATCGCCAATACTGCCTGCGTGTTTCAGCGTTTTGCATTTTTCAGTGAACGTACTTTTAGCCCTTTTTGTTATGCAATTATGAAGTAAATTTAAAAAAAAAATGAAGTGTAGTAAAATTATCGCTATGATTTATAGCAATAAATAATTCATGGGTTATATGTTAGTTGGAAAGCGGCGACTTTGTTATTTATAGGTGCAAATGATTTAAGATCCAACACCTCCTTATCACTGAACTATATCGCATGTATTTCTGTCTGGAAATTCCAAATCTAATAAATTTCTTCTTTAGCTATAACAATTTAAAAGAAAACACCGGAGTAGGGATTATTCCACCTCATCGGCCCTATGCAAATATAAGTCAGCTAAGATGACGTGCCCAATCATAGAGGCTTATAGGAGAAAACAAAAACACCCCCTTCTTTATGGCGGACGAGACGTTGTCCGATAGTCTTTAGATACCTTGGGTTTTCAGCCATGGGCGCATGCGAAATATTGCAACTCACATTCAATACGCATTCACACAAATAAATACATTCACACCTATATACATTGCATTCATTCTATTTGGTGGATGGAGAACTGAATATTCCTCAACCCGCACACAATAACAAAACAATCCAGTTGGGGTCGATGGGGTACTTTAATAAATATTCCACCAACAACCAAGTCACGTACACAGCTCTAGGCGAGATAGAAATGCTATTCTACCATCAGCCCCTACCCATTCACTCTAATAAATACACTCCCTCATATAAAACACAGAAACACAAAACATATCTTGACGGCTATATACAATAAAAAATTCCCAATTCCCCTAAAAAACTACCGTGTCTTTTTATTCTTAAATTCGGCGGGATGCCTACACGCTCTCTGTATGGAGCCAAGGCATGATACGCCTCTAGTATGTGGAACACATCGAGCAGTATGTATATAAATCTATGTACTTGCTTAATAAGAAACCTGAAAAAATTTAAGTTGATGCGCTTTCTGTGAACATTCAACATAAGTTTGATAATTTCTGACCAGACTTCCACATATCAGCATGACTCTACACAAAATCATTATATTTTAAACGTATATTGAATTAAATTTACATAAATTAACATTTGTCACAAATCAATGCCAAATAATGGCAACGCAATTATTTATCAATTTTCTAATTATTTTTTGTTTGTTTTTTAATTTTACTTCTTATTTTATGATTTTATTCATGATTTAAGTAACTTCAAAGTTTAGTAAATTTATAATTATTTGCAGACGTGTTGTTTTCCACTTCCTAAAGAACGATCTCGTTAAATTGCCAACAGGTTTATTAAACTATAAAATAGAGACAAATGATTAATAATGATAATTTAATAGGATACCGAGAGACCCCATTCACTTGAATAAATACACTCACTCATACAAAACACAGAAACACAAAACATATCTTGACGGCTGTATGCAATATAAATTTCCCAATTCCCCTAAAACCCTGAAACACGCTACCGTGTTCGAGAACCATTCCTAAATCCCGCGACACGCCTACACGCTCTCTGTATGGAGCCAAGGCAACACACGTCTCTATTATGTGGAACACATCGAGCAACCTTTCTCTGCATAAGGGGCACTTGTGCGGGCTTTGGCCCAAAAGCAAGTGCCCGTGTGTCAGGCGCGTATGGCCAATCCTCAATCTGGTGAGACGATCCCTTCTCCTGCTCAGGTTCTCTGAGGGCCATCTACCTGTCGTGCTCTTAACTGGCAAGAGGCTCTCCGACGACCCCGCCCACTGACGACAGTCTAAATTCGTGGATGCCGTGTACTAGATCGTAGCTGCCAGTTGCCCCGATCTACAGATGGCGTGTCCAAAGATCGTACATGTTAATTATACAAAAAATAATCGTTACTTCAAAATCTGGAACTTATAAGGACGATTTTTCAATGAAAAACGTTTTCTCTTCCATGTCACGAATCAGGTAGCCTATTCCAGCGCTGTTATTCTTTTAAATTTTATTTTTGTCTTAGCGCAGCGTATGTCTCCAATTCCTAAATAATTTATGAAATTGGAACAATCTGTGTCATCCAATCGGCACTTCCGGAAATATTCCACTGTTATTGATGAATAGATTATTTTGACATCTACCATTAATAGTCGCAAACTAAATTTTATAAAGGGCTGTATTTTCAGTCAATTTGTAACGCGGAGTAAGTGAAAAGGAAATTAAACCTTTCATCCTTTAAATATTCTTCGTCGTAATTTTAATATTTTCATTAAACCCCTCGGTTCAGAGGCTGAGATTCACGAGGGGGAAAGCCCTGTCTCTTAATTAACAAGAGACATTGTTGTCAAAAGAAATGACTAAATCAATAGCACAATGACGGTCCTTGCCAAAAATACCGCCGTTCGAGCAATTTTCCTATGTATTACAACTACTCGAGGCTCGATTTTCAAAAGACTTTTCGTCAAATATCCGGGATTTGAGCGATGTAAAAACAGACAAGAGACGAAAACCCCGATCGCAAGCGTTTATTATTCATTATTCACTCTTGCAAATAATAAAAGGCGGCCGAGTCACATTGACCCACTTGTGCGTACATTTTTATTCAAATGTAAGGGAGTACAAGCAGGTTACCTTAGACTAATGAGTGGCACTGAATCCGAACAGCAAATAAATTTCTGGCATTAATAGAGATTTATCTCGCATTTGCTCCTGTTTTATTTATCAGCTGTCAATAACGCCTGATATAAAGTGTAAAACGGTAAAAATACCTCGAAGATTATGGCTTCTACTCATTCTTCCATATAATCCATACCAGATGTAATAATCCACAAATAGGTATCTCGTTACCAACTTTAAGGTTCATAGAAGTATGCTGAATAATATTTTATCTTCCCCTTTCCGTCAGCTCCGAAGGAAAAATTCGAAAGGGGTTTATAATTTTTCAGAAGTAACCTTATTTACGAACATTTGATCCCAGTAAGGTCAAGACGAAAATGGTTGTATCACATCGATAATACGTTTCACTGGAATTCTAAATGGAGCGTGTTGCGGTATTAAATTAATACCGGTACTTCTAGCAGCAAATAAAAACATTCTCGGGAGTAGTTATTTCAAAACATTTCAAAAAAGGTTTCTATATGCTTTTATGACGGAATCTTGAATTACATGTAATCACAAGTGATTTTCTGACAGGTTAGTCTTTAATTACGACACGACCCGTCTACTAGAGGATCTTTATGTTTTAAATAATAAAAGAGAAGTGATCAATCAAGTAGCACTAGTATAGATTAACAACGAATTACTACAAATGGTTTTAGTTGGAAGTTAAGTACTAATAATAAATAATTGATTGCTACAATTGAATAGAATTTTATGCCATTTGGTACGCACTTTGTATGATTTGAGACGATTGTAGTATGCTTCCTTATCTCCACCCTTGTTAGAAGGATACTCGGAACAGGAGTGTCTCGGCAAAACGGTGTTGGCTATCTGGGTTCTCGGACACATAGGTCGTCCAGGGTAACGAAAAAGCGGTCGAGGCGGAATAAAAAATATGATAAAATTAAAAACGAAAATGGAGACCCAGTGTTAGTACTCCAATGATGCTTATATGTGGCCTGTTTAATTATTATCTGTTAATCTTTTTATCTAAGGTTTTGGTTGAAATGAAAAAGCCAGTGCCACGAGCGGTATTCGAACTCACGACCTTCGGCTAAATACGCCACTGCTCTACTACTTGACCTATCGTGACTTCGATCCACTCGGACATCAACATCCCATCTCAACCTCCAACAATTTTCCCTCCTTTTTGCTATTTTTCAAATTATGTATCAGGATTTGATTCTTGACGACATATGAAGTGGCACGGAGCGCTCTAGTGAAGATATACTTCTTTTTACTAATTAAATCCATTATATTTCCTGGCCCGATTTACCAAATGACTTCTTTCAATTAATTAATATTTTTATTTAAGGTTTTGGTTGAACATTGAACTCAAGTGGTAGAGCCGCGGAGTATTTAGCCGAACGTCGTGGGTTCGAATCCCGCTCGTGGCACTAGCTCTTTCATTTCAACCAAAACCTTACATAACAAGATTAATTGAAATTAGTAATTTAGTCAATTGACCACTAAATATAATGGATTTAATAAGTAAAACGATGTATAACTTCTTCACAACTCCTTGTGGCCACTTCATTAGTCGCCGAGAATCGAATCCTGATTGCAGGACATTTGAAAAATGACAAAAAGGAGGGAAAATCCGAAAGGTTGTAGGCTGAGATGGGGAGTTAATGTCCGAGTGGATCGAAGTCACGGTAGCTCAAGTGGTAGAGCTTATTAAAGATTATTAAATCCATTATATTTCGTAGCCCGATTTACCAAATAACTTCTTTCAATTAATTAATATTGTTATGGTTGAAAGTCATCGAAGTCACGATAGCTCAAGTGGTAGAGCAGCGGCGTATTTCGCGGAAGGTCGTGTGTTCGAATCCCGCTCGTGGCACTAGCTCTTTCATTCTAACCAAAAATCTTAGATAAAAAGATTAATTAATTGAAAGAAGTTATTTGGTCAACAGACCACTAAATATAATGGACTTATTATTTGTGTCATTATCACTTTTACTGTGACGCACTTTAACACTCCTCGGACGAGGAGGGACCGTCTGAATTGGTTTGGATGTGCTGATTTACATTGGTTGGGAGGGTGAAAATTATGGTAACGAACTAGATTTCATCTTGGACGAAAGGAATATTTAAGTCTGTTTGTATTGTTCCGTTCTGTACATAAAATGGAATATCAAGGATTTTTCGAAGGATTAAGGATTGGGCAGTTTGGCTGTTGGAACGGCTGACCCCACACTTCCAATCCGCAAGTCCCTATCGGCTTAACTATGATGTAGTTAAGTAGTCTTTTATTTTTGGGAGGCAAATCAGAACTTTTGTCAAGAAGTTGTATAAGAGCTCTGTATCGTGTCGTGATTTGACGCTTCGGTCGTGCTTGAGGACGCGTCAAGCGTTCCTTGGTACCGCACCTTTTCCGCAGTTAGGACGAGAATGTTATTTAAGTGAAGTAAAGGGGAGATCTTTTTACGGAGAGCGAAGGTAATATGAAGAGATTTGGTTACGTTAAATTTTATTATTTCCTTTTCGCACCAAGATTGGTGAATTTTGTTGAAAGTTTCGCAAATGACTGGATCGTATTTACTAGAGAGGATCACTGTATCTCATGCAGATGTGAGTGTCGTGATTTGAGGAATGTAAGCTGTGTTCACCTGGCATACTGTGAGGGCCGGAACGCTACCTTGAGGAATACCAGCATCGATAGCGAAATATGCAGAAAGGTCTTCAATGACTCGGAAAAACCGGTCAGTGAGGAAACTGCATTATGAAATTGTAGGTGGAGGAAAAGATGCCCTTGAACATAAACAGCAAGCCCGGGTACATTGCCGCTACATTTGAAGCGGGTAGGAGAACAAGAGCACGGTCGAAAAGTGGTCCGTTAAGAATAGGCCACGCGGGGTTGACTCACGGCCAATTAGTACGTGTTAGTAGTACGTAATGCGGAGAAAATTTGCCCGATGTGTCCTTTTAATTAAATGGCTAATTCCTTGGGAGATTATGCCTTCTTACAAAAATCGTTGTTGTTTGTAACGTTTTAAATGGCGCTATTCCTTGGCTTCATATAGGGAGCGTTAGGGGGACAATTTGTATCTGTTGTGTTTTGACATAAATTAACTGATTAAAACAAAAATTTAATAGATTTGAATATACCAAAGATTTGGAGAAAACAAAGTCTAACAGTAGTTTAATTTCCATGATTTGGCAGTTCTATGTCGATAGAATCATATGCATAGAACCATAAATATATACCAATTCCTTGGGAGATTATGCCTTCTTACAAAAATCGTTGTTGTTTGTAATAAAACAATCTAAATTGTTTTATATTTATTAACTCTTACTGTATTATCGCACAACTGGGAAATAGAAGAAAATTGGTAAAAAGTCGTGTCTAAACTTTACCCAAAGCTATATATAGATACTTCTACTTAGAGACTTTCACCGGAATCAATAAACTTTATCAGTTTGCGTTTGTCTCGGGAGAGAGTGAGTGAAAAAAAAAAACTATTTATCGATCCGCGTGTAGGTGTGTCGGAGGAAGAAGTCAAGGCATCACTTACAACCCCAACCTTGTAGCTGAATCGCACTTGTGACCCACTTGAGCGACTCATTGTTTTCCCCTGCGGTAAATTTATAATTGGTTCCTCCAGTAAATATTCATTAACTTGTTTTCCAATTCCGACGGGTGTTTGTCTTCCGGGGGATTATATCTCCTCGATTAATCTGTCCATGCAATGAGTCAGGGCAAATTGGATTTTCTAACGAAAAGAAAAATTGTCTTATTAAATTGCGTCAATACAGAACAAGCTGAGTCGGACTTTTGTGAAAAGATTAGGTATAATGGGAGAAACAAGTTTAGAATCAAAACCGTAAAGCGCGACGAGCGTTTGTTTATTAACCTAATAAACCTTAATGACGTTAGAATAACTGGTTTTCAAAGCAAGAAAATTTCTCCCTTGGATCTTTGAGGCTCATTTTAAGTAGATTCCGAGGCGTTTAAGGATAAAGAGCTTCGGACTAATCAAATTAGAAAGATATTGCGATTTTGCTGATTGACCCTTTTATGTGTCCTTAACAAGAAATATAAAGGCAAATTATTCATCTAAATTATTAAGCATCAAAGGAATTGAGTTCAATTAATTTTCCACCTGTTGAAATCTGCTACTTTTCAAAAATCCGCTAATAAAATTTACCATACTATAATAACAATATAACAAAGACAAAACGGGTTTATGATAAAAAAAAAGCTTTCACAATTTATTATAAACAAAATACCTCTCAAACTGACAAGTCAATAGTGAAACTAAACTATACTCGGCTTAAGGAGTCGGAGGGCATGAATAAGGGGTCAAAAGGCCAAACTTTATGCTTTCAAAAGGTTCTAAGGCCCACTTCGTCCATCTTTCAACACAAGGGGAGGCTACTCTGCGAAGTTCTGGGCCTCTAAGCCGCTAAAGTAAAGAAGGAGAAAATACAAATAACTATATTTTCAGACATACGAGGATTTTATAAAACCTTATAAATTTTACGTTAAAGGGAATATGAGTATGTCGAAATTGTTTGTGAAGTAATCAACAATCAATACATCTACTCTTTTTAATTCCCATTAATAAGCATTTGTGACCACAATTATTTTAATCTGTGAAAACTACGTACTACTATCTAACACTAGTCCTCATACAGACTCCAGAAACCAATAAAATGGTGGGTGACTAAACATTTCTTATATGCAACTATTTTGATATATAAATATATATAACTATAGGTCATATATTTATATATACAACTATGATATATAAATATATCACCCCAGAAATCCTTTTGCAAAATACTATAAAGTTCACTAGTTTCGTGGTCCGCTTGACAATTTAATTAAGGGTTTTATTTGAGATAAAAAAGTCAATGTCACAAGCGGGATTCGAACTCACGATCTTCGGCTCAATACGCGGCTGCTCCAACCACTTGAGCTATCGTGACCTCGATCCACCCGGACACTAACTTCCCATCTCAACCCCACCTTTTGAATTTTTCCTCCTTTTGGCCATTTTTCAAATGACGTGTAAAATATTTTTATCTTAAATAAAAACCTTAATTAATTGTAAGATATTAATTGGTCAAGCGGACCACAAAACTAGTGAATTTAATAAGTTTAAATGAAGTATAACTACACGAAAGCTCTCCGTGGCCATTTCATTTGTCGCCGAGAATCAAATAGATTACGCGACATTTGAAAATGACAAAAAGGAGGGGAAATTCGAACGGTTGTAGGTTGAGATGGAGGAGAGTTGGTGTCCAAGCGGATCGAAGTCACGTTAGCTCAAGTGGAAGAGCAGTGGCGTATCTTGCCGAAAATCGTGGGTTCGAATCCCGCTCGTGACACTGACTTTTTATCTCAACTAAAAACCTTAATTAATTGTAAGATACTATAAAGTTTTAACAGATTACAAAGGTGAAAAAGGATTCAGGAGAAACTATAATCCCTTCTTCTTTCTTATATGGTCCACAATTGGCTCCTAAACCAATGAATGAATGACACCCTCGGTCTTTCAAGATCTCTGAAATATAGTCTCCTAATGAATGAACTAATGGAAAAATTACATTATTAAGTAAACAAATGAAAATAATCTTTTACAACAAAATTATGTTTAGTATAGTCCAAAGCACATTACGGTAATGGATTACTGTACTTAATAAATGCGTCGCTGAAGCATTGCTTGATGGTTTACCAACAACTGGAATGTGTTTTTGATAGTATATTTTTTGGGTTTTTTTTTCTGTGATCTAGCTCATTCGTAGGTTAAGAACATTGATTATTCGGAGATCGTGAGATGCAATCAGGTGTGATGTAGGTTTTAGAAAAACATTTTCTTTACCATGCCAACGTTTCGATCTTTATAGAGATCATCTTCAGGGCTCAAAGTGTTTGTTTTCCGTGTAGATGTGTCATTCTTGTCTATCGTGTTGAGAGGGCACGAACGGGGCAAGAATGACACCATTACGCAGAAAACAAACTTTTTAAGCTCTGAAAATGATCTGAATAAAGATCGAAACGTTGCCAAGATAAAGGAAATATTTTGTAAAACCTACGTCACACCAGACCATATCTCAACATATCCGAATAATCATTGTCTAACGATCACTAAACACCATACACGTTAAGAACAGTGATTTACCATTTAGTACTGATTAGCTCAAAATTACACCTCAGTGACAAAAAAGAAATAAAGTTCAAAAATAAAAATTTCCATTCTCTATTTTAAAATTTGATCTATTACTATAGGTTCCGCTTTAGCTATCGATTTTCGTTTGTATAATGGTTAACTCATTTAATTCTAAGTAGCAAGAGTGCACTCGTAGTCAAAAATATTAGCTGGGCCATCATCGTTATCATTCAAATTGAACTTCCAACATATAAATACTTTTTTACAATGACTAATCCGCTAGGATTAAGTGAAAATAAAAGTGAATTTCATCCACCTAAAAGCCAATTAGGCGTTATTAAGAGATGGCACTGGGAACAGGCGGATTATTACCCTGAAGTCAAACAACTACCCTGCTTCTTGTTATGGTACTCATTGTCAGTGTAAAAGTTACCTTAATTAAATGATGATCAGGACATTATACCAATTAAATTTTTATTAATCGCTTTATATGTTAAAAAGTAGAAATCAAGAGTTAAATCAACGTCATTTCCATTCCTTGGCCATAAATAGACTTTGTAGATATTAGCAAACACTTTGAATCCAAGGCAATAAATTCCTCAAAAGTTCAATAAAAAGGATATCCTTTTTCGCATATTGAAATGGACAGAAAAGTAGCGAAAAGTCAAGGTTTTAATGCAGGGCGAGGCAAAGCGCCATTTCCGTTGATTTCTGCCAAATTTCCTCTGTATCTAATCTGTGCACGTGTGTAGCAGGATTTCGTTTCGAATTTCATAAGACTAAATTACATTACGATATTTAATTAATTTTTCTGAGATTTCCGAGTGTCTTGATTCATGTACCTTGACTATGATCGAACATAAATCGATAAAATTTTCTGGATCATTTTGTTCTAGCTATACACGCTGATTTTATCTGTCAGGAATGATTCGACTTTCCTTCTTGGTTTTCCCCTAAGACAGACCAAAAAACATAAAAATTAGGATAACTACGGGCTTATCAACCCTCCCCCATGAACTCACAATTATCTGATTAATAGGCTCTTTCAAAAATATAAAGATTTTATCAAATGTTCGCCAAACTGGTATGTTTTGAATTATAAATCGTTTATTTGGAGCAGCATTTTGCCGAATTGAGCTTAAAATCTCAATAGACTTTACAAACAATACCTTGCACTCTGTAGTGATCAGGCATCATTGATCAATAAACTATGACTTTATCGACTGAATAAACCTGTAACGAGTAAATATTTTATCAAGCACAATACAAACGAACAAACCGATAATTTGAAAGTTAAAACCCAACTTTTCATAATTTATAGTTAGGACATAAATATTTCAAAAGTCGACCATTTTTTCCTGATAACGTTTTAGGTTTTAAACATGTCTGTCAGAACAAAAAAGGCGAGAATAGGCGGACCTGAGGTGATCGGCATTGATCTCCTGCCATTAATTAACTATTGAAGAAATGAATGTCGATCATTTCGAGGCCGTTAACCCAAGGAAGAATGGCTTTAGATTAGTATTAAGATTTGTCCATAATCAGGACGAAAAAATTTACGATTGGTAGCGGCTGAAGGCGCCTACAGGCGATCTCACGCCGAGTTAAAAAGAGAAAGGGTTAGAATTGAACCGTCATACACGTTTGATTGAGCTATTTATCAATATGCACCTGCTAAGGTCACAAATGAGAAATATGTTGTATCAAGACTAGGCTTCCGCGTAAGGTCTCGTGCAGACTTATATCCTTACCATTGCACGATTAATCTGTGCACATAACTAAAAAGAGATTAAGGTTTAAATTAATGTCCACAATTAGGATTAAACT
This sequence comes from Cimex lectularius, assembly GCF_000648675.2. NCBI lineage: Eukaryota > Metazoa > Arthropoda > Insecta > Hemiptera > Cimicidae > Cimex > Cimex lectularius. The sequence goes on from NW_019392722.1 coordinate 234,996, forward strand.
GGCTTTTAATTATAATAACCCGGAGCTTCATGTTACAGATAGATTAATTTTATCAGGCTTTTGAAATGTAAACTGACATCAATCTTATGATAACATTTCCTGCAAGCTAAGCTTGAAATTACGCTAATTAATGTATCAATTTATGAAAAAAAGGAGGGAAAATTCGAAAGGTAGTTTAAGATGGGAAGTTGGTGTCCGAATGGATAATCACGATAGATCAATTGGTGGAGCAGCGGCGTATTTAACCGAAGGTCGTGCGTTCGAATCCCGCTCGTGGCACTGACTTTTTCATTTCAACCAAAACCTTACATAAAGATTAATTAATTGAAAGAAGTTATTTGGTCGGGTAACGAAAAAGCGGACGAGGCGGAATAAAAAATATGATAAAATTAAAAACAGAATGGAGACCCAGTGTTAGTACTCCAATGATGCTTATATTTTGTCTGTTTAATTATTATTTGTTAATCTTTTTATGTAAGGTTTGAGATGAAATGAAAAAGCTAGTGCCACGAGCGGGATTCGAACCCACAATCGTCGGTCAATACTCCGCTGCTCTAACCACTTGAGCTATCGTGACTTCGATCCACTCGGACACCAACTCCTCATCTCAAGTTACCTTTCAAATTTTTACTCCTTTTTGCCATTTTTCAAATGTTGTGTAATCAGGATTCGATTCTCGGCGACATATGAAGTGGCCTCGGAGAGCTCTACTGTTTAGTGAAGATATACTTCGTTTTACTTATTAAATCTATTATATTTCGTAGCCGATTTACCAAATAACTTCTTTCAATTAATTAATATTTGTATGTAAGGTTTTGGTTGAAAGTCATCGAAGTGACGATAGCTCAAGTGATAGAGCAGCGGCGTATTTCGCGGAAGGTCGTGGGTTCGAATCCCGCTCGTGACACTGACTTTTTTACCTCAACCAAGACCTTACATAAAGATTAATTAATTGAAAGAAGTTATTTGGTCCATCATACCACGGCATATAACGGATTTATGAAAAAACTTACACTCTATTTATTTCTAACAGAAAATTTAATAATTTTAATTTTTTAGAACGGAAATGTTTATAGGTTCATTTATACTCACACGCCCAGAAAACATTACATAAACATACACACAGAAATAAGACTAGAGAGAAAGGACATAACACAGAATATAAAAGATGAATGAAAATAAAAGTATAGAAAAACTCTAAATTCACTATTTTCGTGGCCCGCTTGACCAATTAAACATTACAATTAATTAAGGTTTTTAGTTGAGATGAAAAAAGTTAATGGTACAAGAGGGATTCGAACCCACGACCTGATACGCCGCTGTTCTACCACTTGAGCTATCGTGACCTCGATCCACTCGGACATCAACTCCCCATCTCAACCCCACCTTAGCCTTAGCCGAAGGTCGTGGGTTCGAATCCCTCTCGTGCCATTAACTTTTTTTTTCATCTCAACTAAAAACCTTAATTAATTGTAAAGTATAGAAAAACTAAATGTGCAAAGAGAAGTTATTTATTAATTAAAAATTATTACTTAATGTATATTATATTAATTATATTAACAGAAATAACAGAGAGCAAGACAATGAATAAGAACGTAAATGAAAGACAAAAATGAAAGTAGAAAATAATTAGAAGAAAAACGGGTAAATACAAGATAACAAACACATTTCCCCACATTCATTTTTCCCACATACAAATGTAAATTTGGCGCGCGTGCGTGTCTGTGTGTCTTGTGGGTGTGTGTGAAACATTCATTTGACTTATTGATCATACATAACATTTATATGTTACAGAATATCATGTTAATGGGCGTTACACTGTTAAATTTACCCTGTCTTCTACGAGGAAAATTCTATTTCCTCAAAATTAAACCCTGGAGGACGTAATCCACAATAAAACCATCCGGTTTACAACCCAACTCGGTTGTGGCTAATTGAAATTGAAATCATTAAATAAACCGAGAGAAATTAAATCGATTTGTTTGCCAATTAAAATTGTCCATCGCCGCTTTTAAATTTTAGTAGATAATCTTCTGGGTAAGGGTAATCATTTAACAATTCGAACTGAACCGAGAGTATGTTTTAGGAACCCATTTGAATTACAAGCTTTAAAAGAACACATTAATTTACTGTAAGGAAAAGAAACTCTTGGGAATAGTTGAAAAGTTCGGTCCATAGTTGAAATATAAAACTAATTCGAAAAAGTAAATTCCTTTTATCTCACATATCCGTTTTAAAACTAGAAGCTCCTATAAAAAGGTTACTATTAAAAGAGAAAAAATAAATTAACCTGACTGACGTACAAAAGGCAAACCCTCGTTGGAAGGGCTGAAAAGGACGGCCATGATAACATGGAAGGACTGACAGGCTGACATGAAAATCTAGGAAAAAACTGAAAACATGCCGGTGAAAAGTTATATCGAAGACGACGGGAAAAACGCCAGGGGATCAAAAGAATTTTATTACCTTGAAGTAAAAGAGAAGCGCGTTAATGGGCTTTGCATAATGCTTACTCAAAGACAACAACGGATAGTCGTATTTTGTTGTTTATCTCGAACTATACGTATTTTTATTGTTATATTAATCACAACATACTTATTTTAATGAAAAGCGAATTAAACGAGTTTTAATAAAAATATTTAATTCTGGTGGTTGATTGAAAATTCATCAATTCACACTAGAAATGATTTCTGCTCTTAATAACGGATATTGCCTCCTCTAGCCTCGCGGAGGGTTTTAAGTCCCCTAAGCATCGAATAAATAAGCGACTGGAGTTTTGAGAATCCCATTTTTCAAAAAGACCAAGAGTACTTATTAAAGCATAAGCGTGTAAAAAGATCACATCAAAATAAATCGGTAATTGAATCTAAAATCTCCAAAACCTGAGGAAACACAACAGGTTGATGATTTCTTGGGTAGCCAGGGCACAAAGTAATTTTGGGTGACGAAAAAGCGAACACACTGGAGGCAGGAGGAGCTGCAAAACCATACATAGACCTCGAACATATACTTGGGTTAACAAAAACAAATACAGAATCCTTCATCAGAGAATGGATCCAAGTAAAACAAACAGAAGTGTTTAGCAGTGTTAAAACACAGTAAACTTATGTTAAAAGAACCCTTATCAAGAGTGGCAAACTCACTGCTTCAGTTAGAGAGGGCCAGACTCAGAGTAGTGATAGGACTATTATCTGGTCAATGGCATTTGAGAAAACACCTACATATGGGCGTATATAATGATGATACCACTTGCAGATTATGAAATGAGGAGGAAGAAATAGCCACCCATATCATTGTCGAATGCGAGGCTACGGCTCAATTAGAAGGCCCTAGCATACAGAAAAAACCTAGGGAATGAAATTTTTGCAGCAACAGTCAATGAACTAATACTTCTGAGAAGAAGGATAGAGTCGCTTGCACGAAACTAGGAAGGTTCAATAAGCCAGAATGCTGCACTGCCTCGGGAGCACAAGCCCGTTTACTAGTACACTCGTCATCATCATCAGTAGTAGAGAACCTGGTATGTGGACGTCTAGTGCCTAGACTATTTTCTCGAAGCCTTCAGATGTCTGTTTTAGAGCTCACCCTTCCCGTTTGGAATTGACTACTTATCAAGGAATCGTTTAATGACGATTTCGAGGAAACGTAAGTGCAATGCGTCTCTAGCCGCCGTACATTGCAGTCCACACCAGTGGCTTACAACCTCTGTAGAACATCATACATGGTAGAACGCGGCATACCAAGGACTTGGGATGTGTAACGGATGCTACCGTCCGTCGTTGACGAAAGTAACTGCCCTGGCGAGATCTTTATTTAAAACCATGCTTTTAAGATCAAATAATTTTTTTTACTAAAATTTATTGCATCATCATCAAAAAAAAAAAAATTACAAAATAAACAAACAAATTATCTCATTGGACAATTTGGCTCTGGGAAGGATGAAGAACTGGTTTTCTTTATTTTTCATCTAAAGAGTGTAAAAGGATTAGTAACACTATAAACATAAACAACAAGGTTTTAGAAAAACATTTTCTTTATCATGCCAAAGTTTCGATCTTTATTGAGATCATCTTCAGGGCTCAAAGTGTTTGTCTCTGTGTAATTGTGCCATTCTTGCGTGTCGAGTTGTGAATGCCCCCAGTGTTTTAAACATAGAAATCACCACAAACAACCAAACACCATAATTAACAACATACATAAAGCCACAATACATTTCAAAAGGAACATTTTAAACATAGAAATCACCACAAAAGAGCACACACAACACGTCACACAAGAATGACACATCTACACAGAAAACAAACACTTTGAGCCCTGAAGATGATCTCAATAAAGATCGAAACGTTAGCACGGTGAAGAAAATGTTTTTCTAAAACCTACGTCACACCAGACCGCACCTCACAATCTCCAAATAATCATTGGCTAACGGCCACTAAACACCACACATAAACAACAAGTTATTAACGTTTTATTTACCTACTTATTCAAGAAAATAAACTAATAAATACAAGTGTCCGATTTTTTATTTTTTGCATAATTCATTTAAGTTCCTTTCTACAATGTTTCTTTAAAGAAAAAAAGTTTTATAAATAAATATGTAATATTCTTAATTTACTCTGTATATTAATATTCTAGAAGTATGGCAATTTCTGTGAGATATTTAAGGAAAGGCGCAGAGTTGCGAAAGTACAACGAACGCGAGAAAACTGAGCATTAATTGAAAATAGCCAACTTCATGATTTTTCCTTTGATATAAAAAAAGGTCTGAGATTTGCTAGCAAACGAATTAGTCGGTGTCTTAAGGCAAAAACAAGCAAAATAAGTTAACTGAAAAATGTATAATAAGGACGGCTAGATAATAGAATCATTAAAAATTTAATTTTAAATCCTATTCCCTGTGCAACCTACAAACGAACTGACTTAGATAAGATGTACTTAAGGTTTAAAATATATAAAGGAAGTATTTTTCAATAAATTTTAAACTTTATGTAAATTTAGCTTTCTTTATCACTCGATTTTTTCCTGCAGCCCATACACGAAAATAAATATCGATTAACGGTCACTAATCACCACACAAAAGTAGCAATAGCAAGATGCGAGGTCACGACGTTTTGTTTAATCGATGAAAAGTCCTTCTTCCGCAATAATTCTATTTTCAATGTACCGATGCGTATTAATTCGTCAGAACTGCATGTAGGCAAGTTTTAATTTATGCATCACGATTGTTTACCAAAGCCACGAAGATTACAGGCCAATAGATCTTGTCAGACAAAAGAAAAAGTTGGGTAAACACGTGTACTAAAAATTGTTTGTTTACAGATCCACGAGTAATCGCTTTTGACTATTCTTCTGAAACAATCCCATTACGGGTTTTCAGAAGTTTACAGACTTTAGATCGATCTACGACCTTCCACGGCAACAATTCGTGAACGGAGTTTCTGCAGGTCGTAGAAATCATTTACTAGAAAGTATCAACAGTGATTGTCCTAGAACTGACAACTTTTTTTCTTCCACTTTGCAACTATGTGCTGATTGATAAAGCATGCACAATCTGACTTACAAATCTGACGAAAGACTTCAATAAAACCTTTATGTCATTAATCACATAAAATTATAAGCCTTAATTATTAAATTAAACATGACTCTTTAATTGAGTAGTTCCGTTTTAATATTAAAAACCAAAAACTCGTGTTTTGGTCTCACATATATTATCAGCTTCTCGGAAAAACTTTGAATAATGGATATATAACCTAGCCCGTCCCATGAGAGCAACATTTGTTCGGTGTCTCCTAAGGGTTCATATTCAGTCACCTTTTATTCTACCCCTCTACAAGTGGTAAATAAACAATATAACCACAAAAATCCACAATGATACATACAACATGTATTGAGTATTAAATAACCACGGCCAAATTAAATTATTGGATTCCAATCAGAAACGTATTATCTAGTTATGATATCTCTTTTTTACTCTTGTATGAAAACAATCCTAACCATACATGAAAAGTCTAATTCTAATCTCTTTAAGTCTTCCACTTAGGTTGCAAAATGGGAAAAGTTCATAATAAATATTATTCTCTAAAATAGGACTGCTCAAACAACACGTACCCATTGGTCCTCTGTGGACTCTCGTTGGGTTCATGTTGGAGAGGTAACATGAACTGTAGCGTCTATGAAAAAATAAATATTTTGAACCTGGAGCCGTATACACGGTGTCCCAGTTCCTTCTGACGAAACTCAGGGAATCGATTCTACTCTTCATTTGGAGCAAAAAATGCCCACGAGAAAATTTTCGGAAAGTTCTCTGTTTTGAAGATATTCGTCAATTTAGGTTTTTTCAACTTTTCACTACCTTACCACATAAAAACGCTTACAACTTCTAAAATATTGAGACTACAAAAAATCCAATTACACCATTTGAAAGAACACTAAATTTGTTGTAAGGTACTTATATCTGAATGATATAAAATATCAGATAAACTTAGCCAATATCAATTGGAACATGTCAAAATTACAAAATTTAAAATTTTGCACGTTGTACTGAGGTTACAAAAAATACCTACAACTTGTCAAATTTCACAAAAAATTTTTCATCTAATATGCTTTACGTTGATATATCCAGGTTGTTAAATAACGTTCTAGTAGAGTTCAAAAATAACAATTGAATGTTCGAAAACATGAGCTAAGGTAAATTTGGATGGGGGGGTAGAAATAAATCAATTAGAACTCGCTTTGTAAAATAAAAATCATACTTGTTTGACCGGTTGAATTTTCAAATCCTGGATGGGATCGAAGTTTAAACAATAATCCACAGAATGTATCAGGTAAGGTGTGTTATTGAAAGATTATGATATTAATATTATTTTACAAAGCGAGTTCTAATTGATTTATTTCTACCCACGTTTTCGAACATTCAATTGTTATTTTTCAACACTACTAGAACGTTATTTAAAAACCTGGATATATCAACGTAAAGCATATTAGGTGAAAAAGTTTTTGTGAAATTTGACAAGTTGTCATGGTATTTTTATGTAAACTAAGTACAACGTGCAATCATGACCAAAATTTTAAATTTTATAATTTTGACATGTTCCAACTGATATTGGCTAACATTTTATGTCATTTAGATTATTGCAAATAGAAGTATCTTACAGCAAATTTAGCGTTCTGTCAAATGGTGTAATTGGATTTGTTGTAGTCTCAACATTTTGGAAGTTGTAAGCGTTTTTATGTGGTAAGGTCGTGAAAAGTTGAAAAAACCTAAATTGACGAATACCTTCAAAATAGAGAAATTTCCGAAAATTTTCTCCTGGGGTTTTTTTGCTCCAAACAGAGTAGAATCGATTCCCTGAGTTTCGACAGAAGGAACTGGGACACCCTGTATATAGGTTTGTAAGGAAACGAAAAGGTAGGCGTTCCTTCCATATATTGAACGAATAGTAATGAAACCCGTCATGAAAATTGTGCGAGATTTTGCATCTTTGTTTTTTTTCATTGTTTATTGTATATAGTAATTGGTAGATATCCTGTGCCTACATTGAGATTTAACAAAAGGTGAAATGGAGAAACTCTAGCGATGCTAGATTCAGCAAACTTATAATGAAACAACCCTCATCAAGACTGGCAAAATCACTGCTGCAACTGGAGAGGGCTAAACTCAGAAAAGTGATAGGACTACTAATCGGTCACAGGCATGTGAGAAAACATCTAAACAACATGGGCATATACAACCCAGATCCCATCTCCAGATTATAGAATGAGGAGGAGAAAGCAGCCACCCATATCATCTTCTACTGCGAAGCAACAGCTCAATGGAGATTCAAACTAAAATACGAAAAAACTTAGGGAATGAAATTGTAGCAGCGACAGTCAATGACCTGATACTTCTAAGGAGAAGGATTGAGTCTATTGCACTGAACTAAGGAACAAGGAAGGTACAATAAGCCAAAAGTCTGCAGTGCCTGGGGAGTACAAACCCCACTTCCTAGTATGCTTATCACCATACCATACATCGAGATTTAATGTATTTATTAGCGTGTTTGTTTAAAGTGAGGCCGAAGGTGTAATACTGAGTGTCCCATCTACCTTCAAGAATGAATAAAAATGTGAATGTGCCTAGGTTTAAAATCTGATGCGTTTGGGCTGAAATGACCTAGCAATTGACAACTATTGGGCATAACTTGCATAGCGGAATGAATAAGATCAAGGTCCTGGACGGGAATTCACGCAACTGGGTGATTCATAAAGTGTGATATCACGATATAAGCTCAATTCAATTATGTAAGTACATTTATCAGTATCTTATACAAATCAATCAATTGATACGTACATGAGATATGTGTGCATGGTTATGATTAACAAATTGAAATAGTTAAATTTGAAAAAAAAGATGGCTTGTGGTAATAGCAATTTTTTCAAACTTGCTATAATTTAACACTTTGACGTAAATTTCAAATTGTAAAGCTGATCTAGCAATTTTATATTTTTGGAAGTATGAAAAAAGTATAATTTTAATACATCAAATTCTTTCCCCCTTTTCAAATAGCAGCTATCTGTGATCTTTGTAGTAGTCCATATATTTTTATTAAAAGAATTTCTTAAACTTTATAATTAACTTTTCAATTAATTAACCTTTAATTGTAAGTGTCACGTGCGGGATTCGAACCCACGATCATCAGCTAAATACGCCGCTGCTCTACCACTTGAGCTATCGTGACTTCGATCCACACGAACACCAACTCCCCATCTCAACCACAACATATCGAATTTTCCCTCCTTTTTCCCATTTGTCGCCGAGAATCAAATAGATTACACGAAATTTGAAAAATGGCACCGATCACCAAAACCTCGATTAAAGATTAATTAATTGAAAACAATTTATTTGGTCAATCGGACCACGAAATCCAATAGAATTATAATTAACTTAGATATTAGAACTTAGAACTTATGAACGGAGACTTAAAATATTGAGCCAAAGTCGTGAAAAATATCGCTATCTTAATTTATTTCGCTATCGCAGGAGAACAATAGGGTTTCATCCATCCTTTCACTTTTCAAATTACTGCAGGATTGTATGTGTATTATACCATAACGATTTTACGTCAGTTCTTTCATTATTGTTCAGATATACATAACATATTTTTACTTGTAATTTTAAATATTGATTTTTGCAGCCATATTTGTTCCTAGGCAACATTGACAAAAAATCAGGATCATTCAAGTCGTGGCGATTCAACCCCCACGTTACTGCAGTTGTATACACCTGAGCGTTATCGGTAGCTACCGATTGATTCAGATTCGAGCGTCAATACGGACAATAGGCCGACGCCTTTTGTCTTTCTGCGAACAATGGATCTCCAACTCCCAGCATCACTTATCTCAATGGCAGTCGAAGCGAATAATTCCAAAAAGATATCCTGCAATTGTCAGTAAGGGACTTTTGTCTATTTTGTTTTTCGCTCTCCGTCATTAATAGCGGCTATGATGGTTTTTTTGCGATCGGTTTAAGGATAAGAAGTCAATTATAAAACATTCGTACGTTCTTGAACAATTTTCTTTTAGGATATGTTCATAAAAGCAATTGTTCTCATATGCAGAAAACAATATACACTATATTACGGTAAATTATCGCACTACGAGAAATAAATAACTTACGATCTATGCACTTTCAAACGGTTTATCAGCTTACTTACCTAGAACAAAAAATAAGTTACATCATTAGTTATGAACATAGGATATAAATGATTGTATGGGAGATAGATTTGATATAGTGATTTTCTCGGTCACATCAGTCGCACTACATTCAGCATTGATCTCTCTCCCTCTCCCTGTGTGTGTGTATTTTAGGAATGAAAGATAGTAGAAAAGCAGAAAAAAGAACAGTTAGGGTGAAACAAAAGGTTAAACCAGAACTTCAGTAAACGGGAACGGATCAGGTCTTGAACGGAGATAATGTTGAGGTCATTGCAGATGGTGAAGTTAGAGACTAGTAAAGAATTCTTCTGGTGAATTTTGATTGGAATGCTTCGATGGATTCTGTCTGTATGTCCAAAAAGGTCGATTTATTGTTTTGGGTAGTGTTAGTCATGCCTAACTTTGGTCCAAGTTGTCCAAGTATTCTGTTCAATTCTTGTCGATTTAATCTACTGTGTCTTTAATCTGTTCTCTAAGTACAATCCGAACTATTTCATTGGTGTGAATGTCGGTATTCCTTGGCGTATAATCTAGGACAACAATCCAGGAGTTGTTTTAATGGAAAATTGATCTGGTTGCATTTGCCCTCGTTGAATTTCAACTTACATTATTTGCACCATTCTGCGATGAGTTCGAGATGTTCTTCAATCTTCGCGGTGAATAGTATGAGATTGGGTGCGAAGATTAAATGCTTATGTTATACGGGGGTGGTGTTGGAAAGGATTGGCAGGTCAGGATCGGATCAAGACTGCTCCCTTGTAGGACGCCTTGGCCCTGTTGCTTCTGCAAGAACCCATTGCCACATTACTCTGAAGCGGCAATCTATTAGGTACAACTGTTTATATAAAAATCCGTTTTGAAAGATAATAGCTAGACCAGGGTGATGAGAGGGACTACCTTTCTTCTTACAAATACTGACACGGAATTGGTTCATATAAGAGATCAATGATTTTAATGAAACTTTTTTCATAAATTCTAGGTCGAAAAATATGGGAAATGTGTCCGAGCTTTCTGCCGAGAAATTTTTTAATCTAATTTATAACCTTTTATGTAAGGTTTTGTTGAAATGAAAACGCTAATGTCACGAGCGGGATTCGAACCCACGATCTTCGGCTCAATACGCCGCTGCTTTAACCACTTGAGCTATCGTGACTTCGATTCACTCGGACACCAACTCCCCATCACAACCGACAACCTTTCGAATTTTCCCTCCTTTTTGCCATTTTTCAAATGTCGTGTAATCAGGATTCTCGGCGACAAATGAAATGGCCACAGAGAGCTTTAGTGAAGTATCCTTCATTTTGCTTATTAAATCGATTAGGCTAAGGTATTGGTTGAAATTTAAAAAAAGTCAGCGTAACGAGCGGGATTGGAACCCATGACCTTCGGCCCAATACGCCGCTGATCTAACCACTTGAGCTAGCATGACTTCGATCCACTCGGACACCAACTCCCCATCTAAACCGACAACCTTTTGAATTTTCCTTCCTTTTTGCCATTTTTCAAATGTCGTGTAATCAGTATTCTCGGCGACATACGAAGAGGCCTCGGAGAGCTGTTGGTGAAGACATACTTTGTTTTCTTATTAAATCCATTATACTTAGTGTCCTGATTGGCCAAAATACTTATTGGGAGAAAAATGGCAAGAAAGAAAAATTCGATACTTGTAGGTTGAGATGAGAAGTTGGTGTCCGAGTGGATCGAAGTCACGAAAGCTCAAGCGGTTAGAGCAGCGGCTTATTGAGCCGAAGGTCCTGGGTTCGAATCCCGCTCGTGACACTAGCTTTTTCGTTTCAACCAAAACCTTGCATAAAAAGATTAATTGATTGAAAGAAGTAATTGGGTCAATCAGATCACTAAATATAACGGATTTACTCATTTATAGTTAGTTTATATTCTTTGTGGTCTCTGTCTTGGTATGCACGTAATTCGAGGCTATTATTTATATAATATATACTATAATAACTATAAAATAAACTAACTATATAACTATGGATATTATATGTTATATAATATATCTTTTTTTACGTATAACCAGAAAATAATATGCAGGATTTCACTAAAAAGATTATTTATATAAAATATTGATCGATTCAGATTTGTTTTTAGCACTATTTACAGTCCTTTGATAAAAATTTCCATAGCAATAAAAATAGATATTTTATGACTGGATTCGCCAAGGCTTTATCCCCGATATCCCTAATTTTACAAAAAATCCTTATCAATGATCCGGATTCGTAATTATATGCAGCTCAGCATGGTATTTTTGTCAACAGAAGCCAATCTTTGATAAACAAAAATAATGTTCTGTAAGATAAGCATAATTCATTCCATTTCTGTGATACGAAATAGACCGACCTCGCACCATCGTATGAACTTTGCACCTAATCAAGATAAAAGAAGAAGTAGCCAGTTGCCTCAAGATGCCTGTAAAGACCCTTCGTGATGCCAGACCGGGATCATATTAGCAGCACGAAGACGGAAAGGGGCTACAAACGGCTATATATATTTTGATAAATATCTTCAAGTACTACGATCGAACACAGTGGTTTGAAAAAACGTATATAATTTTTTTACAACCTAAAATTGAACTGTTTGGTCTGAATAGCCTACAATTATGCCAACGCTTGAAATATTGTCCACAACTTCCCATCAAAATATTATTCTTTCTTTCAGTAGAAACCCATGTAGAATAAAACTTATATTTAACAATAACCGTGTAGAGAAGATTAGATATTTAATAAATTAGTATAATTTACTTAGAAAAAATTCGGTCCCACGCAACTTTTTTAAAAACGAGAAAAATGAACTGATATGAAGTAATTTGAAGTAATAGTATTTAGTAAGTAAATTAAAATATATAAAACTAAAAAAATTACAATTTGATTAAATTTCATACAGTCAACTGAATGGATAAAAATAATGTCAGAACAGTAATATTGATAAAGACAAAGATAATTGACTCTTTATGTAGAAAAACGAAAAACTTTTTTTCGTGTTTTTTAGTTTTTCATTGACCATCTATGTGTCTGTCTTCTCACGATGATTTCAAGGTGTGTAATCTACTCACCTTGTGTTTCTCCGTTCCCACGATCGCCGGGAGAAAGAAGTAGGAAGCATGATGGCAGAGACAGAAGCAAGGCGGATGTTTGGAAACAAATAAGGCAATGATCATCAATGATGAAAAAAAACAGTGTTTATAACCATTATGAAATCTAGTTTTACCGGTATGATGTAATGTATGATGGCCTCGTACAGTTGAACAATTTGTAATTTTTTTGTATCAACTCAATATTTATCTATCTGTTTATTTCAGTAAGTTCAGTCTCTGGCAATTTATGTCATATCTGGTTTTTCTTTACGATGATTATTCTAAAGTTTATTTCTTTTCGTTTTTGCTTATCTGCTGTAAAAATTTCTAGTAACAACTATATTAAAATTAATCATGTTATTACACTTTATGTCACTATGGCCTACTTAACATTAAACATGGTTTCGTAGTTTTGGCATCTTCTTCTTTTATTAATATAATCTAAGATTTTTCCAATAATGTAATCACCCCTTTTGGAAAAAATAACCCAGGCCGAATGGGCCAATGCTAACTGAACACCATAAATAAGGCTGAAAGAGAAAATAGGGTAGAGGGTCTTCCAGATAAACATAATGGCGTGTGCGGAACAAAGACATCTAACAATACCAGATGACAACAAATAAACCATACCAGTTGAACCAAATGGATTCAGTAATGATTGCATCGGTTCTAATTTATAAATTTATATGTACGTACAGGTTTTTCAAACATTGAAATACCTTGTTGTTAGAAGCGAGATCCTGAATTTAAAAGTGACTTACTTTGAAGAAAAATCATTACAGGCTATAAAAATTTAATATTATTATTAACTATCCTATCAACGTAATATATGGAATTTTGGATCCGCAAAAGCTGCATTAACTCACATGCAAGTTAAATCCAACATTGGAAGCACATGTACCTGGAAAATCTAGGAAAGCTAATACAGACTCCAAAAACAAATAAATTGGATATTTCCTCATAAAACTATAAAAAATAAAATCAAACGCCCATTATTAAAAATGGCGTCAGAACAGAGCCAAGATTTACGAAAAAATTTCACTCTTCCTTCAAAACCATTCCAAAATATTCCGCCCTCATCCTGACATAACAACTAGAATGAATATTCAAAAACCATCGAAAAATAACTAGTCCAGCCACAATTCTTCTATTTCCGCCAAAAGTTTGTAATTCTTAAGAGGTCCAGTGTATTACCAAAAACTTTCCCCAAAAGCAGCTCCTGGATACTACCCGAAATACTTCGAATCCTCCCTACAAGAAGCACAATCTTCTAAGCTCCTATTTATTTACGAATTACCGTAAATCTTTCTTCTTTTATTTCTTTCAAATACATAATTTGTTGTAAAACAATAAATAAAAGAATTTTAAAAATAATTATTTTTGTCCCTTGTTATTGGTTTATCCTTCTCTAAACAGTAATTATTCAGAAATCGTGAGATGCGGTCTGGTGTGATGTAGGTTTCAGAAAAACATTTTCTTTATCGTGCCAACGTTTCGATCTTTATTGAGATCATCTTCAGGGCCTGGGATTTACAAACATTGTTTACATTTAACAAATACATTTAGGATGTGGAAAAGTGAATTTATACAATGCAAAATATATTTTTTATATTCAATCAAAGTATTTCTACTCACTCAAAGTGTTTGTCTTTTGTGTAAGAATGGCACAATTACACAAACACAGGTTGTTTTTCTGAAACCTACATCAGACCAGACCGCATCTCAATTTGTTCATCTCTGAATAATTATCGATTAACGGTCACTAATCACCACACATTTCTAAACAGTAAGCTCTTCGATCAGATTACCACGCAAAATTATTATGAACAATTTTTTACAATTAATTATAAATATACATAAATGAACTAGACAAGAATACTAGTACTTTAGTAGTAGAATACTACTACTTTAAAAACAATACTATTTTTTACGGTTTTATTGACATGCCAACGCCCACAGAGAGGCCAAATAAACCAGAATCAATTTAAAAGCCCCAAATAAGTGCAAATAAAACAGATAAATAAATACAAATAATCCGTGTCCTTTTACTCGCAATAACCACTACAAGTCTTCAATAAATTTAAAATAAATTAAATGTTAATTCGAAGGAATAGATGATTGATCGTTTCAACCGGGTCGAACTTCAAAGGGTCTTGTTAAAGGTCCATCAGGATGCGGATTTGAGCGACAAGGGCATACACGACCCGCAATAGCAACAACGAGAGACTTGGAAATTAATTGATTGTTTAATGTTCAACCATTTGAGAAATCGACAATCGCGGCTTCCTTCCCCTTTAAAATTAAAAGATTTTTCATCTTTTGTTTCTTATTCTTGCTTCTTTTGAATTTATATTTCATTATCTAACTTGCAATCGGAACCGATTGAATTATAAATTTGTTTGAATATAAATCGGATGAAACTGCTTTCCCACAGAGGAGGTTCCACGTATGTTTACTTATGTATAAGGATAAGTCAAGGCTTTCAACTTAAGTCGAGCTTACCTCTAATACCAAGGGGAACACAATGTTACATACATCCTGCATCATTTTCAACACCAACAAAAATGTTATTCCAAAAAAGGTGTTCCTGTTTTAACTTTGAGCCCATTTATTTTGTAACGTTATTAACTGTTTTTAATTGATTTCTGGCGTAAATAGCTATAATTTAAGAAAATATATAGGCCAATAGACCATTTGTTTCTCCGATTCATCATTTACACTAGGTATCTTTAAACATCACTCTAGCTTTTCTAAAGAAAAATCGGCTTCTGAGAATGATATATCATATCGAGCATGGTTGCACGTGCAAATCCCACAATGATTCACACAAAATACACGTTATTCAGGCTATTTTTGTGGCTTGAATGCCAAAACAGTCTTATATTGTGTAAATCAAAGTGTATTGTTCGACTTGCTGCGTTTCTCTCTAATCTATCTAATCAATATCATTTTTTACGACGAGAAATAATTTATAAATGACAATAAAACATTATAATATAATTTATGGCTATTTCTTTCTACAATAATCTCTCTCTCTCTCTCTCTCTCTCTCTCTCTCTCTCTCTCTCTCTCGTTCTAGCTACAGATTTGTAATTTTCTCACCTTTCTCTCTCTCTCTCTCTCTCTCTCTCTCTCTCTCTCTCTCTCTCTCTCTCTCTCTCCACATTAAATGGCAGAAAGGTCCATGAAACCTATGATTGCGTGGTGAAATCAGGGTGTTCGGCTACTCGTGTTACAAACTTTCCCACTAGATTCTACATTCAAAACGGAACCAAAAAGTCCTCATTAACTATGGTCCGAATCTCAGCAGTTTCGGAGTTATTCCATTTTTTCTGATTTCGTAAGTTTTCACGACTTGGTTTCAAGTAAACAATGATAACTCCAAAACTAGAAGGTTTTGGACAAATCCGTTGATAACATTGAAAACTACGTTAAATTTCCAATAATGTGACATCAGTAATAAACTTGTAAACGGTCGTGAAATAAGCGTTTGAGCAGCGAGAAGTTTGAAAAAAAAAATTTTTTTTCAAAATTGAAACACTTACTATGGTGATTCTAAACTACTATTTCCAAACCTAGAGACGAGCAAATTTCAGAAAACCTACTCCCTTCCTTTGTGTAATTTCTTTTTTAATTACTTTTTTCAAATGTTAAGAAATTGATGTAGGAAAGTAGAAAAACCGTGGCTAACATACTGGTAAGGTGGAAAATTACAAAAAAAACTTAAGGAAATTTTGAATGAATCTATTAAACTTGTTTTTAATTTGGGTTCGATACTGAAATAGCGCAAGTGTTTACTTATTTACCAACACGACTGCAACTTTGATTAAAGGATTATTGTATTATTATTCTCCAGAATAAAAGAGTTTTAAGATTCAATACGTTTTCTGTTAACTATGTGATATCTTGCTAACACTATGGATATTTTGTTGTGATTAGTGAATGTTAATCGATAATTATTCAGAAATCGTGAGATGCGGTCTGGTGAGATGCAAGTTTCAGAAAAACATTTTCTTTATCGTGCCAACGTTTCACCCTCAACACGACACGCAAGAATGGCACAATTACACAGTAGACAAACATTTTGAGCCCTGAAGATGATCTCAATAAAGATCGAAACGTTGGCACGATAAAAAAAATGTTTTTCTGAAACCTACATCACACCAGACCGCATCTCACGATTTCTGAATAACTATGGATATTTTTTCTAATGAAGAATATGCTGATATACGTCTTACGTACGGGTTTTGGGGGTTTAATGCGACGGCAGCGCGTCGAAATACACTGCGGTGGCTGGAGAGCATTTCGAATCGAAATTAAAAAACGTAAAAAAAATTCATTCAAAATTTCCATAATTATTATTTTATTTTTTATTATTATTAATCGTTCCACCTTACCAATCCTTCAGCCAAGGTTTTTTCCTTTCCTTCATCAATTTCTTCATCCTTGAAAAAAGTAATTAAAAGCAATTGCACCACTAAAAGGATATTAAATGGAGTACGTTTGCGTTGAGATTTGCTGGTTTCTAGGTTTGGAAATAGTAGTTTAGAATCACCATAATAAAATTTTCAACTTTGAGAAAAATATTATTTTTCAAATGTGTGGTGATTAGTGACGTTAATCGATAATTATTCAGAAATCGTGAGATGCGGTCTGGTGTGATGTAGGTTTAAGAAAAACATTTTCTTTGTCGTGACTACGTTTCGATCTTTATTGAGATCATCTTCAGGGCTCAATAAAGATCGAAACGTTGGCACGATAAAGAAAATGTTTTTCTGAAACCTACATCACACAAGGCCGCATCTCACGATTTCTGAATAATTATTTTTGAAAGTTCTCACTACTAAAACTCCTATTTCAAGAACGTTTACAATAATGATAAAAATTTATTGAAAATTTAACAGTAAATAACAACAGTAACCTTTTTTAGTTTGCAATGGTATCAACGAATTTGTCTAATACCTTTTACTTTTGTTGTTATCACAGAAAAAGTGGAATAACTCCATAAATGCTGAAATTCAGGCCATAGTTCATTAGGACTTTTTGGTTCCATTTTGAACGTAGAATCTACTCGCAAAGTTTGTAACACGTGTAGCCGAACGCCTTGTATAGATTATTAATCAATCAATCTCTCTTTCACTTTGTGTGTTACGCGGACATGCCATGTTTTCACAAAAGGACTACATTCAACAAGGTACATCCTTTATTAAAACGTAGTACAAACGGTTATAACTTGACCACTTTGAGAACGAAAACGTTTAGATTTAGTCCCTTTCTGACAATCCGTAATTACCTATCATTTATTACCTAAAAGAATTCCTAACTGCTGCTATCCAAATAATTATTACCATTAAAAATATTGTACATACTCAATATGTACATCTCCTCTACTATCGTTTATTACCTAGACTGCAACCGTGATTCATACTACTATTACTACTGTTACATAAACTTCTGCAACTGCATTTTATTATCTGATTACTCATTTGTATAATGATCAATAGATTGTACTTTTTTAATTCGCATTCTCTTTGAAGTTATATTTATGATTTTCATTTTAGTTATTACATAAACTGGCTGACATCGTGACATTGACTGATATTCATAACGGCTCTGTGAGCTGGCCTCGTCGAGCTGTCACGTGAAATTTTCATTGTGCCACGATTGCTCCTGTTTTATGTATCACCGACCTTCATTAAAATCCCATAAAAATTTATTTTCGCTCAATTTATTTCAGCGGAGATAGAGAGGCGGATTTTATGAGAGACGTGATCCCAGTGGCCGGAGTGCGCATATTGCATTTATGCTCAGGCTGTATTTCTAATAAGAGAGACCTCGGAGGATGTCGGTAGGAATACAGCTCGATATCCTCTTCCACAATAATATCCAATATCAATATCAAACTAAAAATTTTAAAATACATTTGAACCATCCTATTGTTGGAAAATACAATTTTTTGAGATTTTCGTTTTACTTTGAACTATTATTGATTCCCCTTTTGAGTCGACAATGCTTAAAGAAATTAAAATAACATTATGGCATTGAAGCCATTTTTAGACGACTAATGCCTTTAAGAATTAATATAATTAATAAATAACGAAAAATAAATGGAAGCTGAATCTAACGAAAGAAAAATTAAGGCCAGTTTCAGGATTTTAATTGATCAGCCGTGTGCCATATGTACCTACGCATTTATTCATTAATGTAAAACTTCTATGTTATCTTAGTTTTTTATTAACGTCTTTTGGGTTGATGAAAAATTAATACATGTTTGGACAAAATTGATTTATTTTCGCAGGTGCTTGTCACCTAAAGGAGCTAAATCCTCAAATTTAATTTATGGATTATAATAAATACTTCGGTTGACACAGGGCACCTGTTCTTAGGCCAAAGCCCGCACCGGTGCCCTTTATGCAGAGAAAGGTTGCTCGATGTGTCCCACATACTGGAAACATGTCATGCCTTGGCTCCCTACAGGGAGCGTGTAGGCATGCCATCCAGTCTGAAAATGATACTCGAGCACTGCAGCGGGTTTCTGGGTCCCCGTTTTTAGGGGAAATCGGGGATTTTTATTGTATATAATATGTCTTATGTGTTGTGTGTCTATATGTTTTGTCTGAGTGCATGTATTTATTAGCGTGAATGGCGAGGGTGAAATATAACGTCATCATCGCCCCTCGAACGTGGAGAGCGTATGAGTGTGTGTTCAGGGTCGATGGCGGAATATTTATAAAACTACTCCATCGACACCAATCTAGATTAGTTTGATTATATGTCGGTGGAGGTATATCAAGTACTCCACGGACCAAACGGAATGAGTGTACTGTATGGATGTATTTATGTGTATGAATATATTTATTTGAATGAGTAGTGTTTGAACGTGTAAATAGAATATAGAATTAGTTGAGGACTGAAATACCTAGATGTCGGAAGCCCAGTCAAAAAAAAAAAGTAGTACGCGATTCCCGATCATTGTGGTCGCGTTTCGACCTCTTGTCATCTTCAGTGACGTGTTTTAACCATTATTATTAAAAACTGAGGGCAAACGTCTAAAATAGGCAGATAGAAATGATACAAAACGTCTAACGTGTGTGTATCTCCTGTATAATACATTCATTTTATAACAAACCAGATCTGTTTTTCCAGTCCGAATATTTGCTAATACGAATAGGGCTTGGTCCAAATAGGTTATGAAATGGATGTTTAAATAAATAGATAGATGGATGAATTGCTTGATACATAATTGACTGAATTGATTTTTTTTTAATTAACTAAAACGTTGAATTTTAAATTATAAAGTTGATAAATAGGTATCAATAAAAATTGAAACAAATAAACAGATTTATAGATGATATTTTAGGTTGATCGATAAAGTTCTTTCTCCAGATAATCCGATTATTGTAAGGGTTAAATTTTTTTTTCAACCAGTTCTGCTTGCTAACAGAAACGTGAGGCAACTAGTGAACTTTTCTTTGTTGCTGTCTAACTATAATGGAGATTAGTTGTATAAAGTCTTTAGTTTCTCACAAACCTAATATCATTTGATCTTTGCGGTTAGCTACCATAAAATCGGAAAAAACACATCCGATCGAGACGACGGGTCTTAGGGCAGGTTCGATTTTGACAAAGCCAACACATTCGACCATTACTTCGGTGAGACATACACCTGAAACATGCTTCTAACGAAGCTAAAATCCGTGACAACCTCTCATCCCTTGAGCAATGTCCCTCCAACCGAAAACCGAAAACGGTTATCGGATGCCGAATCATGAAGATCCTAGCTTTGAACTCATCACTAACCGAACCCTCCGTGAACTCCACTCACTTCATATTTTTCTTGAAATATTCAAATATCCTTTTCCAAAAACCTGTCAAACCTATCCATAGAGCTTCTTCCAATCGTCTTGGCCTTCTTTCTTATACTGCTCTCAAGCCGTTGCCGACTTTTCACAGTTTGTTTGGCTATTTTATTATAGACGGAAGCTTCACAACTTGGGGGTCAGAGAGAGCGAGCACGTAAGAAAAAAAAGGCTGATGGGGATGTAATAATTCAGGTGGAGGAGGTATGGCCTTTCACTTATTGTTGTGTGCTTGATGTTCATTTCTTGCTATGTCATTATTTTTGGCGTAAGAGGGAAAGAGAAAAAGCAAATACATACATACTCTTTCACACATACATACTCATACCCACGCATACTGTTACACATACGTACACACACATCCACACATACAAATATATATTTATAATATATATATGCACAGTTGTACATTCATACACATAGATAAATATCCACATACATACATATCAGCTATCTTATAGAGCTTCTTCCAACCGTCAAGTCAACATACTTCCCTTTACAATTAATTAAGGTTTTTGGTTGAGATGAAAAAAAGTTAATGGCACGAGCGGGATTCGAACCCACGATCTTCGGCTAGATACGCCGCTGCTCTACCACTTGAGCTATCGTGACCTCGATCCACTCGGACANGAATCCCGCTCGTGCCATTAATTTTTTTCATCTCAACTAAAAACCTTAATTAATTGTAATGTATTAATTGGTCAAGCGGACCACGAAATTAGTGAATTTAATACTTCCCTTTCTTCTCCAATGATTGATCCTTACACTAAATTCTCTCTACTTTCTCCCCAGATCAGGTTTGGTCCTCAACATTCCATAATCCAACAAGTACAAGTTTGGACGATATATTCTCATTATTAATAATGCAATATTCCTCTATAATAATTCTATCCTTAATACTGTGCTATAAGCGGGGCAATGATGAAGCAACAAAGATTGGACCGTCCCAAAGAAAATGTGGCACTTCTCACCGAGCTCTTAGGAATAAAATACGACGTATGATAAAGTACGATTTTAGATAAAGTGATAGCAACCCCATGCTGACATATGGAGGCGAATTTTACACGTACAGGCTGCATGTTTTAAGTAAAGAAGACAAAAGTTTACATGTTACCTAAGAAATATAAAAAAAATCACGGACGGTCTTTTTTAAAGGAAAATAAGCCTATAAAAAAATGTTTACTTAAATCACAGGGTTCAGGCGGAAAGCAGATTTTATAAAGGTGTCAAGTTTATGTATCAGATCGTCAGCCTTGATAGCCGAATACATAAAAACAGCGTAAATCTCTTCATCATCTTATAGAAGAATTTATCGGAGGCAGTAAAGAAAAGAAACCTCCATCCAGTCTGTTTAGAAGGCCGGTCGCAAGGTCCCATTTGAAGATTGAAAAAGCGTCTTTCGTCTTGTTGAACGATAAGGGGCGACGTTGGATTGTTGTCCTGGGATGCGGCATCTTTCTCGTACGATAACGACTACGCCACTCCCCGGCAGATAAGTATTACGAGGTTCCATTTGCGAAACATGCCAACTCCTGCTTTCGTATCTATTAAGTTCAAGGTCCGACCTTCCCACTAAGAATGTACACCGATTTTCGTTTTCGAGGCGGGTAAAATTAAGATCAATCATAAAATACTACTTTTGGACGTGTGAATAATCAAAAACAACAGGGAATCATTTCTAGACGAACTTTTATAATTCAACTTCTAAAATGAGAAATTGAGAAGGTTTGGAAACCGGTTCATCCGGTGCTATTATTTTATTTTTATTTCAAGCTTATGAATTGATCAACAACTAAAAATAACAATCTTTGACGTGTTGCTATTATATAAAATAATAATCAAACAAAAATGGTAAAGGGTTCAGTGAATGCCGAATAAATAAGGTTATCCTTTTTGATTATATGTATTTAACGTCAATATACACGGGAGAGGAATTTATTAAAAACTTTTTGTCGTATTATGCAAGTTTATTTTGTTTCGATTGGCCCGATTGGATTCTGATTGGCAATATTTGGCATGATAGGTTCATATGTGTTTTTTTCATTATACACTGCCCATAAAAAAAACCGACCACCTGTGTTTTGCACGAATAAATGGCCAAATATGGAAATGCATATTTGCTCAATCTTTTAAGCCACAGACCTGCGCTAGATCTCATCTTTTAGACAATTTTACGCTGAACAAGTTGGCTTTTTAAATGTTTTGCTAACTTCAATCGTTCATCAGTAAATGAAATAATTCGGGAACATGTTAATTTTTGCACATTTTACAAAAATTTCAAATTGAGCTGTGGAACCAAGATATCGTCCTTGGAGCGGCGTCCTAAAGAAATCGTTAGGAAATTTTAATAAACTTTTTTTTGTCACCTTCCACTTTGCCCGATTTCTCAACGTTTTCGAGTTCTTTGCGATTTTTGGCAAAAAAAACTTGTTTTTTACGTGCCATTGGAAAAAACCGATCCCTCTCTCGCTCTCCCGATTTTCAAGAATGCATAAATTTTGAACAGTCATGTTTTCGAAAATTATACGTTGTACAAAGTGTTTCTGAGGATTTTTCGAAAAAGTGAACAGGGAAGCGACAATTCTTACTTTGACCTTTAGGGATGCGGAATTCATCTGCTTTCGATAATCATTGTTTACCTCATCACGTAAATTCTACTTTTTCTTCCCATTTCACAGTGCACTGCCACAATAGTTTGGCTTCGAATAACGTATTGAAACTATAGATTTATTAAAACTAGGAGAGAGAGGGATCGGTTTTTTTCCATCAGCACGTAAACATTTAATCGAGAATCGCTCAAAAACGGTTGGGAAATCGGGTAATGTGGAAAGTGCCCATTTGAAAGTCTATTAAAATTTCCTTTCAATTTCTATAGGGGGCAGCTCCAAGGACGAATTCCTGGCTCCACATCTCAATTTCAAATTTTCGTAAAATGTGCAAAAATTAAAATGTTCCCGAATTTTTGAATGTACTGATGAATGGCTGAAGCTAGCAAAACATTTAAAAATCTATCATGTTCAACGTAAAACTTTCGGAAAAATGAGACTCAGCGCAGGTCTGTGACTTAAAAGGATGAGAAAATATGCATTTCCAAAGCTGGCCATTTTTCGTGCAAAACCAGGGAGACGATTTTTGTATTATTTATTTTTAAATGGGCAGTGTATATAGGTACACGAGAAATCGTGTTAAAATGTTAACAGGAGAGAATTCTGTTGAAATGATGTTAAACTACTAATCGAACTTTGTTGAGTAAGCCTATTACGCAGGTTTACATTTCTCACATAAGCGTTTTGGCTTCACGCCATATTCAGCGAGGAAAACTGATTACTGATTTACAGTTAATTACTTACCGCGGAATTTCTTCAGCCCAGGTTCAGCCCTCGGTCTTTTGTGTTCTACCTTTTCAAAACTCCAGGGATAATCACCCCACAACGCATGCAGTTCTTAAAGCTAAACACCATTCATTATTAAATACATTTTTTCCTATTGAAATGTCATTCACTCAAATAGGGTGGTGGAATCTCGATGTCTCCATCACCTTCTAAACAAACTTTGTAACTAATCTAATTGAGGATCGATGATTATTTAGTATACTATGATCGGCCACGTACTACATATTCACACTAATAAATACATTCAAACTCAATGAACCCAAAAGGAAATCAAAACAAAATATTTTTGCGTCATTTATACAATAAAATAACGATGTTTCCTCCGGAACAGAGAATCGGAGCAGAGACTCCATCAAATTGGTACCGTGCTCAAGCATAATTTGCACATCATTGGTGGGATTGAGTGACATTGCCTGCATCCCGGATTTATACGCGGTGTTTTGCCAAAAAATAAGTGTTTGTGTGTCAAGTATGGCCTATTATTAGACATGTGAGTTACCCCTTGATAACTGTGCTCTTAAACTGAAGAGTTACTTTGCGACTCGACCCACCGACGCTGCAATTCCTTAGTGTTGTGTTTGTGGCTGTATATGAATATTAATATCAGAAACTAAAGAAGAGGAAGAGAAAGAAGAAGAAGAAGGAGAGAGAGAGAGCGAGAGAGAAAGAGTGAGATAGATAGATAGATAGAGAGAGAGAGAGAGAGAGAGAGAGAGAGAGAAAGAGAGTGTGTGTGGTGAGAGTGCGTGAATAAGAATTAGATTGAAAGATTTCGACATTCTTTTAATGAATAGATCTATAGACAGATAGGCACAGGTAGATAAACAATGTTAAAAGTTGAACAGCAAGAATTAAACTATGTAAAAGTAAAAAAACAAACAGTAAATGGAGAAATGAAGAATAATCGAAAGAGCATATGAGTATATTTATCATGCCGCCGGGTATTCTTTCTTTTTCTCTATTTCCATATTTTTTTTATTTTAGTCATTAAATTTATTCGAATATAAAACTCTTATTTGAACCGTCCTCATAAAAGCGCCTCCTACGCTTCTTAGGAAAAAGCAAACGAACTACTTCATTCCCAAATAACCATAAATCAATTGTTTCTCTTAATTGGGACTCGACGTGATAAATTCTAGCAATGTTTACATTCAGAATGTAACCGCTTTTGCCGGAAAAATAGCGTGGACAGCCTAATAGAATATAAATTGCACAAGAGTACTATTTGTAGATAGATACCCTCAGTGTATATTCAAATTAGATTTAAACTAACAGCTAAAGTCATGAAACTCATGCAAGTGACCAATTGGAAAATTTCAACGTAAATTTTTCATTTGAAAAATTCAAGAAATACTAAATTAAAGTATACATGAAATCATATTATATACATTAACTTTCTCCAATGATGAAATAGCACTCAGACCTAAAGTCATTGAACCTGTTAAGCTAAAAGTATAAACAAATAAACATTGCTATACTCGTTCTGACTCTTTTCTGAGGAACGTGTGGGCCATTCAGCACCAGTTTTAATTGGAACCGGTTTTTGAATTGGTGAAAGTTTATTAGAACTAGATTTTATATTAGCGAAACAATGGTCGAAATATAGTAACTGCCTGTATTGAAAAGAATAAAATTGTTGTTTATATATTGTAGATCGTTTTACGAGGGACAAATTACATGTTCATCGACCTCCCTCTTTTCTTCGCCGTTCTTTTCTTTTCTTTCCGGCATTTTATTTTTACTAATTAACTTTTCTGACAGCCAATTATGTTCACATTTAGTAAGCTTTGCTTGTTAAAGTAACCTATCTTTACGTCATATATCCTTCAGGCGTACTCCATGACCTCGTCAATAAAATATATATGTACTATTAACACGAAATACTTTGTACATACAATAAGTATGTATACATGTAAAAACATGGCAATCTGATGACCACAAAACTAGATATTACTCGGGATAATTGGGGAAGGTCCTTCATTAACTCCAATAAATCAAATTCACAGACCAGACGTCATTCGCACTACCCCACTGTATTCCATAACGTTCGTGGGTTTCTCCTTTCAAACTAATAAATTACGTTTACTCAGTACAATGATACAAAAACGAACTTTCTTCATTCAAACCAATAAATGCAATCAAACAACACATATCTCATTCACTTGTGCCACAGAACTAAACAATCCGCGTTAGTAAAAATAATCGTTCCCATAAATAACATGTTGTTTATGTAAAGATTTAAATCATACAGAAAGTATTAGGTTTTATTGTTGTCTATTTGAATTATGCGTCGGTAAATTTTATTCAACGGCGGTAAAAACGTACTTTTTTATTCAATTCAATAATTTCAATTGAATTAATTTTTTTTCGGGGTCGCTACAGCAGTGGTCATATGCCAGGGTGCCGCTGTTTTCGTTAAAGAAAGCGCATTTGAAGGTATGTAAGGTTGGAATTTAGGGCCTCTGGATTCGAACCCGGGACCTTTACCTTACTGAGCTGAGCGCCGTGTCAACGCCTTACCGTTGCAGCTATCGACGACCTTGTTGTTCTGTTGGATTGTTAATATAGTTGAAAAAAGGAGAAAAATATGAGTGAGAGAACGAGAGAAAGTTCCTAGATAGCTATGTATATAGATATATAGATAGATAGATGGGTGGATGGGTAGGTAAATATTCAGATTGATAGATAGATAGATAGATAGATAGATAGATAGATAGATAAACAGAGAGAGAGAGAGAGAGAGAGAGAGAGAGAGAGAGAGATTGTAATGTTTTTTATATTCTATAACAATGAGATGCTATTTAACTATTAAACAATGATTTTCATTTTTGTGAGAAAAACACAAGTCGAACGGACTTTCATCGAATAAGACAATAAATGTGAATCCAATAAGAAAATTAATGAAAATAATAATTACAATTAATTAAGGTTTTTAGTTGAGATGAAAAAAAGTTAATGGCACGAGCGGGATTCGAACCCACGATCTTCGGCTAGATACGCCGCTGCTCTACCACTTGAGCTATCGTGACCTCGATCCACTCAGACATCAACTTCCTATCTCAACCCCATCTTATGAGTTTTCCCTCCTTTTTGCCATTTTTCAAATGTCGTATAATCGGATTGGATTCTCGACGACAAATGAAATGGCCTCGGAGAGCTTTAGTGAAGTGTACTTCATTTAATTCATTAAATTGACTAATTTCGTGGTCCGCTTGACCAATTAATAATTACAATTAATTAAAGTTTTTAGTTGAGATAGGAAGTTGATGTCTGAGGGGATCGAGGTCACGATAGCTCAAGTGGTAGAGCAGCGGCGTATCTAGCCGAAGATCGTGGGTTCGAATCCCGCTCGTGCCATTAACTTTTTTTCATCTCAACTAAAAACCTTAATTAATTGTAATTATTAATTGGTTAAGTGGACCACGAAATTAGTGAATTTAAAGAAAATAATAATCTTGTTATTTCAAGATGGCAGAGGAATGTTCAATACCTCTGTCTCTTAATAGGACGGAATGGTATTCAATTAAGAAATACATGTTTAGAAACGTTGATATTTATAAATACTTCTTGAAAGACAACTCATTTGTTGTTATCGCCATGGAATAAAAATTATACATTAAATACACGTGTCTTATATAAATCTGTTTTTTTTTACAGTTATAAAGGTTGAAAAATAACACAAAATTTTGAAATTATATTCAGCTATACGGAGGGCAATATTTTCGATAAAATAACATCTTTTTTAGTACCTACGTTCTGTTTTTATGCTTAACTTTTGATGTTTTTTTAATGATAACTTGATTAAAAAGCAAGAAATTAAAGACAACATTTTTTTCTTCAAAATTTAAAATAAGTTTAGCCAAACTTTGCTTGGCTTAGTTCTAACTATTAGCCCCCAAAAGGGTGGCCAGGGGGAGAAAAAGCGCCATTCTTTTCATCCTTCATCCTTGACACACTCGTCTAGTGACACCCGCTTTCTGTACTTTCTGCTCACGGGTGTAATTGTTTTGTGTAAGAATCGTGTATCACGTTTTTTTCCCATCCTGCTGTCAGAGAATGAAGAATCGTCCGGTTTATTCACATCTGAGTGAAGGAGGCAAAAACATGATATACCATAATAATTATAAATCAATTTTATAAATAACTACATGCTGTTAAATCTTTGAATACAAATAAGATACTTTTTCGGATCTACTTATTTTGCATATATAATACCTACACGTAGTATTTAATATATTTGTATTTACTCTCAATACGTTTTTGTCTTTTGGATCCTTTATTGATTTATCAAATAATTTTTTTCATTTAAGTCGTTCATAATATTTAATAATAATTCTGAATACTCTAAATGATAAGACTGCAATATTGGGACAAGGTATTATATTATTTTGTATCTTAATTAAAGAAACCATAGCAAATTAAAGGACGTTTTTACTTTTACCGCTTTACATTAATAATAATAACAACTTCTTTCAATTAAATACTCTTTATGCAAGGTATTGGTTGAGATAAAAAACGCCAGTGTCACGAGCGGGATTCGAACCGACGACCTTCGGCTAAATACCACTTGAACTATCGCGACTTCCATCCACGCGGACACCAACTTCCCATCTCAATCCCACCTTTCGAATTTGCCCTCCTTTTTGTCACTTTTCAAATGACGTATAATCGGCATTATGAAGTATAATGAGGTTGAGATTAAGTTGGTGTCCGAGGGGATCGATGTCGCGATAGCTCAAGTCTTAGAGCAGCGGCGTATTTAGCCGAAGGTCGTGGGTTCGAATCCCCCTCGTGACACTGACTTTTTTTATCTCAATCAATACCTTACATAAAGATTAATTAATTGAAATAAGTTATTTGGCCAATCGGATCACGAAATCTAATAAATTTAATAATAATGATAATAATAATAAAGTTTATTAAATTTCTAAGCAATATTATAATAATATAAATAAACAACACAGCAAACAATATTATAATAAAATAAACAATACAGCATGGATAGTCCGTCTGACGAAAGGTGGCGAGAACATAGTAATATTAATGATGATAATATAATAACAGGATAAAGTAAAATATATAAATAAATAATTTTATACATCGCAAAATAATATAAACCTCTGATTATAAATTATTTTAAATGGTTAACAAAAGTATAAATTTTTTCTGAAGTAACAAAAATAACTAAATATAATTAATTAGTAAAATGAAATAAATACAATAAAATAGATTAAGAAGAAGAAATAAGGATAAACAAGTAAACAGTAACAAATAAAATTAAGTAGGAAAATAAGTATACACGTAAGAATTTTTAAAAAACTAAAAAATAATAATGACGTGGATTCATAAACAGCATAATGTTATAATTCAACATAATCCTTCCTATACATCCAGGCTGCCCTGGTGTACTCCACCAATGCAGCCCATGTACTGGGGATGGATCCATCCGACAAACTTAAAATTCTTTTCTTGTGAATGCACTGCACCCGAAGAGCATTCTTCTATATTCAGAAAGAATAGGGCAAACCGCTGCAAAATGGAAAATGTCCTTTGATTTCAAGTTACAAAGGCGGCTCGTTCAGAAATTTGATAGGTTTGTAGCTCAAGTTAAGCAACTCACCCAGTCTTCACCAACAGTCGAGGATCTAAATTTTGTTAGTTTACATTAAAACAGGGAAATGATTCTCGAACCGGTCGGGAAGTTATTTTGGATGCTATAGAAACCATAAATTATCATTATTTGCACGTTTTTTCACCCACCGGGGGGGGGGCGTATTACCATTGTAAATCGGCCGAAAACCAAACGGCTACTAAAAGACATGTAAAGCCGAGTGTGATGACGGAATATATGAGGAGTCGTTAATCCCGAATCCAACGGATCCGAATTCATTCGACGGTCGAGGGACGGAGGCATATTCATCGGAAAGCCAATCCGGCCGATATCCAAACGAATAAAAACCCCGTTCAGTCTGGGAAAACTGAAGATGAGGGGAAGAACGCATGAATATATTCACAAGAGCGCGGAGATGCACTCACGAATACATTATGGAAGTGGGAATCAGCGGCAAATGTGATTCCATTGTATCACCACGTAGATAACACGAATCGCAGGACCTGATTTCAGAGTGTTGGGTTGTAAATTCATTTCCCATCGTGATCCTCAATCCGCTTTGATTTAACTAGCATACATCATTAGCATCAGAACTACCTTTTAATAATTAACGCAAGGGATCTTAAATTATGGAAAAGCTTACTATACAGCCCGGTAGAAAAATGATGTCTTTCATTATAAAATCAATTATAAATGACTCTATTGAAAAATTTTCAACACAATTCAACACCTCCTTTCATAAACGGCTGAAAGGGTAAATAAACATTGCCATTGAGTGACAGCTGAAAGATTTCAATTTGAATCGCTCATTCATCTGCTATTTACAAATATTTAGAGAAATGAACAAATTAATTTGAAGTGTTGATATAAGTATATTTATATAAGGGTAAAGTGGGCTTTTGCGCTTGAAAGTAAGAAAAACAACAAAATAATTTTTTTCAAAGTTATTGTTTATTATATTCTATAGACGGAGACAACCAAAAAACACAAGTTCATAGAAACATTTATTGTTACTTTGCTAGGCCCAATTCTCTACTCCATCTACAGTACTGACATACCCACACATCCAAACACACAATTCACAACCTACGCGGACAGCACCGCAATTTTACCAATACACTCCAATCCTATCAACTACACTCCTACCAATAGAAGCAATCCAACAACACCTGAACGTCATTCCGACGGTGCAATCTGTGGGGCATCATGTTAAACGAACAAAAAAGTCAGCAAGTTAAGTATACGCTCAAACGTCAAACCTGCCCAGCAGTGCACATTAAAAACAAATTAGTACCACCATCGAACCAAGCCCGCTACCTTGGGCTTTACTTAGATAGTAGACTCACATGGTTGGTATGGTATGGTGATAAGGATACTACGAAGCGGGGTTTGTACTCCCCAGGCACTGCAGCCTTCTGGCTTATTGCATCTTCCTAGTTCCTTAGTTCAGTGTAATAGGCTCAATCCTTCTCCTTAGAAGTGACAGGTCACTGACTGTCGCCGCTACAATTTCATTCCCTAAGATTTTTTCGATTGAAAGGTTGAATCTCCATTGAGCTGTTCCTTAGCAGTCGAAGATGATATGGGTGGCTGCTTTCTCCTCCTCATTCCATAATCAGCAGATGGGATCTGGGTTGTATATGCCCATGTTGTTTAGATGTTTTCTCAGATGCCAGTGACCGGTTAGTAGTCACTCCTTTGCGTTTAGCCCTCTCCAGTTGCAGTAGTGATTTTGCCAGTCTTGGTGAGGGTTGTTTCACCATAAGTTTACTATGTCTGGCGCTAGAGTTTATCCACTTCTTCTTTTGTTCTTGGTCCATTCTGCGATGGAGAATTCTATATTTGCTTTTGTTGTCCCAAGTATAGGTTCGGGGTCTATGTATGTTCTTGCGGATTCTCCTCTGGCCAGTGTGTCAGCTTTCTCGTTACTCAAAATTCCTATGTGCCCTGGCAGGTTGTTGTGTTTCCCCAGGTTTTGGAGATTTTGGATGCATTCAGAGACTAATTTTGATGTAATTCTTTTACATTTTTCTTTAATGGCTGTTCGGCTATCAGCTCTTACGAGGATAGTTTTGCTAGTGTAATCTCTTTTCAGATTTTCCAGGGCACAAGCTTTGACGGCATGTGTTGACCATCTGCTTGAAAGACCGAAGTGTGACTTCCCAAATGAGTTTGATTGCTCATGTTTTGGGCTTGTAAAGAAAACGCCTGATCCGGTTCCTTCGTTTGTTTTCGAGCCATCTGTGTACCATATCATTGTATCTGATGCTCTCCTGTGTTCTTCCTGTCCTTTGTAGTCCGTCGAGACTTTACAGGATGTTGTCAAGATTGTTTCCGGGATCATATAGTCAGTCCCCATTTCTAAGCAAACTATTTGCTCAATGTATATTTTATTCAGATAGAAATAAATAATGAAACAAATTTACATGGTTTGATTTCGGGGTGCTGTCCAGCTCTTTTAAATTAAAAAGAGTCCAGATTCACATGGAACGATTATCCTTGCAACGGCGATCCTTGTAAAATAATATAATTTTTTTTTATATGAATTGTATGTTTTAGTTGTCTCCTTCTATCGGATAGATAAGATAAAACATAAATTTGGGGCCAAAGCCCGCGCAAGTGCCCTTCATGGAGAGAAAGATCGCTCGATGTGTCCCACAAAGAAGCTTGTCATGCCTTGGCTGCCGAATTTAATTAAGAGTGGTTCCCGGTCGTAATACCGAGTTTTTAGGCCCCCTGTTCCGCTTTTTGGATGATGTTGTTTTTTTATATGCACATAGATCTGTTTTGTTTGAGAGCGTGTATTTATTAGTGTGAGTGGCGATGGACTGATGGTGAAATATAGAGTCACCATCGCTCCTCCAGCAGTGTGTGTATATGGGTTAGGGCTGCCATAATAGTTCAAATACTGAGCCAGACATTTTTTTTTAACTCGAAAATAGTTACGCATATGTAAACAGGTACGATAATTTCGTTAAAAATCATTTTACTGAATCATGTATAATGTACTATATATGAAAGTAATAATATCTAAGTTTAGATTAAAACAGAAAAAAAATGTACAAACAGAAGAAAAGAAAAAGAAGGCATAAAAATTAATTATAAAACATTTAACTCAAAAATCAAAATATAAAGGCAAAAATAAGAATAACCATTGTAATTATATAAGTAAGTACCTACGTTTGTAACACAAAATTAATGATTTAGAAAAATGATGATAGTACTTTTAATTTCCTCATATATAAATATTAATTTAAATGTAATAGCTAAGTAAACCGATAATGCTGATTGTTCTCATATGCTTCAGACTTCATCTGCTTGAGTTGTTTTCCCATAACATAATTGTGAAATTTATTTAGAAATCGTGAGATGCAGTCTGGTGTGATGTAGGTTTCAGAAAAACATTTTCTCTATCGTGCCAACGTAATAATACTACATTAAATCTATCGAATACAAACAAACCAGCATACATTTCCATACCATTTCTCCAAGGCCTATCACACAAATTAAACACATTTCTCTTGTCCGATAACTTCAAAATAGCTTTCAAAAATTATAAAACAATTCAAACACTTTTTTCCAAAATTAAAGATCCCACACCAATAACTAATAAATCTGACGTAATCTACAAAATCAATTGTTTAAACTGTCCGACAACTTACATCGATCTTACATCCCAATATCTGGACAAGAGAGTAAAGCAACATATCTATGATTGCAAAAAACCCAAGCAAAATCCTAAAACACTCGCTACCCACCATTTTGAACACCAACACAATTTCGACTTCAAAAATCCAAAAATATTACACACAGAACAAAACAATTATAAACGTAATTTCTTAGAAATGGTTTATATCAACCGAGATAAACACAGCATCAATTACAGAACAGATACATGTAAACTCAGTCGCAACTACGCCAATATCATTAGTCACATTCAATACAGATAATTTACCTATATCATCACATTACATTCCACACATCAAATATTTTTCACATAGTCTAATTTCCCAACAATTTAGCTTTCCTTTTCCTATTTATCCCTTTCTATATAATCCTGAAAGGATAATCTGGCCGAACCATTACCAACACATTTTTTTCCATCGTCGGCTCTTTTCACCTCAAAAATGTCTTTTCTATACCGACATCCGTCCCCACCCCTTCAAAATCCAACGTATATAAACACAAAATAGCAAAATCTCACTGGCACTCTCGACACGACACGCAAGAATGACACAATTACACAGAAGACAAACACTTTGAGTGAGTAGAAATACTTTGATTGAATCTATAAAATATATTTTGCATAGTATAAATTCACTTTTCCACATCCAAAATGTAATTGAAATATGTAAACAATGTTTGTAAATCCAGGCCCTGAAGATGATCTCAATAAAGATCGAAACGTTGGCATGATAAAGAAATTGTTTTTCTGAAACCTACATCACACCAGACCGCATCTCACGATTTCTAAATAAATATGATTAACGGTCACTAATCACCACACATAATTGTGAAATTCCGAACATGTCATTCTATATTTTTTTGCTTTTTAATAATGCTTTTGTCCGTTTTTATTTTAAGCCAATTGCATTCTCTCATCCACTGAGCTTCTATCATTGAAAATATTCTCTCAACATTTGCATTATGTCTAGAGATGGCGTTGATGATTTGTTTACCGGGACATTTAGTAGGTCAAACGGGACGATACCGGACCAGGGTTCTCGACCGGTGACATGTCCCAATGTCCTGGGACATATCGCAACCGTAGTTTACTGTTGGTGGAGGAATATTTATAAAAGTGACCCATTGACCCTGATTTAGATTATGTGTAGTAGGTCAACGGAGGAATATTGACTTACTAATCAGGATGTGTGCAATGTACATAATGTATTTATTCGTGCGCTTATTTTGTAGTAGTTAGTTAGTTTTACTGTAGATTATATTTTGCATGCGTTGGGGGCCGAAATGACTTAGCTGTCGAAGGCTGTTGGAGCCTAAGTCTGTTGGTGGTTAAGCAACGATCTTCTTCGCATCTGGCTTAAGGGAGATACTAGCGACACAGCTTCATAAAGGGTGCAGGTAAACTCCCCTGAGTATGTACCCTAGGGCCAGCATCCAAGAGTGACAACTTTTCGTCGTGATAGATTTTATCTGCATGGCAGATTCCCAATCATCACTCTTCTTTTTAACGTGAATTCTCACTTGTTGACTTGTCATCATAACGTTGTTGGGCCACACATAACAATAAAATCAACTGATTCCTATAAAATATTTATTTACGCAATTAGTAAATATTAAAATATACAATATTATATGTGATTCTTTACTTAAAAAACAGACCTATAAAATAAATCGATTTTAAAAGGCCTTTATCTTTACTATTTAATATTGTTAACTTTTACCCTCTCCCTTATACTGTTCGTACTTCATGATGTTCTCTGAAGTTGCTTCCATGTAATAGGAAAAGTTTATTTTTGGATGGATCATGAAGGAATCACAGATGTTGATCACAGGCTGACTTGAAAGAAAAAAGAAGGCATCAGTAGATCTGTCTTTTGAACTAAGTATGTTAAATCACGATTAAAATATAAGGTTTTTGAAAAAATGAGGAGCAGGTGTACCTAAATCTACCACAAATTTCGAAATTTCTATTAAGACAATATGTATATACCATTCGTTTTCATTATGCAAACGGTCTTTCGATGAAGTAGTAACATAAATTCAATTACTTTTAAAATAGAACGCCTTGTAGTGAATGTTGCAGGTGAGGAACTAATATAAGTATTTCTGTCCTCAACTTATTAAACCTGCCACCTTTGTTGGCAGATTGGTTTATTTTTCAATTTGCCCTAGTCCTTGAACCACTTCGTATATCGAAAACAGATTCCACCGGTGATCAGAAGCAAGGTCTGTCGAATTGAACTTGCTTTTATTTAGAACCGATGCCGGGCCGGACCTGAGGTGTTTCCCATTCGGGCCAGCGAATAACAGAGCAGTTAAATAGAACTGGAGACAGAACGAGGGCCTTAACCACAAAAGCCCGTTTGTTTCAAGCCCAAGCATTAATCCGAGGGTGTAAAATATGTAAGCTCTCGTTGTTTTACACAACGGGCCAAAAGGGTTAAACAGAATGGCAAATATCCTACGGATATTAAATACATTTAATCAGGAGGAATAGTTTGTACTTTCGTAGTACTTATTTATAGATTCACCGAGGTACTGATTTGCGATCGAAATTGTGCCCCGACGATAAACAAGTGATAGATTATCGGCCTAATCCGATTGGAATGATGTGAACCTCGATTATCTCCTGTCCTATTTAGACCGTCCAAGGGGCAAAATATCATTGTCCCCTCCTGCGTATTAAAATATTACCCTGTTCGCGAATGATCAACTAATGGTTTTTGGTTCAGATCGCTGCCCCGGCGTTAATTCAATTTCACCAGTAAAACACTCCTTCCCGCAATTTATCAAATGGATTCGTCTCAAATAAACCACTTTGCAGTATTAGTTTCTTATTATATTTGAGTTTACGAGATTTCCATTGGGTCGTAACTTCGTTAATTTGAGGAAAGATGAACAATCTCAGTCTCGGTTAATCATTTTTCCCAAGTTCTCTATTAAGAGGGGGGGAGAAACTTCTGGCTTTCTTCCACCCGTCCGGCCAACTCATAACAGGAACTTATTCGTCACGTATTTTTAATACATAATTAAAATTAAGTGATTTTCAAGAAAAAGATTGTCAGGAATGTTACGCGATAAGAATTAAGAAGTTAAACGAGAATTTAAAGATAGAAAGCTAGTGAGAAGACGTGTAAAAGAAAAGGGAGAAAGAGAGCACGAGAGCGGTAGTGCAAAAGTAATTTTTTTTCTCTCTGACGTACTCTTTTTCTCTCGCCCACACTCTCTCACTCACTCTCTGCCTCTCTCACGGACACTCTTCGTCCCTGTTTTACTTCTTCGTTTTTAGAAAACTCTGTCTGTCTGTGTATCTGTATACTCTCATTATCTATTAGTCAATTTCTCTATGTCAATTTCTAACTATCTTGCTATTTATTTCGAAAGAGAACGATAAGAGGGAAAAATAGGGATTGAGCGATAGGTAGATGGGTACAGAAATATAAGATATAGATAGATATATAGATAAATAGAGTGAGAGAGATAGAGAAGAGTGAAGGAGGGGAAGAGAGAGGGATAGGTAGATATAACATCAATAGGTAAATAGAAAGAAAGTAAAGCGGTAGAGATAGACAGAGAGATATATTAAAAATAAAGAAAGAGAGAGAAAGAGAGAGAGAGAGATAAAGGGAGAGTGAGAGAACGAGAGAAAGAGACAGATATATATATATATATATATATATATATATAAGTTAAATAATTTCTTTGGACGAACGTGGTTTTAAAAACTTTTATTCAAAGAAATTACAAATAAGTTACTGATATACATTCAGAACTTTATGAATCTAAGTCAAATCTCGTCGATATGCTTTCGGGAAATCTGGCTTAAGACTAACGTTTATTAAAATGAAAATCCTTATGAAATTTCTAGAGTGGGAGGGAGTGCTGATGACAATTCTAGGAGCAACACCTGCATCCTAGCATTGTCATCACATTATTTATTTAACACAATGTTTATACTCGTATNCTCTCTCTCTCTCTCTCTCTCTCTCTCTCTCTCTCTCTCTCTCTCTCTCTCTCTCTCTCTCTCTCTCTCTCTCTCTCTCTCTCTCTCTCTCTCTCTCTCTCTCTCTCTCTCTCTCTCTCTCTCTCTCTCTCTCTCTCTCTCTCTCTCTCTCTCTCTCTCTCTCTCTCTCTCTCTCTCTCTCTCTCTCTCTCTCTCTCTCTCTCTCTCTCTCTCTCTCTCTCTCTCTCTCTCTCTCTCTCTCTCTCTCTCTCTCTCTCTCTCTCTCTCTCTCTCTCTCTCTCTCTCTCTCTCTCTCTCTCTCTCTCTCTCTCTCTCTCTCTCTCTCTCTCTCTCTCTCTCTCTCTCTCTCTCTCTCTCTCTCTCTCTCTCTCTCTCTCTCTCTCTCTCTCTCTCTCTCTCTCTCTCTCTCTCTCTCTCTCTCTCTCTCTCTCTCTCTCTCTCTCTCTCTCTCTCTCTCTCTCTCTCTCTCTCTCTCTCTCTCTCTCTCTCTCTCTCTCTCTCTCTCTCTCTCTCTCTCTCTCTCTCTCTCTCTCTCTCTCTCTCTCTCTCTCTCTCTCTCTCTCTCTCTCTCTCTCTCTCTCTCTCTCTCTCTCTCTCTCTCTCTCTCTCTCTCTCTCTCTCTCTCTCTCTCTCTCTCTCTCTCTCTCTCTCTCTCTCTCTCTCTCTCTCTCTCTCTCTCTCTCTCTCTCTCTCTCTCTCTCTCTCTCTCTCTCTCTCTCTCTCTCTCTCTCTCTCTCTCTCTCTCTCTCTCTCTCTCTCTCTCTCTCTTTTGCCTGTAAATTTGATTCATACATGGAGTATGACTTCGGCTAGTATTTATATATTTAAGATATTTAATATATCTTCATGCGTTAAAAGAGGGAGATGTGCCACTAGCACAACTATTTCCAAAAATGGAAGGGATATGTTGCAAAAATTATGAATGAATAGAAAGTACAAAGCATATAGACCATGTAAAATTTAACATTTAAAAAATTAAATTGGCCCATAAATATGTTTTTTCTTTGTCAATTTGTTCGCGGATATTTTAATGTTGATAGGACAGTGCATAGGACTCGCACATGTTGAGAATATGATAAATATTCTGCGTCTGTAGTTTTTGAATGGGAGTTTGTTAGAGACAACTCTCTTCACGCTTGTACACTGAATATATAAAATGTATTGCGGCCTCGGCGAGGCAAAGAAACGTGCTCGACTGAAATGAAATGTGCCAATCAGCACAATTGTCAGGGAGATGGTTTGTGGGAATTTTACCAGTACAGGCATATTTCATATGGATTTTCCATCGAATGAAGTCAATTGACGACCAGATGTATCATAGATGTGGGGTATTATTTGATAAATGCTCATAGTGGGTGATCCTTAAAAAAGAAAACTTGTAAAACTTGAAAACTTTTTGTTTGTATGTCGTTTTCAATATTTGTTACCCGCATATTCTGGAATTATTTTGTGTTTTTCATGATGCTTATTTGAAATCTATCAAACCAGAGAAAAAGAAGTTTACCCGTTTTCGTATCTTTATTATGCTGTCTACAAACAGTTTTTTTGGTGTATTGTTATTTTGAAACTCTAAAAAATTGGTCGAGAGCAAGTACAGCTAAATTTCTGAATAATGATATTTTTCACAAGTGAAGACTATTTGAAAAAGATTAACAAATAAACAAAAAAGGTAGAAAGCATATTAAATGTTTTGAATTACTGGCTTCATTGAAAAAAAGCCGAGTTAAACCGCAATAGGTTTTAACATATCCCAGCAAGTAAAGTATAACCGTAACGATCTTCCCGTAATTGCAGTTCCCAAAGCCCAGATTAAATTCGTGATTCATACGTTGCCATTAGTCGAGCATAGCGTGCTCGATTGCCCCCTGCATCCACTTGAAAACCAACGAACAACTTACAGGTTTGATTTTGTTTAACTAATTGAAACAATGACAGATTACACGATTTGTCTCATGGAAGTGTCATAAACTGCGTGTACATGCAGACCAGAAATGATAAAGTGGTGTGTACTAATGGTAGACATGCATATCCCCTGATGAACCCTCAATTGTCGATTTATTTAAAAAAGAGATCCTCCTTAATAAGAAAAATATAACTGTCCTTGTAAAATCATGACATTAAACAGCAGATATCCTGCTTGGAATGGCTAGAATGGAAAACTAAACTACAAATATAATCTGACATTTGAAACAGGTGGTACTGCATAAGAGGTCTATCCTCCTAAGCCACTATCCTCGCTATTTTTCTTTCAGCAGGACTTCTTAGGGCTGTCTTTATTCATTTTAAGATAACTCCAATTACTGGATTTATTTTCAAATTTTTCAAAACAATTAAAAATAAATACTTAGTTGATATTTAGATCTCGGTGTCACTGAACTAATTTACACTGACTCTGAAATAATTTATTGCTATTGGAAACAGTGGCATCACGCCACTGACCCCGAATCGAAAACCCGTTTGCGAAGGTTGTAAATCGATCTTGCTAATTTTGCGGTAACGCAGGCCGACGGCGGCATTGAGCAGTGCGAAACGCAAGATGAACTAGCTAAATTTTTAACTTGATAATAGTCATATACCGCAAATTCGTACATCATTAAAAAAAATGTGGATATGGGCAAAAGAAAAAGAGAAAGAGAGAGAAAAATATATACTGGCATGCGAATATTATAAGATAGATCAAATATAGTGAAACAATAGAATCAATAAATGAAAGAGATATTCATTGAGAGAGAAAAGAGAAGAAGAGAAAGAAAAGTGAGAGAGAGTGAGAGAAGAGTTAGATGAAGTGGTAGGGAGAGAAAGAGAGAGGAGTGAGATAAAGTGGAAGACCGATAAATAGATAGATAGATAGATCGATAGATCGATAGATAGATAGAGAGATAGAGAGAGAAAGAAATAGAGAGAGAGAGAGAGACGCACACACACCGATAAATATTGCTTTCCTGCTATGTAAAGTATGTCACCAAAGGAACAGCCTTCTTAAACTCCCGCATCGCGCACGCTAATTTTTTCCGCTTGAACATTGTCATGAATATGCAACCTCACCACCCTAACCCTTACTCTAATAATTTCTAATCTAGCCTAACCCGTACTTAATGTTAATCCTAACTTCTCATAACTTAAAAATAACACCGTCCCACCTTAACATTTCTATCCTAACCTAACCGGTCCGTAACCTTAACCCTAGCCTCACACAGCCTAACCTAACCCTGCTCAACTACTCATTTCGAACCTAACCTCTAACCAATCCCTTGCTCAATCCTCGGTAACGCGAAATCGATTAATCAAAAATGGTCACGTAAAAAAATCTAACCATCCTATACCATATTCTTATGAAATTGAACTAAATTATGGTCAGTTTCTTGAGAATATATGCCAAGTTGCTATTTCAATTGTTCATAGTTAATTGCATTTTTATAATAAAACCGCTATGCCGCTCGTATGAACGAGTTGCAAATATTTTTCCCATTCCCAAAACGTTTTTTTAAATTCGTTTTGTTTTAAAATGTAAACAATATGAGTAAAAATCTAGTAAATAGTAAATTTTTATCATTATTCCATTGCTATTTATACAAGTTATTTCTTGTGAAAATAGACGGTCATGATGTATTTAAGGTCCGACGATAATTCATTCAGACATAAGTCAATATTTATATATTTAACTGATCTGTCTTGTCAAACAGTCTAATGTTTATTTGAAATTATTATATAGGTGGATAATTGTAGAACAAATTAGAGTTAAAAATATACATATATTTTACAATCGCATAAGTGTATAATTAAAATGTTAGTGTAAAAATTTATAAGAAGTGGGATATTTAAGTAAAATGTTTAAATTAATCCGTCACCTTATTTGAAACTGCTCATTATAAGGTAGTTAACAATAATTATATATCGATCACAGAACGATAATTATGTGATACAGCTCGATCTAGATAGGACTAGGAGGACAAAAATTCAGCTTTCACCCTGACAAGTGGATTAATGTTTTCCTTATTTGTGCATGTGTAAATATGTCAACTTGTTGGAATATGATAAACGAGTCAGTTCATGACAATTTTATTTATAAAAAAACTACCATAGTTTTAATTTATATAGACAGATCTGGTATTGTTTGAATAATAAAAACGCAAATTAAATAGCGAAAAATGATAAATTTCTTTGATTTTAGTTTCAGTTCAAAGAGTAGAAAACTGGAAACTGGGTTAAAATAGTTTTTTATTGCAAAGAAAAAAGAGATCAAATACAAATTTCAGGAACTAATATAAGCTTTTTAGCTAGCAATAATTTATATTGCTTCCCCTTTTTGCAAAACATGTAGAGTGGAAAGAGCCAACAGCTTAATATTTGATGAAATGGTCACGTTTCATGTTCTTTTCACGTTGAAAGCAATAAGCGTCCGTGTTTGTCTTGGCATACGCTAGTCTGCCCGCATTTTTTCTTAATAAACTCTGCTGTAAACATTTAACGCCAACGAGATTAAAATGAAAACCAGAGCAAATAATAATAATAAAAAAAAGTTGGTTGAAGGAAAATGTAGGCACTATTGGTCCTGCATCGTTTTGCGCCTGGTAAGAAGGGTGAAAATACACTTCATACTTGAAAGATTTTGGCATAGACATCACATTATATGCATATGGGAATAAGTAAAAGAAGAAACAAGAGACTGTGAATGGGACAGAATACAATTAAAATAAATTAACAAATGGAAGTGAGTAAAGGGAGTAAATGATGAGATAACGAAATAACAGGCTGAAGTAAAAAGAGAAACGGAAAATAATGTACAAGGAGGTGAAAAATGGAATAGAGTTTATACAATACTCTCGTACACACTTTCTCTATTATACTTTTTATTTCTGTCATTAATATATTTTTATCTATTTACACCCTCAAATTATATACCGGTAGTTGTAAATTAAATGTCATCCGTATAGTGTAAATTCCCTCTATCTCCATAATTTATCTGGATCGAATCACAGCGTCACAATTCCACTCAATTTCTCTTCACTCTCTCTCTCTCTCTCGCTCTCTCTCTCTCTCTCTCTCTCTCTCTCTCTCTCTCTCTCTCTCTCTCTCTCTCTCTCTCTCTCT
Organism: Cimex lectularius; assembly: GCF_000648675.2. Lineage (NCBI taxonomy): Eukaryota > Metazoa > Arthropoda > Insecta > Hemiptera > Cimicidae > Cimex > Cimex lectularius. Next base: position 277,381 of record NW_019392722.1, read on the forward strand.
CTCTCTCCCTCCCCAGATGAAAACAGTGCAAAGTAGATGGCCCCCCCCTCCTGAAGACTGACGAGCCTAAAACGGAAGAGGTAAGTAGTCGGACACGCTAACTGCAAGTGAAGCTGAACTAGGATGGATTTGAACCAATTTATTGTTTCCCATATTATTGGAAGAACTTGACAGGATAGCGTCGAAGTTCCCCAAACAGACAGTGTAACTGACCAAGTGCTACTCTTTTCATATCTACTGGATGAATCCAATGCTCTCTCTATCTGTTCTGCTTCTTCGCACAAAATGAAAAGTTGTTTCATTGTATCGTACATGATCAACTGAGTCGCATATCCAAACAGTCGTTGATCATTCCGTTCATTTCCGGTGTATATGTGGCTTGTTCGGATTGGGCGGATTTTTAGTCGCGAAATTTCCGTCACGAAAACTTCCGTCGCATTCCGTCTAGTGTGACGCCGGCCTTAAACTGGCACAATTGGTAGCTTCGCATTGCGGTGAGATTAAACTTTTTTTGACTTTGTGGATGTAGGTATTGCTTTTCTCCAATGCTCGTTTAGTTCCCAAAGAAAGCTTAGAATACAGGGGTGTGTGTGTGCGTGCGTGTGTATGTGTGTGTGGGTGTATGTGTTTGAGAGAGAGAGAGGGAGGGAAAGAGAGTGAGAGAGAGAGAGAGATTGAGTGACGGAAGAGGGAAAGAGAAAGCAAGAGAAATAAAAATAATGTCACTCAGGTGGAAAATGACTTCATCACCCCTACAACCCCGGCATGAATGAATTGAGATTAATTATAAACATCAAGATTGATTTGGAAAGTTTCATAAGCCATTTATGCCATACGTTGGCATTCAAATTTGAGTTCTCAACGACGTCACAGTGCCTCGGCCCGGTTTCAAACTTATCTCGATTCCAATTAACGTCTCAATCTAAATTGAAATCTCGCCGATTTCAAGTTCAACCACGATCGCGATTTTTTTTGGCCCGCCTCCCACTCACACGCACTTGCTCACTCACACACTCTCTCTCTTTCTGGAAAAAGGTTGACTCCACCCTCAAGGAGAATATCCTCGTCTAATTATCCATCCGACCCCAGAAGGTGTTATTACAATGAGAGTTATTGATTCACTTACTCTCCTTCGGGGAAAGCTCAATGCCGAGGGACGGTGTGCCTTTTTCAGAGGCCGCGCACACAGCCATACATCACGATTTCCTCGTAAAACCGTATCAAGGGCGCAACCGATGCTAAAATCCCCAACAGGAATGCTGTCTTTGCAGACAATCCATCACCTCGACGGGCTTCTTTCGCCGGCTTTTATTCGTGTGGGGATGAAAAATATGGAAAATAGCTTTTCTCACCCTTGTCAAGTGTTATGATACAAGAGAATTAAATATTAATGGGTCAATCGAAAAAATAGATAAATAATAAAAAGGGCAAATCGATGGGTTCTTCGTAACGTCGCCATATTATAATATATATAATCCGGGCATTATTATTAACACAGTGTATAAAAAATTGTCCATTTTCACTAATAAATCAAGATTTTATTTGTTTCAAATTCAATAAAATAAATATTTAATACATAGACCATTTGATACATATAAATTAGCCACCATTTCGCCCTAGATCTAACCTGATTCCACGCTTGAATCACTACTTCGATGGCTATAGAAAAACTCTTAAGAAAATTAATGTTTGACAAGGCAGCAGTTTGATGCCATGAAGATGTAACTTTTCCTTAGCCAAGTGGCTGAAAGAATATAGATTTACTCTTGGGGTCTAGCGAGTAATGAATCTGTAGTTTGGTAGTTTACAGGCAGACACAGTACTGAATAGACATGATGTAGGTGGGATGAGTATGTAAATTCACTATTTGTAAAAGATGGTACGCACAAATTTGTTGTTTACAACCATTGTAAACATATGTTGTAAACAACAAATTTGTGAGTATAACCTTCTTTTATAAAAAGTGAAGAAAAAAACAGTACTGAATATGGCAAGAAAACTCATCTAAAAGACTTAAACAGTGAGAACTATTTTCCAAAAAAACAGCACAGGTGAAGCACTATAATCCACGGTTTCTGGATTTTGCCAATAACACTCACAAGCAATCTCAAATCACATACATAGTATTTTACAAATATTTTTGAGATTTTTCCAGCAGATTTTTGAGGTTAAGTTCATGTGATATGTTTAATGCACTTTCTCAATTTTTGTTGTAAAGTTGCAAATGACCTTGATTCTAAAGCTTCCTGTACAAGTTCAGCTAAATCCATTACCGATCGATAGTCCGAGAAAGAATTTTTTCTCTTAAGTTTTCAAACCAATGTTTTGGAGTGGGCTGGTCAAAAGTTTGGCAATAATAACTCACTAAACAAAAATGTTATTTGTGTACACAAAAAATAGATTGTGGTGAAAATATATGGGGGGGGAGAAACAAAAATACAAAAAACAAACCCTCAATATTTCAGATAAGCTTAAAATTACTTCACTTGAAAATACTTGTCAACTAACTCATTACACAGTTCTATTTTGACTCAAAGATGGTTTCGCCATTGCAATTGTGTGTGTGTGTGTGTGTGTGTGTGTGTGTGTGTGTGTGAGTGTGTGTGCCATTGAAGATGATCCTACCACCTTTAGCTAGCAATGTTGAAGATGGCTCTACCACCTGATCAAGGAATATTAAAGATGGCATCAGCTTCAGCTAAGGAAGCTGAACATGATCATACCGCCTTCAACTAGGAAAGTGGAATATTGTATACTAATAATATTATATACTGCTGCACCTAGGAATGTTAAAGATGTCCCAATCAACTACGAATGTTGTATAAGGCCCTACCACCTTCAACCAGGAAAGTTATAATATGGCCATATCATTTGCAACTAGGAATTTTTAAGAAGTCCCTACCCAACTAGGAATTTTGAATACAGCCCTATCACATTCAACATTAAAGTTGGCTTTACTAGTTTTTTTACGAGGGTTTACAACAGCAGAGGTTACATCATCCCTTGGGGTGCCGGTGTTTTTAAAAAAAAAAGCCCATATGTAAGTATGTCGAGTTCGAATGCAGGACCGCTGGATTCGAACCCGCGACCTTTATTTTACAGTGATGAGCGCCGTGTCAACGCCCCTCTTACCACCTTTAACTAGTCAAATTAAAGATATCCCTACCATCCGCAACTAAAAAGGTTGAATAAAGACCTACCACCTGCAACTAGGGAAATTAAGGATGGCCTTCGCTCTGCCACTATGAATGTTGACGTTGGTCCTACCATCTACAACTGTTGAAGATGTTGATGTGGGTCCGTCTTAACTCGTTTATAGATAACGCTAAAAATTCACATTTAAAAATGCATTTGTGTATGTCCACAAATTAAATTACTAATCAGCATTGATATATCAAGTTTACGAACGAAAAATCACTCCACGCCAAAAATGGCAAAATGGACACACCTGAATACTTAGAAATACCATACACACACCACATCCCATACTTAACCAACTCGTGTTTGCAAAACATATCCTTTATACCAACTAAGAAAATATACAAATTAAAAATAAAAAGAATCGACAAACACAAGAACTTGACCAATAAAATCTACAGACATAATACATCAAAGACGTCAAAACATTCTTTGCATCTTTCACAAAAATATTGTATACAATGTATCCGACTAAATAAAAATCACACGACCCATGACAGACGAGAGCCGAAACGCGTCTAAAAGAGAAAAACAACGGGTATGGGCAAAATAAAATGTTCGGAAACTAACAAACTACAAGTTGGTCGAACCCTGTGTAGACTCCCAAGAGGAAATTGATAACCTAGAAGCTTAGATATTCTTCTTCAAGAGTATAAAAATAACCAAAAACAGGATGGTTTAATTCAAGGAAAGGATCCATTTAATATTTAAAACATAAGGAAAAAGAAAAAAACATTTAATATAATGAACCATGGAAAAACTTGACATATGAAACGTTCTTGTTTATTTTGGGCTAGGACTGTTAATATATCCTAACATCATAAACAAACCAGAACATTATTTGATTATCATTTTAAACGGCTCATTTATAATTTAATGAAAAGGTGCAAAACAAGTTCCAATGTTTTGTTCACATGTCTAAAAGCTTGTTTTAAATCGTTGTCCCTTCGCCCCCGCGACACGTCCTGGTTGAGAAAATCCTTCGTCAAAGTATGCAAATGCTCAAATCTGCCGACGCTGGTCGAGATCCGACGGGGCCTCGGATTTAAATTATTACCGGCAATAGTTTAATCCGGGTACCCGACCTCGGTTAAGTTTCGTGCCAACCTTACGTGTTACATTCAAGTTCGCAGCCTCATTTCATAGCTCGCTGCTTTGGCGCGCCCCCACTTGCGTGTAGACACTCATTTCAAGAAAACCGTGTTGAAAAGTAAATTAAAATTTCGATGAAATGAAGCAACATTTGATGACTTTCATGGTGAAAAAATAATAAAGTTCTTCAAATTAGTTTCAAATTAAAATAACAAAATGAAAGCTATACCATTTGAAATACTAAAATATTATTTACTGAAAAAAAAGTACTCTAAAAACCAAAAAAATCATTTTTTAGGGATTTATTCAGGATTAAGAATCATATTGTGTTAAAAATATCGATTACGGGTCCACCTTCCTCCCTTATTCAGTATTTACTATATGGAAATTCAGAATTATTTATAAAATATAAATTCAACAAATCATTGTTTAAATATAAACATTTAATTGTTCTAATTAGGTAATTATCTATTTTATTTTTATTTATTATTTATTTATATTTTTAACGACCGTCTAGCTGCCTGGACTATTGCCGGCAACTCGCTTTTCTTTTTCCACCTCCCGTATAAAGAAAGAATTTGTTTTAAAAATATAAGATAGCTCTCCTTTAGGAAGTCTGGTGATCTTTCTGGTAACGTTTCTGGGACATTATTTCTACATTTTTAGCACCTCCATGCGTGGTGAAAAGGATCTAAAACTCTCTCTCATACCCGAATATTCAATAGCTAATGTGCGGGTTTCAGAGTACTCGATATTTCGCTGAAAACCCGTCCTCAATCACGCTAATAAATACATTCGTATTTTATGTACAATTAAAATTTACATTTGCATAATGAGTCTAAAATACTATGCTAGATTGGTGGGCTATGGTGATATTCCACAACAGATCCACCCACGCATTCACTACTATCACACTAATGAATACATTCACTCAAGCGGTAACTACACATTCTATATGTACAGCTAAGAATGAGGAGCCACTGCGCATGTAATATTACGGCAATGCCTCCGCCCATTCACTCCACAAGGAACACTTAGCCTAATACTAACTTAAATCGGTGGGTCTGTGTAATACTCGATATTATTGCACTACCCACTTTCGCGCCAATAGATACGTTCATTCTACACAAAACACACAAGAAGAAAACTAACGTAGTTCGGTGGGTTTGTGGGGGTCACGATATTCCGTCCACTATCCACCCATACACACACATTCGAGGCAATAAATACACTCACTGCGGGAAGGGAAAACATCAAAGGCGACCATTTGCATCTATTTGCTTCAGATATTCCATTAATTTTTTGCTGCCGTCATTGCTGTGTTGTAAAACCTCTTTCAGACTCGAGGAGAGGCCACATTTTGTTCTGTGCCGCGTCAATATCTATTTTATTGTTTGTAATAAAATTTTCGTTCGGTCTGATGAATCTGTTGCTCAGTGAAACTTTTTTGGTGGTACTAGTCTAAAACATATTAAACAAGGGTCCGAGCGTTCTAGCCACTGGACCAAAAGCCAAGAAAATAATTAAGTATTTAATTAAAATACGGTTTTTGCCTTCGTTGTGCATGTTTTTCAAGATATTTCCTGTTACTTCAAGAAAAAGGACGTTGTTGTGGTGAGAAACACGAATATCAACTTATTAGTAGTCAGTTATTTTTATAGCCCTGATCGTGATTTAATAAATAGAAATTTAGTTCGCAAAAAGAAAGTTTCATTCATCTGGCTGACGAAATTCCAACTGCCTATTGAAATCCATAGGCACTCTAGAAACTAGTGACATAGAAAAGTAAGTTGACATATTTGTTCATCTAGAAACAAAGTTGATGTTTGTTTTTACAGCCCAAAAAACTCTATATACCAATTTTTGGAAAAATCCAAAAAATCTTTTTCCTTTCAAAATTTTTACTTATGCCTCCGAATTTCTCTTTTCAAAAATGGTGATAACGTGGAAACTACTCTATCGAATTCCAGCAAACTTTACTTAAATTTAGCACAATCCCAGCCCATTGTAATGGCACAAAATCTATATTTTGTTGACATAGTATGAAAGAAGAAATAATCTGCTTTCGAGCGGTTGTAATAATCTTTAAGATAAAATCGAAAGTAGTTATGAATTTTTAAGAGTAACATCGGATATCGGGACTACAACGAATAAGTTAATGTTATACACTTCAACAACAATAAACTATAAATTGTACTCGTTGAGTTGCGTAAAATTATTTCTATAAACACAAGAAGATTAAGAACAACACTTTTAACCACATTTTAATCATAGTGGTTATATGGTTCAGTGGTATCAAATTCTTAGCCTATGCTGAATGGAAGATATTGGGCTGGTACATAATAATGCAAATTTGAAAAAGCAGTCTATTTTATATCACAATCTATACCTCTTTACCAACGCGTAATAAGCGCTTTTAGTCCGCTGACATACAAATCCTTATTTCGACATACTATAAAGGCGTTTCCGGCATCATCGCATTTTCTAAAAATTTTATCTCTGAAGAAATGCATAAAATAAAGGAAGTCTGTAGGCGATAGGTACGGTGAATATGAACGGTGGGGTAAGGTCCGTATTCTAAGAACTTAAGTTTCCGTAGGGTTGGCATGGCGACATGTGGTCCGGCGTTATTGTGAACAAGAATCGGCCCCTTACGGTTTACAAATACTGGAGTTTCCCCTTCATTTTGTCAAATTTCTCGGCAATATTTCTTTGCTGTGATAGTTTCACCATAATTAAAGAAACTACAGTGAACAGCAGTTCACCACCAGTTACCATAACCTTTTCTGGTTTTGGGAAGTGTTTTGGCGCTTCATCCTATTCCAACCACTGACCTGTACGCCTCCTGTTGATTCGATCGGGAAATGGTTCATTTTGGTGGCGCAACAGAAGAAACGTGCAAATTTCAAAGAGTCGATTTCTTTGTGCTTCGGCTATTTCGTACCCGTTTGTCGAGATTCTTTTCTTTAACAAGTTGCTCCAGATGCAAACAACGGTTGAGTGGTCAATACAAAGGCTGCTGCAATTTCCCGTTTTGTCTTACGTGAGTTTTCTTCAGTTAACGGTTTCAATTAGTCGTCGTACACAACGGAAGGCCTACTGCGATCTTCCCTGCCTTCGAGATCGAAATCTCCAAGACGAAATCTCTGAAACCATCGCTGCACCGAGTATTCGCTATGCTTCCCTCCCTCCAAACTGTATTGATGTTAAGCGCGGTTTGGGCCGCACTTTGCTAAAGTTTAAATTCGTACAAATAAATTTGGACGAAAATCTAGTTTGGATTTTTTTTTTTTTTTTTTTTTGACTGGGCTTCCGACATCTAGGTCATCTCAGCCCCCAACTAAGTCTATATTCTATTTACCCTTTCAAACACTACATTCTTATTCATACAAATAAATACATCCATACAATATACTCATTCCGTTTGGTCCGTGGAGTACTTGATATCCCTCCACCGACCTATACTCAAACTGATCTAGATTGGGGTCGATGGAGTAGTTTTATAAATATTCCGCCATCGACCCCGAACCCACACTCATACGCTCTCCACGTTCGAGGGGCGATGATGACGTTATATTTCACCCGCACGCTACTAAATACATGCACTCAGACAAAACATATAGACACACAACACAACCCGCTGCATTGCTCGAGTACCATTTTCAGATTGAATGGCGTGCCTACACGCTCCCTGTAGGGATCCAAGGCATGACCTTTTTCCAGTATGTGGGACACATCGAGCAACCTTTCTCAACCGCGTATGGCCTATTCTTAATCGCGTAAGGACGATTCCTTGTTTCCAGCTCAGGTTCTCGCGGGGCCATCAACGAATTCTTGACGCGCAAAAGCCTCTCGGACGACCCGGCCCACTGACGCTGCCATCTTTCTTTTATCATGTTCTTTACTGCTAGCTTGCGTCAGAGGGCCTGGTCGCGATGGTCCGGTCTGGAGGGTGGGACTTCCCGCCCTTTGCCGCCACTACATGTTATTACAAGCATGAAAGTTAGAAATGATGAATGGTGGAGTATGTGCGGTGTTCAATCCTTTTAAAAAGATAGTTCCTACCCACAGTAAGTTGTTTTTAATGATCCGGATTTCGAACGTAAAGCTCATCATCAGGTTGAAAGAGTTCAGGAACCACGTCTCTCTATATGAATTATAAAATAAAGGACTGCAAGACTTTTACAATTCATGTCGAGAGACGTGATTGTAGAACTCCGTCACCCTGATGATGAGCTATAAGATCGAAATCCTGATCGTTAAAAACACCTTACTGAGAGTATATACTATCTTTTTAAAAGGATTGAGCATTAAAGTTTGGAGTGTTCTAAGCCAAAATTACCGCTCATTAATACCAAATCAAGATTTAACTAGAAAATGCAAAAACTCAAATTTTACATTCGGATCAATGCTATTCTACTATGAACTCTTCATCTACAGCAACTTTCATTTCAACATCAACACTCCAACTATCTTTAATTTTTTTTCCACAATAAGGATTCACCTATCCAGCAATTTATCCATTTAAGCATGTATTTATTTATCTGCCGAACTATTAATAGATCGTGCCATTTATGAATTTTTGCATATCAAATTTTAATAATGATTCAATAATCTTTTAAATTTTTTATCCTTTTCACACTACACTTTATTATTCATTTCTATTTCCGGAATTTTTTTAGGTTTATATGGGAGAGAGAGAGAGAGAGACCCTTTCACAGGTTCATTAATATTCTTCGTGATCGCCTCGTAACACACTGCGAAGCATGACCGGTTTTCCTTAACGTTCACCATCGACTTACATTTGTTCATCGAGTTGCTGATACACTGACAAGTGTTTCAAGGGAGGTAGGATGGCGGAAGCAGGTCACCGAACGATGTAACAATGTTTAACCTGGACAACAGTAGTAATTAATTGCCAAACAAAAGTTACAGACCGAGTAACTTGAGTTGAAAGATCGTTCGCTATTCAACATCGTTATGTAAGAATTAAACAGTATTCGTTATATAAGAAATGAATAATAAAACATAAAATAAAGAGCAATACCTTTGCACGAAATTTCAAGTGACAAAAGAAAAAACAATCTTAAAATTTTTTTAATGAATTTTCTATTTTACAAACCTGTATCTGTGATTCTTTCTAGGTAATCTAAATAACGTGAAACTCATTAATACTCGTGAATATTAATTAATCTTGTGTAATACTTAATGTTTAACAAACAAACTTTTTAATGAAGGTTTAGAAATTTTTTCGTGCTCATTCGTCTTGTTCACCTTCCGGAATCGAAATGTATACGGTTTTCGGTGCGAATGATTGCTGCAGTACCCTGCGGCAAAATTACAACCCCCTGCGGGCCAGTTAAGAACTTCACCGGTGCTCAAGTTCAATTCGAAGGATGAACTATTGTATATAACTACTATTGTCTATTTGTTCAGTGACCCCTTCCCAAAAGAAACCTAACTTTTCAATAAATTGTAATAGTTTTATATTATATTTAACTAAATATTAGATTACTTTTATATCCCTATGACAATTTTATCGGCCCAAAAAGCTGTAGATATATTTAAAAATTACTTTTCAGGACTTTTTGGTGAGCAATTTGACAGTTTTCAATCAAATTTATATTTACGTGATTGTTGGCCGCTCTGCAGGTTAATGTTTTTAAAATTTCTAAAAGGGGACCGCGGTAGCCGAGTGGTTAGCATGAGAGACTCTCACGCCGCGGTTGTGGGTTCGATTCCCACCGTCGCCTCTGGCCCTTTTTTCCCGATAACCCCCAATTTGAACACACAAGAATTCGTACTATGGCTAATATGCAAGATCATAAGGCCAATAAAAAAAAAAAAAATTTCCATTTGCAAGAAAAACATCCTTATCGTTGAAGCCGGAATGATTCAATTGAACATAGGAAGGGAAAAATCAGCCGGGAAATTTCTTTCATATTAGCGGACAAGGTGCCAGGTGAATGCGTACCCGCATTCAATGCGCTTCAATACAAACAACGTTGGACTCTCGAAGCTCTTTTCTTGTTTTCAGCCTTATACGGCTGAAAAAATTCTGCCCAGAAAAAGTAATCTTCATGACAGAAGATTAGATCCTTCAGAGATACCCCAAAGACATATAAGGATCAATGTGCCTGAGTATGTCAAAGCCATGTTCCCATTAAGCGATGTTCTGTGCACAGACTGGTCAAATCTCCCAGGGGAAGGGGAACTGAGTTTCTGAATATTGTTGAAGACACCACGTTTCAAGAAAGATTACCACAAATGTTTTTTATCTCTAAAGCTGAGGATTTAGCATCTGGAAACCATAAAGTACACAGCGGAACACCGCTGAAGAACAGCCATAGTCCTACCGGACAGCCTCGGTGACCTCTCCGCGGTTAGAGGCAATAAGGACTCGATGATTACAACTATCAAACAACGCTTGATGGATTTTAATAAAAAGAGTACGGATATGTTCCATAGCAACAATCAGTACAACTACCAACTCGACTTCCTTGCCAAAGGTGCTGCCAGCTCAGGCGCTGAAAATGCACTGATCACCGTCATAATCTCACATATAACTATATATGCAAGAGAAAAAGGCAAAAAGAGTACGACATGGCAAACACACTACAAGGAAAAGTTTAAGCAAGCATTCAATCCACAATATCTCCCAGGAACATCAATGGGTCGAGGAACCTTCCGACTGAATCACAATTGTTTGACATGCCACTTTATAAACTCGACATAAAAAATAGTCCTGCGTGTGAGGGTGACCAGGAAACCGTGGCCGACCAGGACCATGTTCTGGTATCCTGTGCTCACCTCCAAAAAGAGAGACCCCTTGTATTTAGCTGTTGTGAGAAGTGGCCTGTTATTGCTTACTAAAAATAACTGATTTTCAGCAATATAAATAAACCCCGAATAAGAGACGCTACTTATAGCTCCATTGTGGCAATAAGTTTGTTATCTAATTACTGGGTAGGTAAGGTGTTCTAGTGGATGTCCTGGTGAGACGGCGGTTCTATGCCGTACGGCGTTGGGTTCTGGGTTCTCTAAACGCTGAGCCTCGAATATTGGGAGGGACGTGAACTTTTCAATGGCTTCTTTTAAATTATGTGAGTGGTTTTTATCCACGTCCCTTTGATATGACCGTTGAAAGAATGAGGGATACACTCCCATAAAAGTCCAGCGACTGGTATCCGCCACAATGCCGGCGCAGGTGTGTCGGTGTTTTGCCCTTAAAATATGTGGCATACGTGACTCTCAAGGGAAAAAAAAAACAATTTCAATCTAATTTTTTGTTTTACTAAGTCAAAAAATTTAGACATCGTTTTGCCAATCGCCTTAGGAACAGTAAAAATACTTTGGCTATTTAAATTTTTTTAGTATGGTATTAAGCAATTGCTGTGCAATATTTGAAGGTATCAACTGATTTGTTCTACCCTGTAGAATACGAAAATAATACACAGGTTTATATATAAGAAATATAAGAAAACATAATACACAGTTTGAATTAAATGAGATTAGATATACAAAAAAATAAGAAGGAATCATTTTGCTCACAATCTCTTCTTAATTTTGAGGAAAAATTATGCGAATTTTCCTGTTAAAGCAAACACCTAATTGAAAAATTTTCCTCCCTTTCCGACCAAGCCTGGCCTAGAGATTTACTAAAAAGTGACAATAAGGACATGAGTTAGTGAAAAACGGAAAAACTCTTACAATTAAAAAATTAGTGTCTGTCTACTTATGGAGCAGTGGGTAGTTGCGCCACTCTTTATAGCTCGCTTATACTGTTTTGTTAATTTTTCATTAAATACTAGTTATCCCAAAAAAGGTAGAAGCAATACGCGTTGATTAATTATTAATTGATTATTATTGAGTTATTGATTAATTACGTTCATATTTATAAACAATCTCATTAAAGAAAAACACCTTCAAATGTGTCCTTCTTGTGATTCTGATTGAGTCTATTATCCTTGATCCGTACTTGATTGAGTATGATTGTTAGGAACGTATTTATATTTGCACTTGTAATGATTTTTCGCAAACTAGGTCACATGGTGCATTTAATAATTTGGCACACTGTGGCATTTTCTAACCAATTTTGATTAAAAAAATATCGCTCTCGAATCTCTCGAGTAATTCGTCCATCACCAAACCGATCGAAAATATTTAAATTTATGAAATATTTCCCCAGTTCTTATAGATCCAAAATAAAATATATGGAATACTATTTGCAAAAGTGATCTCATTCAGTCGCCGCGGAATTGGGGTTATAAACAGTGTGAGTCGCAGGCCATTCCTCCAGTCTCACGTCATATTTGGTGTGCTATGGGGCAGGCTGTTTTTATGTTTTTATGCCTCGTTATCGGTTTACGTATTATTATTTCAGAATCATTTTGAATGAACTACAGATCCAGACACATTCGTATTGTTCAAAATCTAATTTTGGAGTTTTTTAAAGCAGTTAGAGTTTATTGTTGGATAGCAGGTTAGACAGTGTAAATAAATATATAACTTATCAAACGGACAAATAAAGTTTAATGCACCTATAAAAGTATAACAGCGTTTTCTTGTACAACAGGTTTTGGAGAATTAGACTGGGGTGGGTCGAAAAAGAACGATTTTTTTTAGAATATAATTCAAACAAGCAGATCGTCAATGTACCTAATTAAGCATGTTACTTAAAATTATAAAACAGTAAATCTCCGATTATGGACTCTTCTAAGATGGACTAGGAGGACACCTTCGTTTACAGGACAGTTTCAGAAGCACCAGCATGGAAGATTTATTTTCTATGTATTTAAGGGGACCTCTAAATAAAAGACTTCGTGCCGTCCCACAGCCTGTAACAGGAAAGAAAACCTCTGCGCAGGAAATTATTTTAATTGTAACAAGGCTGCGGTCCGACAACAGTTGACTTTAAAAGAAAGAGAAAAAATATTTGATTCTTACGAAAGCTTAGTAAAACGCTAATAGGGAAAATTTGAAAGTATCGTAAAATCATTGAAAATGTACATCTAAATCTACTCATAGCTTGTAGTAGTATCTGTACATAGACATACACAGACAGCTATGTGTTATCAGATGATAAAGATCTCTCTGTAGAGGACATCTATCAAAATAGGACAAAAAGGGCGTCACCAAGACAGTCCATTATTAATAGCTTTCTCTGTAAATAAAATATGTGATGAGGTGATTTATTTTTTGTCGTGTCTATGTACAGATTTTAATATTATGCCTTCCTAATAAAGTTGATGTGACTCATCAAGCTATCTAAAATTCAAAAGGTGAACCATTTTTGAAGAAGATCAAAACAAACATTTTCTTAAGAATGATTTTTATTTTTTACAAATCAGATCAATTTAATAGTGCTTTTAAAGGAAACATGTGGTACCGTCAGTTAGACTTTATTAAGTTCCTACGAGGAAACGGGGCCGATGCAGATCGGGATAGATTAAAATTCAAATTATCCATTAAATCATGTCTCACCCTGTTTGACAGGCTGTATGTGGGAAGAAAGGAGGGGCACGGACCTTGCGCCCTCAGTGAAAACTTATTGGCCAGTCCTTAACATTTAAACAACCACCGGTCACTTCTCGATAAGCACGTGAAAGTCAACCGAGAGCAGCCATGACGAGACTTGCTCTGACATTGTAATCCTTACTGGAACTAGGTTGTTAGGGCGGGCCGGATCGTTCGATCCGAAGAATATTTGTTATTCTATGATTTTTTCACCCATAAAACCGCAAAGCTGACATTTTCTTATCGTAGTTACAATCAAAAGCCAACGATTAAATTCGATTTGACATTATTAAACATATTTCGAATATTAAAACGAGCAGGTTTTATCTTACAGATGATCTCTTAATTGGTATCAACCGAACTTTCAACGCTCAATTAAGCATTATTTAAAAATTGACTATAAGCCCAAAGTAATATTTTGTATAACTCTCTCGCGTAATGTTAAACAAATGACACTTTTTTACAACTCCTCTGAATCGTATTCAAATTGAACGTTACTACAACTATTAAAAGCAAAAAAATAATTATTAGTACTAAAATACTACCTGGAATTCGACAATAATCTGGAGAGAGAGAGAGAGAGAGAGAGAGAGAGAGGGAGGGAGAGAGTGAAGGAAGAGAGAAAGAGAAAGCAAAAGAAATAAAAATAATGTCACTCAGGTGGAAAATGACTGAAAATGAGAGAGATATTAAAGAATAGAGATGTAAAATGTTACAAAAATACGCCCTTGTAAAGTTGTAAAAACATTTTTTTGGTGGTAAATTAGGGAAACAATTAAGATTAGTTTTAATCACTCTTTATAGTCCTCCAAAAAATATTTTTATATCAAATAAAAAGTAAATATTTTCAATTGGAATAGTTGGTAATTTGTTTGACGGGATCCGGTTTTTTAATTAAAAATTCATCAATTCTTCAAATTGAATGTTTATGCCACCATTGGAAAGCAGTATGTTCATTATTAATACTGCAATATTACCTAGGATGACAAAATAAGTAGGATCATATTAAACTGCTTAGATATATACGAAGTTACAAAAACAAAAAGGAAGCTAGAAAAATAGCCCAATTAAATTTTTTGTATTAACAATTCGATTGAAGCAGTTTTAAGCCTTCAAATACGAATTTTTATACGTTTATACGTATAAGCTGAATTAGCCATTTTTCTCTCATGCCCGGTGTTCCACTTAAAAATTCAAAACTCTTCTGGATTCCATCCAAATTCAATGAATTAAACAAATGCTACAAATCCTATGAAATCAATGTGATTATGTTAATTACTGTTCATAAGTGTTCACTTAATTTAATAATGAATTTAAAGTAGAAGATAAAGTATTCAAATTGAAAAATTATGGAAAAATAAAAAAAGGCAAAAACAGTAACAAATCGGATACCCGAAGTGGATATGAAAGGAAAAATAGTAGAGTAGGGAAATTAATAATCTTGCATAATATTAATTGTTGAACTGTTTAATTACTACTGGACTCCAATTGGAGTTTTGTCCTTTTTGCAGAGAATATCCCTAGAGTTAAGTTTGCGGGACATATTTACAATATTATATAAAGATTCTATATAGCCGAAGGTCGTGGGTTCGAATCCCGCTCGTGACAGTAATTTTTCATCTCAGCCTTAGAGCTTTTCACCTTAGATAAATATAATAATTAATTGAAATTATACACAGAGTTATACGAAGTTGACTGAGTTTTGTATTACTCTAATTAATTCGTTTTGTATGTATATATTTTTTTTTTTTGCCGATAGAAAGCACACGAACGGCTGCAAAGATTTCATTGTTTCTCCATTAATTACAGGCAAAAGCAACTCAGAGAGTAAAAACGTTGATGAAGTCTGTAAAGATCAAATTCACTGTGCACAAACAAATGTTAAATACGAAATTTTTGTTTACGGATAAAACCGAATGAAGGAAATACTGGTTGTTAATATACTTAGGACACTGGCTTCTCCCAGCGTTTTAATACAACGATCAGATATTGATTATACCCGAAACGTAACAGACAAGTTCAGATTGAACGATTGGAAAAGGGCAAATTCGCTGAATTGAATTAAATCCCGGCCGATAATGAAACTGGAACATCGGGATATTGGATAAACGCCGAGGGGGCGCGATTTCATTAATTAACACTCCAAACAATCTGGTACATGTGCTCTGGCAATCGTTCACGCCTTTCTGGTCTAATGAAGTCGTCGATGTTGAAAATTCGGAGAAATCCGAAGCACTGGACTATTTACCCCGCCCCTTTTTCCTATATTTGTATTACCTGACGACCCATTGAATAAACGAGAAGACATTTCGTCGCATTGACTCGTATGAAAAATGGTCAAAATAATTAAAATGAATAGACCTTCCTGTTATTTTACCTTGATTTTTAAATCACACGCGATTATAAGATACGTTGATTGGATTGACCGCTAGAAAAAATCAATAAAATTCTTCGTCATTTCATTTACAACCTTCATAAATTTATTAGTAAAAAACTCTTTGTTTATTATTTAACAGTAGAGAACTTTAAATTAGCTTTCACCCACGCCAACAATTTACACATGAAATCGAAAACAACAAAACAATACCATTTTTAGGGGGCGTCGGTGGCCGCAGCGGTTAGGCACTGCGCTCATCACTGTAAGGTAAAGATCCCGGGTTCGAATCCAGCGGCCCTGCATTCGAACCCGACATACTTATAAATAGTTTTTATTTATTTTTTTTTTCAAAAACACCGGCACCCTGAGGTGAATTTTTTTTTTTAGAGTAATAAAACAACCAGTTGGCACATTAATCACAGATTGGTATCAAAAACCAAGAAACACAGATCGCTACCTCAACGCTATCCTATTCATACAATAATAAACACGGCCAAAGGGTTACTTTTTTTACAGAATTATTACCCTAAGCCATGAATGATTTCACCAAAAGAACATAAAGTTACACAAACAGATCATCCATAACAATCACTATCCTAAACACATAATCAACAACTACAACTCAACACTAACCCCATCCACTATTACTAACAATACTACATCAAATCTATCAAATACAAACAAACCAACATACATTTCCATGCCATTAATTCACGGCCTATCACACAAATTAAACACATTTCTTTCTTCCGATAACTTAAAAATAGCTTTCAAAAATTATAAAACAATTCAAACACTTTTTTCCAAAATTAAAGATCCCACACCAATAACAAATAAATCTGACGTAATCTACAAAATTTTTTAAACTGTCCGGCAACTTACATCGGTCTTATATCCCAATATCTGGACAAGAGAGAAAAGCAACATATCTATGATTGCAAAAACCCAAGCAAAATCCTAAAGCACTCGCTACCCACCATTTTGAACACAAACACAATTTCGACTTCAACAATCCAAAATATTATACACAGAATAAAACAAACATAAACGTAACTTTTTAGAAATGGTTCACATCAACCGAGATAAACACAGCGTCAATTACAGTACAGACACATGTAAACTCAGTCGCAGCTACGCCAATATCATTAATCAGATTCAATATCGATAATTTACATATAATCATCACATTACGCAAAACATATAATATAACATATAAGACATTCATCACATTCCGAACATCAAACATTTGTACATAGTCTAATTTTTCAACAATTCAGCTTTCCTTTTCCTAATTATCCCCGTCTATATTATCCTGAAAGGATAATGTGGCCGAACCATTAACAATGTTTTTCCCATCGTCGGCTCTTTTCACCTCAAAAAAGCCGACTCCTTATACAAAAATGTCTTTCTTTACCGACTTCCTTCGCCACCCCTTCAAAACGTATATAAACATAAAACAGCAATATCTCACTGGCATTCTCAACATGACACGGAAGAATGGCACAATTAAGCAGAAAACAAACACTTTGAGCCCTGAAGATGATCTCAATAAAGATTGAAACGTTGCCACGATAAAGAAAATGTTTTTCTGAAACCTACATCACACCAGATCGCATCTAACGATTTCCGAATAATCATCGACTAACGGTCACTAATCACCACACAAAGTAGAAAATATTGAATCTCTATTTTTAACTTGATCAATTCTATTCCACAGACAGAAACATACAAAAGCACACTTTCATAAAAGTAGATTTTTTTATCAGTATCGATATAATACAACAAAAATATTATCAATATAAGATAATATAGTTTTTATATATTGAATCTCCCACTCTCTCTCCTTTCTCTCTCTTTCTTTTTCTCTTTCTCTCTCGCTCTTTTCCCTCTGCTCTCTCTCTCCCTTTTTTTCTCTTTCTCTCTTTCAATCTCTCACACTCTCTCTCTCTCTCTCTCTCTCTCTCTCTAACTCTACCTCTCTATCTATCTATCTATCTATCTATCTATAACACTATCTCTCTCTTACTTATTAATACTGTTTTTGACAAATATTACAAATAGATTATCTAAACAATTGTAATCATCATTGTCTTTCGTAATTTGATTTGTCTAACGCCTCGGATTATGTTTTTCAGTCTAAATAATAACGTGTGGTGTTTAGTGACCGTGGATTAATGAATATTTGGTGATCGTGAGAACAAACCAGACCACATTTGACTATCTCCAAATATTTACTAAATAACATAACAATAACAATAATCAATAAATTCGACCTGTTCTATTGCAAGTTCTGAAACAACGTCATGAATAGACCGAGAAGGCGAGCTAAGGCTGGGGAGATTTTATTTATTCAAAAAGCACTTGTCCTTTTTGACGACCCTAATCGTCCAGAGAATAGGTCTTAACTGACCTTCCTGTAACCCTAACATTCCCTGATCTCTCCGAAAATACAGCTTTTAGCAGCTGAGTCAGTTTCCTATCTTAAATAGATCAAAGGCTCAATCTCATCCGTTTTTTTCTCTTGAAAAGTCGCATCGAAATATCTCGTTTGATAAGGTGGAGAATTTTGCAAATTAATTCTACAACTTTTTAATATTCTTCGTAATTCTTACGAGGTTAGTCCATCAAGAGGTTTATCTCACAAACAAATTTTGTCTTTTTAATAAGACGTTTATTGAATTAAACGGATAATAAAACCGGAGGAATAATCTCTACATTATTACAGATGTTTTAATATTTGCAAACGTTTTATGACGAACGCGTTTTTCCAAGATACATAGTGATTCCTTATTTATTTTTAATCCAATACATTATCAAGCATGAGTATACAATTTCGCTTATAATGTTTAGAATTAAATTGCTAGATATCCCACCGTGGGCATTACCTACTACCACAATTATCGAAGATCTGGCCTTGTTGAACAAAAGAGAAACACCTTCTCTGATGATCAAGGCAGAATTCTTGCGAATTTTAAATAACTATCCCAATTATAAAGTTTTTTATACCGATGGGTCTAAAAATGAAATTGGTGTAGGGTGTGGGATATTTGCTGATGAGNACCTTAGCCGTTAAAACGCCCTTAAAAATTAATAATAATAATAATAATAATGTTTAGAACTAAAATTAAAAAATATCTGGTTTTTGTTACATGCGATATTTACGGATAACTGTCGGACTTAAAATACCAATTTGACCATGGCCAACTTAAGTATAACGTCGTATAACGATCCACTCGGACACTAATTTCCCATCTCAACCCCACCTTTTAAATTTTCCCTCCTTTTTGCCATTTTTCATGGAAGTTAGTGTCCGTGTGGATCGAGGTCACGATAGCTCAACTGGTAGAGCAGCGGCATATCAAGCCGAAGATCGTGGGTTCGAATCCCGCTCGTGCCATTGACTTTTTTATCTCAACTAAAAACCTTAATTGTAATATATTAATTGGTCAAGCGGACCACGAAATTAGTGAATTTCTAAATTAAAATTTATAAAAATAACAAAATCAAAATTCTAATGTAACTATGATTTAAAATTAATTGTAATTGCAACAATCGACAAGAAATGCCAGTTAGAATTATATATATTTCATAATGGCCAGTGGTAATTAGCCATGGGCTTACGTGCCTTTTGAATTAATTAAACTTAATAGGTAATAAAACAAATTGCGCTTTAAAAAGATTTAGTATCGTTGTGCCATCCATACATTGCAATTAATACATTTTTTTTCATTTACAAACAGGGGGCCTACATACTTGGGATCACCGATTTTAATGAAACTTTTGTTGATGATATTACGTCGAAAAATATTAGACACCTATTCGAAACTTCTTTACTGACAGATCCAAGAAGGTCCTTTCATAAGGATAAGAAGATAATAAGCAAGATCAAATCATTATCAACTACACGTAATTGCACAAACGTTTTGTCCGCAAATAAATTAGAACCGGAGAAATATAATAAAACGTTTGAGTATGGTTTTTTTAACTTGTCCTTATTTTTCTCACATATATGCATTAAACTAAACACTGACAAAGCCTGAAATAAAATATGCTTTCCAACGGTTGGAAAAGCGTTGAATTTGTATACAATCCAAAATACAACTCAAAAATTACAAACCAAAAAAAAACCTTTTTTTAAGTGGGATCCCAGTTACCTAATGCTTTCTTATTTCATGGCCATAAGAGTGCTTAAAACGAATCCAAATTGTTCTATGCAAAAAGATTTTTTTTTAGCCTACTTTACATGTTTTACGTTTTTGTAACTTTTTATATATCTAATCTCGTTAATACGATCCTGCTTATTATTTTCCCATCCAAAGTATTATGGTGGTAATATTAACAAATATTCTGCTTTCCAATGTTTTTTTCCTGTTTCCTCACTGGAGGACGTGGATAAAAACCATGTACATAAAAAAACCTAAAATGGAAAAATCCAATCCTCGAGGGACAAGGGCTAACGCGCCCTGCATCCCTCCCGTCCGCCACGCCGGCCGCGTGGAGTGATGAGTGCTGACGGGTGCACCAGGCTATATATCGGATCTATTTTGCTTTTATATACGGAATATATATTTGGTACGGCTGACAAAAAGGCCGTCACAATGGGCGGAGCTTTCTTGCGGAGCCAGTAGTTGCTAGTTTGATCCAACTGTGCCAGGAAGGCAATTTTGGGCATATTTATACTATCTGTCTGCTGTAATTTAATTATCATATTCGTTGCCAACTTTTTAATTCTAACCTTTATTGGGGGCTCTGCAGCTTCGGCATGTATAACAATTGTAGGAGAGCTTTTCAGGCAACCCAATATTCTTCTTACGCATTTATTTGTGAATATTTGTAGCTTATTAATTTGGGTGTCTGCGGATTGGCAAGAAAAAAAAAAAAAAACACCCCCGAAATCCAAAACCGACCTGATGGTGGACCTGTAGAATATAAGACCCACAGATGCGTCTGCCCCCTATCGAGTGCCTGAAAAACTTCGGAGTGTGTTATACAGTTTCTCACCTTTTTCTAAAAGCGACTTTATGTGTTCTGACCAATTTAGATTAGAATTAACGAAAAGACCTAGCAATTTAACGTATGGTTGTATAAACATTTAATTTGGACAGAATTTAGAGAGGTTATGAATTATTAAGAGTACCATTGAACATACTCAACCGAACAAAATTACACCCGGTTGATCGAACCAAAAAATTTATATTTTTTGTTTTCTATCAAATGCTTAGTTAAAGGTTTTAAAGGGTGCCAACAATTAAACTGAAATTCTAGTTCTGAAGGATACCTTCTAATATCTCCCGAATGTATGAGTTTCTGATATTTTTTAGAACAGAAACAACAGTCAAAATGTGTGAAAAGAATACTTTACGTAGGAAAAACCAGGGGGGCGTCGGTGGCCGCATCGGTTTAGGCGTTTACACGGCGCTCATCACTGTAAAGTACAAGTCCCGGGTTCGAATCATGCGGCCCTGCATTCGAACCCGACATACCTACAGATGAGCTTTTTTTTCAAAAACACCGGCACCCAGAGAGTTTATATGACTTCTGCTGTTGCAAACTTGTTAAAAAAAGAAAAAAAATTATAACCAGGTCGCGTCAAAGCACAACGCATACTAAAAGTCTAATAATATCACCAGTTTCTACATGGAAAATTAATTCCACTAATGGTGAATTAAATCACGGTATAGGTCTTAATAAAAATAATATTATATGATTAAAAACGATTTGGTTTGTCTGTTTGAATATGTGAAGTAGTGAATATCTTTATGTATTCATTAATTAACTAATAACCTTTTTATTATTAATAATTATTAATATGTTTTCTATAATTTAGTCGCAAAATAATACGTTTTAACGATCAAGGCAGTACAGAGAAAAAAAAATATTTAATGTACCACAATTTTTTTAAACTATTGTGTCTGATATTAAATATACAAATACTTTATTAAAAGGTTTCTACTACTATTATTTTCCTTATATAAAAAAATTTTAAAGTAAAATACTTACTGCCAAGGAAGGCCGCCGGCTATCCCTTGCCGCAGCCGGTCTCTCAAAGACCTCTGTCTCGCCGGTCCAACCCAGTTCTCCATTTCTGGTCCCACATCTAGAAAAAAAAAGTATTTTAAAGAGTAAAAAATACCGTGTAAATTTGGTCATTACAGGTTAAATTCGTTACACTCGGAACGGTAGTTGGTTCTCTGAGTTTGATTTAGAGAAAATCTGATTACTTACAACTCTTTCGTATGTTTTTAATATTTGGATAAATTATAGTCTGTGAGAATAGTAATTAACCAGTTTTTCGTTTGTTAATTATTTACGCTGATTTATTCTCCTCAGCTAAGAACCCACGTTGGTTGAGTTAGAACTTTTAGCCCCCTGTATTCCAGGGATTTACGCATTCTCCTGAGACTATCAAATTTAAACGTAAAAAGACCACGTTTGTCATTGCTCATGGAATCGGTAAAAATCTTAGACCCAAACCCAAAGGAACTTTATAAAATAAGGCACGTAACACGGCGCCTGATATTACTTTCCCCGTTAAACCGGTATAACCGTTCTGTCCTGATGGATTAGCCTTCTCGAGGTGCCGTTTTTCAGCCAATGAAATTATTGGGAAAAGGGAGATAAAAGCTTTACCGCACCTCCAGGTGTTTTATTCCGAGCTTTTATCCCACACAATTGTAAATATAGTCTGACCGACAATGTACAACTTAAAACTTCTAAAAATGACAAAGCTGTTATAAGCCTATTTGAATATACCTAAATAAACTTCAATCGATATTATGGGTATTTGTTTTTAACGTGACTTCGAAATTCTCTCTTCGGGGGCGACGGTGGCCGCAACGGTTTAGGCTCATCACTGTAAGGTGAAGGTCCCGGGTTCGAATCCAGCAGCCCTGCATTCGAACCCGATATACATACAAATGTTGTTGTTTTTTTTTGTTTTTTTCAAAAATACCGGCTCCCCAAGGGTTGATATAACCTCTGCTGTTGCGAACCCTCCTAAAAAATAAAAAAAATTCTCTTCTAAAAGTTGTTGTCGGTTCACGATCATTGGTTTATTATAATTGATACTGACAGCAATTTAAAAAAAAGGAAGGCTAGAAAGAAAGGTAGGAAATTAATAGGATTGGGAGGATCGATAGAACAAACGTGAAAAAGTATCATAAAAAAATCCCTAAAAACTAAAGTGGCAAAGGACATTAGGTGTGAAACAAGGTACATTGGACACAATTATACACACAAAAAAATGCTGATTAATGTATACAAATAAATATTTAAAAAGGGAAGAAATAGAGGGAGCTATAAAACGGTAGAAAGTTACTGAATGGAACCAGACATTTAATAAAATAAATGTATAAATGTATTAAGGAATAGATAAATAGTAACAAAATTAGAAGAAGGCACACAGAAAGAACGATAGAAAGTTAATGGATGGATAAATAAATTTATCAATATACGCAAAGATAAGTAAACAGTTATAAATAAGTTGTCAGATATGTACTTGTATACAGTAAGAATACATAAAGATACAGATAA
Source organism: Cimex lectularius (assembly GCF_000648675.2). NCBI lineage: Eukaryota > Metazoa > Arthropoda > Insecta > Hemiptera > Cimicidae > Cimex > Cimex lectularius. Next base: position 301,097 of record NW_019392722.1, read on the forward strand.
AAATGAATTTGCGTTGGGTAAAAAATAATATGAAAGTGTATTATTATTATCCAGGAAGTCCATTGTTATTAATTAGTAATAACACAAAAAATAACTAACTGTTAAGTCTATATATTGTTGCCTGGGCAATCATTTTAAATCTATAAGACTCGTGGGCAATCATGCGGCATCAAAGGCACCTTGGACATCCGATCTAAAGAATGGAACCTCGGGGAATGTAAAACAATAATACCTTCATGGATAGATCCGGTTGAAAACATACAAAAATTAAAATACAAACTGAGTCAGATGATTCATTCCTATGCACAAGTTCTTTTACCGTCAGCTTTGTACGAATTTCTCTTCGTCCGGCCTGAGTTAATTGTAAGGGTGCATTTTTTTTCTGTTTACAAAGCATTCTGCAGTACGAAGCTCCACACTTCGAATATCCGGCACAAAAGGATCTTTGTCCTATTAGACATTATGAAATTAATTAGCCCCAACGTACTTCTGCCCCGCCAACTTCAGAAAGCTTAAAACAAATTGTGGGATAAATGTACAATGTATGCAATGTTCGTAGATAGATATATGTATTTGCCTACATGGATCGCTTATAAAACTGAACCATGCCCTATTCAATGATGGACGAATTTAACCCATTATGCTTGACAAAATATATTAAATTTAAAAATATTCCCCTTAAATTCACTAATTTCGTGGTCCGCTTGACCAATTAATACATTAAAATTAATTAAGGTTTTTAGTTGAGATGCAAAAACTTAATTAATTGTAAAATATTCCCCTTGTTTTTCAATTTTGATATATGCCGTTAAAACTTAGGCATTACTAGCAATGCTAAAACATTTACCGGTCAATAAACAATGCTTTCATTAAGGCTACATTAACTAAGTTTTAGCAACAAAAGGATTTTAGCACTAGTCAACATGCGAATCTATTTATGAAGGTTCAATGATGCGAGTGAAACGAAGGAAGTTTAATTTGGAATGCATTAAATTCAGTAATAAAAACAAGAATTTTATACCAGTATAATTGAAGTTTTTCTCAGTAAAACTATTTAAACGCAGTTTTAGACCTAAAACTGTCCATAATAAACAACCTAATAGAAACAGACGTATATAGAAAACCCACAACTACAGACACTATGATACCAGCGGATTCTTCCCACCCATGGTCCCAAAAGGCTGCCGGTTTCATTTGGCTCATAGACCGGATGTTAAAACTTCCGCTACACCTGATAACTATAAAAAAGAATTAAAAACTATTAAAACCTTAGGATTAAACAACGGGTATCAAGAAATATTTATTGATAGGTTGCTAGTTAAAAGAATAAAAAAATTAACTTTAAACGAATCAACAATAGGACTCAGCCACCCCACCACAAATGAATCATTAGGTTTCCGTTGATTGCCATACATTGGTGAATTATCGGAAAAAGTTTGTAAAATTTTTAAACAAGAAGGTTTTAGAATAGCATTTAGAAGTACGGGTTCACTTAAAAACATCCTCTCAAAACCTAAAGACAAGGTAGACAACTTGGCAAAAAGTGGGGTTTACCAACTCAATTGTAATGATTGTGATATTAAATATATAGGACAAAGCGGTAGAGAAATAAAAACAAGAATAAAAGAACACTTGCCTAAATCGAGCAAATTTTCGGAATTTATGGACCATCTAAAAGAAACANTACTGTGAGTAGGAACTGTCTTTTTAAAAAGGATTGAACACCACACTCACTCCATCATTTATCATTTCTATTTAAACGCTTTATGCAAGATAACATAAATTTTCAGTATCTCCAAAGTCATTTAATCAACTATTGATCAGTACATAAATAATCCATCTTAAATTTAAATAAGTTATTAACTATTTCTAAACTAAAACTTAAAAAAAACTATTTCTAATTAGTACAAGTATGAACACACACTTGCAATAATAAAAGTTATGGCTTCAGCAATATTAATTGGCCCAAAGGCGCTAAGGCCGGGACGGTACAACCTCGGGGCATAACCATTGCCCATAAAACCGTCCCTCTGTCGCTAAAAATGCAATAAAAGTATCATTAAAAAAAGTGGAAGCGTCGATGGGCAGGATCAGCAGAGAGACTCACGCGTATCACGAGCAATGTGGACGGTGGCCTTCAGAGGACCTGACGTAGAAGAGTCATCTTCGCACGATTAAGAATGGGCCTGCGAGGTTGACACACGTTGGATTACTTTTGAGTCAAATCCCGCGTATGTGTCCAGTAAGCAGAAAAAGGTTGCTCGATGTGTCCCGCATGAGTGCAATTCATTTGCTCCATATAGAGTAGGCGGGAAAACGAAAATGCCATCCGATATGAGAATTATGCTAAAGCACAGCAGCGACTATCTGGTCCCCTGTTTCGCGTCTTGGAATTAACAGGATTGTATTGTATATAATAATGATAGTTTTGGCGTGAACGTGTAATGTAAGAAGGTCGATTGCGGAATATTGATTACCCCATCGACCTACAGTTAGGTTAGTTACATAATGGGAGTAAAGGCTGATGGAGGAATATCGAGTATTCCACCACCCTAATTGAGTGAATGGTATGAAAATAGGAAAGAATGTTTTTAAGAATGAGTGAGAGTGTGAATGGGTTTAGAACGGAACTGATTGCGTTAGGTGCTGAAATGACCTGGCTCTTGGCAGCACCCTGAGCCCAATCTCGGTGGGTGGACGGATAAAATTTAGGTCTGACCCCGGATTGCCAACACCCGGGGTAGGTGATTCTCGAGTCCTGCCGGTGATTTACTGTAAATTACAAAAGCTGGTGTTGTCGGTGGACTTCAGAAGTGATAGGCTCAACTCTGTACACTTTATTTACATGCATATGCAGATATCAGCTTATATAAATCAGTAATCAGTAATCAATGAATTTGCTCAAAATCACCAGAAATATTTTTTTTAAGTCCTGGTGAAGGAGACGTATTTACTGAAAAAAGACGTAAAATCTTGTTTGTGTTTTTTTTAAATTAACACTATTTCTGATTTGTATATAAATTTATTATATTAATGCTGATATCAATCAAATCAAAATAATTTGCTATATATGGAGTTTACCGTACACAGGATTGACAAACTGACAACTGATGATACGTTCGGTTTTGATAATTACTGTTCGCATTGTTTAAAAATCCGGTTGTTTTTATTGTTATTAAAAAGAAATATTCAGCGCGAGTTTAATAAAAATGTCCTAATAAATATTTGGCTAAGTTGCCGTTTTGCACATATAAAACTTCGAAGCTGCACATCAAGTTAGAAGAGGGCATTATTTCCCAGGAGAGAAGGAAGACTTCTGTACGTTAGTTTTCTCTCTTTCTGCCTAGCTTAGCGGATAAATTTTGTTTTGATTTATTTTTTCAGGAACTTCTTTTAAATATGTAAAAATTTAATATGTATATCATTCTAATCAGAAGAGTTAACGAGGGCATTTGGTTTGGTCTAGTTTTAATTAACGGTTAATTTAGTTTTATAGAGGCGATAAAACGTAACGGCGGACTTTAACAGAGTCCGCGTCGGTGCGTTCAAGTTTGCTGGAATGAGTACGAGAATAAAATAACAAGAGTCCTGCGCCAAATTGGAATTGAATGGGTTTGAATTTTTTCTTTTCCTTTCGAGCTTCAATAATGGAAGTCCGTGCTTTCCACGGGCCAATCCGGCCAGAATGGCCGCTGCCAGGTCGTATCATTTCATCGCTGTAATCCTCGCGGGACTGGCAATCCTTATCTCTCCCTTTGGGATAAAACCTTTCTCGTTGCTTCTATTTTCGGGCCTGTAGGTCACGAGGTAAACTACATGCCTATTGGATTTGAGGTCGTGTTGATAATCTTTTAAAAATAGCTGAACTTCCCTCATCCATCTATGACAATCGAAAAAGCCCTCTTTCGTAAAGACTGTCCATCTTTACTGGAACATATTCAGCATATTCCGCCGTATGCTGAATAAGATTTGATGGTTCATTACGAGATTTTGAGTAGTTATGAAATACATGTAATGTCATGTTTGTGTTCAATGACTGACTATTCGATGACATGCATTTAATGTATGTTTGTATTTTATTCCTATCACCACACATTTCTATATAGAACGAAGGAATGACACCCTTCAATTAAGGGTGACACATCGAGCCTCTATAAAATTCTTCTATATGCTGGTCAAATAAGTGAGCTTTGACCAAAAAGTAAGTGTCCTGGCATGGCCTATACGTAAGAGGGTGAGGGTGATGATTCTTTTATGATTCAGATCCTACCAGGGCCAACCATCGACGGTGCTCTTAATACGTAGGAACTATTCTTCTCCTTTTTAACTTTCTCTATTTTATATATCGACATCCGTACAATAAACGTATAATTCTTTGCCGATCTGACCCCCTAACTTCTTTTTAATAATGTGTTTATGGCATTTTTAAGGTCAGATGTTCGAAGTAGGCAGATCTGGATGTTGGGACGTCCCGGCCTTAACCGCCTCGACCGCCTTTTATCACAGCATTTTCCAAGACAGATGAGGTAATATGCGTTTTTAAGAGCAAAACAAGATAATAAATTGCTAGTTAAATTTTAAACAATTACAAAATTATTTTATTTATTTTGCTGAATTTTTTTTTAAACCATCAATATTAAATTTTTTAAAATTAAAACTCATGAATTTCTAATATTGACTAATTTAGTTTACATTAAAACAAGGATCTTGTTTGTAATATAACGTTCAAAATACTTATAGTTTAAAATAAATAACAAAATACAAGTGCCCTAGTTTTTTTGTCTTTGAGTGTACATAATAATGAATTCTAGGTTGAATTAATAATAAAACCTTTTTACATTCTCCGGATGAAACTAGCCTCTAAATATTTACATAACGCAGCACATTCTCTGCCATTTATAAAATCACGAAGTTCACGTGCTTCAGTTAATCTTTCTTTGTTAAAATAGTTAAACCTGTATGGTGTGCAAATAAGATTTTACAAGCTTCAAATTTCACAAAGGGCCTCGTCTACCCTTGTAAATTAAAACTCTTTTAACTAAACTTAGCAACTCACGCTTGGCTTTTATCGTACACTTAACATTTTTTAATAACCATAAATTTTGAATTATTGTTTTAGTTCAATTATTTGGTTTTAATAATGTCTTAAGCTCGTTTTTTTTTTTCAAATCGTTTTCCACTTTTATAATAAATTATATTTTTAATACACACTGTACAACGTTTTGCTGTATATTTTGTTGCACTATATTTTCTGAGATCTAATTAGTATTGTTAAACTATCTAATTCATCATGTCAAACTAAATTGAAACATATATAATATATTATTTTACTTCTCCAGTTTTTAATTGTTTTGGCTAGTTGTTACATGACAATTTAATTATCTTTTATTGAAATAGTGAAAATGAAAAAATGGGAGAAATTACAATTAATGAAGGTTTTTAGTTGAGATAAAAAAGTCAATGGCACGAGCGGGATTCGAACCCACGATCTTCGGCTTGATACGCCGCTGCTCTACCACTTGAGCTATCGTGACCTCGATCCACTCGGACACCAACTTCCTATCTCAACCCCACCTTTGAGTTTTCCCTCCTTTTTGCCATTTTTCAAATGTCAGTGTTTGTTATTTCAACTAAAAACCTTAATTAATTGAAATATATTAATTGGTCAAGCTGACCACGAAATTAGTGAATTTAATGAGATAAATGTTCATTTTTCAGTCAACAATAAAGCATTTACATAAACCATCTTTTCATCATAAAGTCATAGCTAAAGGTTTGTATTTGAAAAAATGCAATGAATCATTCATTTAAATTGATGAATCTACATTCATTAAAAAGCTCAAAGTTAGGTAAATTATTATTAATACAAAAAAGGTGAATAATTTAAGTGAGCTCTTTGATTGTTAAAAGAGGAAGCCAGCTAAAGAAAGGTTTTCTGAAAACGCTAGCATACAATAAATTATATTTCCCCCCTTTCACAGAATCGTCGTCTCAATCAGGTATTCATTAAGACATTCCCTTGAAAGATTTTTTTTTAAATTAATTCCAAAAGAAACCCCTTTAGAAAACAATTATTAATTTATTGCAAGATCGCGGACAATCGATGGACTAATGGAAAACGCGGTCAGTTCACAATTTTCAACGGCCCGACGCGCAATCTCTCTTCATGTAAAAGGTGGTCCTTCTTCGACAATTTTCCAATCGGCGATTTTATTTATTTCTATGCCCCATTGTTGCTCTTCGGGTTGACCGTACGCCTGAAATGAAAAACCCTCACCCGCACAATATTTTCAATTTACAGCGCCGTATATTTGATAAGTCCGTTCCGCGAAAAATTAAAAAAAAAAAAGAGGGTACACTTTATATCATCAATGAACAATTTTTTCACTTTTATTTAGGTAAAAGTTAGTTTGTAAATTTCTCCAGCCATGTTATGATCAAATTTTTGAAATATCTTTTCTTTACCCTATAACCAGCACTTTATGTACCTCAGGACTCGTCAATTGTAGATAAAATTACATAAATACAAATAAAAACAGAAATAAGATAAAACATGATAGTCTAGTTAGCAATGTAGTTATTGGGGGTAAAACCTTCCATTTACGTTAATAAATTGCATTCAGACAATAAATCCATTCACGCTACCCCTGAGTACTTAAAATTCCTCGGGGTGATTGGGGCTAATATCTTTCATTCACGCTAATAAATTACGTACACAAACCACCCGCCGTTTACAATACCCAACAGTACTGGATATTCCTCTGCTTAATTGGGGATAATCCCCTCCATTCACGCTTATAAATTTTAAATGAAAAATGGCAAAAAGGAGGGAAAATTCAAAAAGTGGGGTTGAGATGGGAAGTTGGTGTCCGAGTGGATCGAGGTCACGATAGCTCAAATGGTACAGCATCGGCGTATCTAGCCGAAAATCGTGGGTTCGAATCCCGCTCGTGACACTGACTTTTTTATCTCAACTAAAAACCTTAATTAATTGAAACTTGTATTCACACACCACAATACATCCACACTACACAAGAGGCCTTGATATTTCTCGTAGTAATTTGGGATAAGCGCCTCTACTCGCGCTAATAAATTGCAGTCACAAACCGAACTTCGTTCACTCCACGCCTGGGTGCTCGATATTCCTTGAAGCAATTGAGAATAAGCTCCTCCATTCATTCTACTAAATTATAATCAGACACCACAATGCGTTCTCTACATTACTCGGGATGATTGGGTTACCTCAAGGAAAAGAAAATGAGTATAATCAATTCTTTTCTGTATAAAATAATACACCTTAAACTGACGTTATCAACAAAAAATACAAAATAAGCAACATAAAGCTAAGGCTCTGCTTACATATAATCACAGTCAATAAACTAGACATACACAAAATCTAACCGTCACAAAAACAAAGTTGTACCAACTAATAAATCTTTTTAACCAATTAATAAAGTATAAAACTAAATACAACTAACACAATTGGAAAAAACCTTAGACATCGTCAAACAATAACATGGGTATATGGAGAAATATTTACCAGCACATGAAGGAATAAAGACAGATACAAAAAAAAATATGAAGTTTATAAATTTGCATCTGAACATCTTCATAAAAAATTATTATCCTTTTACAATTTTATATTTAACGCCGATAAAGTTCAACTCTTTTTGGGAAGATCAATTATTTTCACTTTAGACAAGCAGGGAAAATTGAATGCTGTAACTACTGTGTTATTTCATATATTAATGCATTTTCGAATATATTTTTTTCAAACCTCTTTCTCGATTCCCTTAATGAGTTCGGAAAAGAAAAATGACAGCATCTTCACCCTAAAATATTATTTTACCTACATTATTTTATTTATCGTGTTTATTTTAAATAAATAAAAAAGTTTATGGTTTCTTTCTTGATTTCAAGTCTGCCTTTGATTGTTCTGATAGGTTATACAAGAGCTCAATTTTTGAGTAAAAACCGTCTCATTATTAAATTATTATTTTCATACATCTGCTGTTAAAGTTAGTAAATGGATTTCTACATATTGTGAGGTAGTTTTGGTGTTAGACAGGGTTGTACCCTGAGCCCGCTATTGTTCTCTCTCTCTCTCTATTTCTAGCCGATCTCCTTGAAAGTATCGAATATGAATGCAATAATTCTCCAAATGACCTAACACAATTAGTCTATTATTTATACACGAAAGATTTAAACTGTAGTTCAGAATTAACGAAAGACTGACCTAAACTAACATCAAGGTCGATCAACCCGCTGAAAATCATGTCATTATTAATTTTACAATTTTATTTCTTTTGAGTATTTGTATTTTTTCAATTACTAATCTTTTTATGTAATGTTTTGGTAGAAATGAAAACGTTAGTGTCACGAGCGGGATTCGAACCCACGACCTTCGGCTAAATACGCCGCTGCTCTACCACGTAACTTCGATCCACTCGGACACCAACTCCCCATCTCAACCTACAACCTTTCTAATTTTCCCTCTTTTTGCCATTTTTCACATGTCGTGAATCAGGATTCGATTCTCGGCTATATATGAAGTGGCCTTTTAGTTAAGATATACTTCGTTTTACTTATTAAATCCATTATATTTAGTGGTCTATTGATCAAATTACTTCTTTCAATTACTAATCTTTTTATGTAAGGTTTTGGTTGAAATGAAAAAGTTAGGGTCACGAGTGGATCGAAGTCACAATAGTTCATGCGGTAGAGCAGCGGCGTATTTAGCCGAAGGTCGTGGGTTCGAATCCCGCTCGTGACCCTAACTTTTTCATTTCAACCAAAACCTTACATAAAAAGATTAAGTAATTGAAAGAAGTAATTTGGTCAATAGACCACTAAATACAAGGGATTTGTATTTTTTTAATACTTTTTATTGCCGAGGATCCATGCATTGAAGGTAATAGAAAAATAAACGCCCCTCTCTAACGATCAGTTCAATGAATAGTTTACTTGTAAAATCGTTCTTAAAGGAATGAAGATGAACAATTACAATTGGCGAAAAAATTCGCTGTTGTGAAATCCTTTTCTCGATAAACGAGACGACCGTATACTGCGTCTTGATAAAACTTTTATCTTATCTGGTCCGCCCATTCTTGCTATTAGTCTCTACTCAGACCCGTTTCAGCTCAATGTAAGGAATTTTCTTTGTATGTAACATAGTTCGTCGGGGAGTTATATAGTAAAATCTGTCGTGTAAATGTTTACTGATAAATCTTCATTTTCTGTCAAAATCGTTGCTGTTGCTGTAGACAGAAATTGAAAATATCATTATACATTTACCTAACTTTCTCAGATTTATTGACAATCTTGATATTTGAAGTTTAAATTAATTTTTACTGTACGACTTAACGGTAAACTACGTTGAATATGAACGATGTAGGGAAAACGGGGAATTTCTAGTCAACTTTGCTCAACTACCGTGAAACTTGGAAGAACGGATATGAATGTGATTTGTTTTGATGGGAGTCGTATCGAGCTGTTTGCGAGGTGCTCCACATCGATAACAAAACTTCAACAGATTATACGATCCCATGGCGGCAGAGAGTTGGGACAACAGGTCTGGGAACGGCCCTGGGTAGAAAAACAAAAAACAGAAAAACATATAGGAGGAAACGCTTGTAGCCAATTTGCCACGAGTCGATAAATCCATAGTTTTCTTGACCGAGTATTTCATTCCATTCCTACAAATTATGAAATTGATATCGATCCAGACCATGCGCTGTTTGTACCGTGTGCTTCAATTTCTCCAAATACTTACGACGATGTAAACCTTATCGATTTTACTGTAAGAGGGTATAAATCATTCAGCGATGCTAATGTATAGAAACGGAATCTAAAAACATCGACGTTAAGAACCAATTTTTTTATATCAGTCGTCCATTCCTCCATTCAAAGTGTTTAATTCCAGATTCAAAGCCAAGATACGAAGAAGCGCTAATCAATATTGATTGTATATATTGGGTTGTCCGGAAAATAATGCAGGATTTTGGTATTAAACAAAAAAAAAGAAACTAGTTACTTTAAAGCAATGTTCTTTAATCAAAATAATTTCCCATACTCTCAACACATTTCTCCCAACGTGTTGGTAACTTATTAATTCCGTCTGAGTAGAATTCAGAATTTTTAGAATTGATAAAGTCAATAAATGCATTTTCCAGTTCCGTTTGATTTTTGAATATTATGTGTTGTAAGTAGTGGTCCAGGTGTCTAAAAAAATGGTAGTCAGTAGGCGAGAGGTCCGGAGAGTAGGGTGGGTGAGGCAAAGTTTCATAGCCAAGCTCCAATAATTTTTGTGACGTTACACGTGACACATGTGGTCGAGCGTTGTCATGCAACAAAATGGGCCCTTTCCGATTGTCCAAAGAGGGCTTCATTACTGCCAATTTCTGATGCATGGTATTAATTTGGTTACAGTATGATTCAGCATTGATGGTTTCGCCAGGATTTAAGAAGCTGTAGTGTATTAAACCAAATGAAGCCCACCATACCGTAACCATTACCTTTTTTTGATGAGTTGGGGGCTTTGGAAAATGTATTGGAGCTTCTCCTTTGTCGAGCCACTGTCCAGAACGTCTAGTGTTATCGTAGAGAATCCACTTTTCGTCACATGTAACAATTCTGGCCAGAAATGGGTCATTTTTGTTTCGACAAAGAAGTGATGCACAAACATCAAAGCGCTGATTTTTTTGGCGATCGTTTAATGAGTGTGGAACCCAATTTTCGAGTTTTTTCACTTTTCCAATCGCCTTGAGGTGGTCAGCGACGGTCGTTTTACTGACTTTGAGTTGCTCTGCAAGTTCTCGAACAGTTGTTTTGGGGTTTTCTTCCACCACTGATCGCAGAACATCATCATTAAGAGAGGAAGGCCTTCCACGACCTTCTTCATCTTCAAGGCTGAAATCTCCCTCCCGAAATTTTTTAAACCACCTTTGCACAGTGCACTCATTAACACAACCCTCGCCCCAGACTTGGTTAATGTTTCTAGCCGTTTGGGCTCCGCTTCGGCCGAGTTTAAACTCGTAAAAGAAAATCGTACGAAATTCTCGCTTTGACATTATAAGGATGACTGAATTATTTCCAAGTAGCGGAATGCTACAGAGGTAAACAAACAATATCATTTGGAAGAGGATTAATAAGTGTTGACATTCATACAAATGAGTAATCCTGTAAACGTAAACAGAATATTTTATATAGATTTTTTTTAATGAAAACTTAAAATCCTGCATTATTTTCCGGACAACCCGATATCTATTGACATTCACCCCAAAATCAACATCCAATTAACCCATTTCTGATCTATCTATTCTAGGTATTACCTCAAATGCATTTGTGTTATAAAGTAATTTCAAATATTCAAATGCGTCCGTTTACAAACTGCTGTCTTTTTTTATTAACTTTTAATTACATAATAAATTCTAATATACAATGCAAACAAATAACAACAAATAATCAACGTCAATATAAGTCGGACCAGGATGAGATGTGATACCTTTACTTGAATATTTATTTAGAAAGCGTGAGATGCGGTCTGGTGTGATGTAGGTATCAGAAAAACATTTTCTTTATCGTGCCAACGTTTCAATCTTTAATGAGATCATCTTCAGGGCCTGAGATTTACAAACATTGTTTACATATAACAATTACATTTTGGATGTGGAAAAGTGAATTTATACAATGCAAAATATATTTTTTTTTATATATTCAGTCAAAGTATTTCTACTCCCTCAAAGTGTTTGTCTTCTGTGAATATATAAAAAAAATATATTTTGCATTGTATAAATTCTCTTTTCCACATCCAAAATGTAATTGTTATATGTAAACAATGTTTGTAAATCCCAGGCCCTGAAGATGATCTCAATAAAGATCGAAACGTTGGCACGATAAAGAAAATGTTTTTCTGATACCAACAACACACCAGACCGCATATCACGATTTCTAAATAAATATCGATTAACGGTCAGTAATCACCACACACACCTTTACTTGAAGTTTAGTCCTTACACATCATCAGCAGATTTGGTCTGTCGGCCGGTTCTCGACATTTCGCCATCTTCAATGGCGTTCCATCCAAACATGAAAATCAACTTAAAAAACTTAAGGCCAAATGAGTCACATAATGGCTTGAAAATGGTTAATTTATTTTTCATGCAATAATAAACCTCGAAAAGAGCACAATTAAGACAAATTAATACATAGAACAATAACTAAGATGGCGAGAAGCCGAAACGCTTCTGACAGACCAAGCAATGATTCGAGATTGATTTAAAAATCAGTTGTCAACAGAAATATCTGTTAGTTTTCGCGTACCCAAAGTACTAGAAGAGAAATGTACTGCTGGTTCAAAACGCAATTTTCATCAAGATGGACCACTATAATGGGTCAAATCCCCGCTGATAGAACTTATAGATAGATAAATTGAGTTATTTCTCGATAGGAATCCACTTAGTTCTACGGATAAGGATGTTCACCACCTCTTTCCGAGGCATGCTTTTTGAAGTGCCCTCAGAATTTTTAAACAACAAATAAATACAGTCTACCGACCATGCGCATAGACTGTACTGTACTACACTAAACTGTACAGAACAGAATACAAAGAACCTCCGTGATTTGTCCCAATTGCAAATATAATTTATTTCTATCACAATATCTCTAGTGGTTAGGTCCACCTCGCTTAGATCATACTGGCCAACATATAAGTTTTTGCATTTCTGAATGATTTTTTTTTTTTTTGTAATATATTGTATTCATATTCTATACGTCAAGATAGCTCAAATGGATAGAACAACGGCGTATTGAGCCGAAGATCGTGCGTTCGAATCCCGCTCATGACATCAATGTTTCATCTCAACCAAAAACCTTACATAAAATGAATAATTAATATGTCAATTATGACCACTAAGCAAATATGGATTATACAAATGGCGGACCATCTAAGGAGGGAAACAATCAAGATCACACCGTCAGGTTCAAAATTCGATATTGAGTGTTCGCCAACGTTATAATTGAAGTACAGTTAACTTCAGTTTAAAAAATCCGATTTAAATTAAAACTCGCTCGTAATGTTCACAAACACATACAATTTAACACAAGCAAAAATTGTTCGGAAAATCGGCGAAATATCACCGAAATAACGCATTTTTCACAGAAGCGAAGTGAACCTATCGAACGTACTCAAGAAAGATAATTTCGGTTGTCATCCCGGAAGTATAAAATTAGTAGAATAGTAGATTTTAATTATACGCAACCGAATGCAGACCGCAGGTTCACAAAGAAATATAGTATAGGTATATTTTTCCATTTAGTGAAATTTTACGTTATTAACAGAACTCATATTGATAATTGAAATTGTCACTTTACTGGGTGTACTTGCGCTGGTTGATGTTTCACTTAAACCTTTTCCAGCTTCACGCTATCTTCAGTGAGATACATACTAACAACGAGCACCAACTTTCACTTACATATTTTTCCTTAAGAATTAATTTTGCCTGCGTTATTGATTTCGTTGGTTTAACAAGCCATTTGAATACCATTGACTTATTTTCTCATGATCTATAGTATCTAAAATGTCTATATTTATCTTTAGTTTTTTAGTTACTGGCAATAGCGCCATTTCTAACAAACTTTTTAAATCTCAATCAATCCTGCATCGGTATTAATATATTGGAGTGAGAGAATTTAAAAAATTATTTTTTATTTCCAAGTTTTATACACTGACTGATAATAATGCAATTTAATAGTGCTTCCAACTTCTGTATTATTTATTATGGATAATGAAAATTGAAAAATGGGAAAAAGGAGGGAAAATTCAAAAGGTGGGGGTTGAGATGGGAAGTTCGTGTCTGAGAGGATCGAAGTCACGATAGCTCAAAAGGTAGAGCAACGGCGTTTCTAGCCGAAGGTCGTGCGTTCGAATCCCGCTCGTGACACTGACTTTTTATCTCAACCAAGACCTTACATAAAGATTACTTAATTGAAAAAAGTTATTTGGTCAATCGGACCACGAACTCTAATGGATAATCTTATGACCTTAAACATCAGTTCTTCAGGGAGGAGTTGGATTTTCCACGGATCTGTACGAAGGATAACTGGATCATCGGTTCAATATTTATTCTTTGCTATTCCTTCTCAAAATATACAGTTTAAGGCAAATTCCTCGGATAAATTTAGACGCGTATAATTGGCTCTTCTGATGCCTGGTAACAAAATAGAGATTCATAGTACAAATAAATCCAGCCAATTAAGAGACATAATTTCTAATCATTATTTTACCATTCGCTTATGTTGAGAGTGTTTTAAAATACGCGCACCGTATAATTGTTCGTCATTGGGAATGAAGGAAGTCAAATCATGCCAACGTAAACGAGCCATTTTTTAAAACAAACCCCTGATTAAGAACAAACAATTAGTGGCGATATTTTTAAAACTGGGGCGACCTTGAAACCCGGAAAAATTCCAACACGCAAAGAAATTAAGTGGAAATAATCGGTTCAGTGTCGCCTGACTATCTCGAACCGTGAAACTTACCGGTCCGACTTAAGTTCCTTTAACGTCGAGTTGGCGTGTCGACGATTAATCGATTCTTCGGACGTGCAGTTGAACGGAGCGACACCTACAAGTAATAGTGCCTACGCAAATTGAACGACATGAATACTAAGAGGGACTCCAGCAGAGTAGATTACTATGATCAATCCAGTTGGATTAACCCTTATCCGGTCTTAAATTGGATTTTGATATAATAAACTTACTGTCAACGGGGTTGGAATAAAATTCCAAAGGCTATAAATGCTTCGACTACGTCTACTATACAAAGTTCTGCATGTTTAAACGTTACAAGAACTTTTTTAACTTTTTTTATGAAATTACCAATCCTAACAAAATTGACTAGGTTCAAAAGAAAAGAAAAAAGAAAGAGAATACACAATACTGACAACTTATTTCCTTCAACTTAATTACTTTCCTGCTCTAAAAAGGACAAGTATAATGTGACAATAATTAAATTTGAAGATGATATTGAAACCATGTAATTTAATATATTATTATTACATATATATATTTTATATATTCAAACAAAACGAGAACAAGTTTTCTATACCAAAGGGTTTTCTGTAAATATTGCACTGGGACTAGCTTAGATAGAATCTGCATTATACACGGTGTAACTTTTTAAGTCCCACTGGTTTTCTCAAAACCTCAACCTAGAAAAAAATTTAACATATTTTTCTTAGCATAGGCTCTATTATCCAACACTACAAATTTTTCAGGTTTTTGAGAATTTATTTTCAAAAAGTTGAAAACAACCATTTATATTAAAATGGTAGAATATTTGAAAACAAAAATTTCGTCTTTTAACTTTAAAAAAAATTGAAAAACTATAATTATGGCAATGTTTTAATCTAGCGCTTATAGTAAAAAAAATGCGTTATTAATTTTTTTTTCTAAGTTGAATATTTTTTGAGAAAACCAAAGGAGAATAGTAAGTCGAAACCCTGTGTAACGTTTTTATGAACGATTTTTTATCATAATGATTTTACTATATGATTTTATGTTTATTTTATTAAGATCATTTTACGATATTTTCGCTATTTTTCATCAAATCGAATTGACGTGAACGATCTGTAAATGAAAATGGAAGTTACCATTTAAAAAAAAAACTTTCATATTTCAATTTTATTAACACGTTTAAAAAAATGTAATTTTTGCAATGCTTTAAAGTAGAACGAATGCTTTAAAATACGGATTAATTTTTTGTTCTCGGTTGAGCAGTTTTTGGAAAAACCAAGGGATACACTTAGGAAATTGAAACCCTTTGTATAAAACGTTTTTATTATTGATTTATTTATTTTATTATTTATTGTAATGATTTTGTTATAGGATTTTATATTTTTTTTAATAAGATGATTTTGTGAAATATTTTCGACAATTTTCATAAAATCTAATTGACTCAATGAATCCGCAATTGAAAATGTAGTCTAAACATTAAAAAAAATTTAACTTTTTTAAGAAATTGAAAAAACTGTAACTATTGCAATTTTTTAAAGTAGAGCTTAGGCTAAAAAAAATACGGTTTATATTTTTTTTCAGGTTCTGTAGTTTTTGAGAATAAAGGGGGACTATTAAGTTGTAACTAGATTTTTAAACAACTGTAATTATTTCAACATTTTAAAATAGAGCTTATGGTAAAAAAAAGTACTGTTTAATTTATTTTATTGTGTAGTTTTTGATAAAACTAGGATGAAAATAATGAGTTAACACCCTGTATATCGTATTAATAGACGCTAAAGATAATATGTGTAATTGCATTATCTGATTAATATTTTAGTCCAGCATAAGTAATAAAACATAAATATGCTCACGGTTTTTATCATGTAAAAATATGATCGTTTATTAATTGTTTCTAATGAAATAAGACTATAAAATAACCACAGGAAAATTGCAACGACGGTCGAATTTTTTTATATCTACATCGATTTTTGTTATCTCGTACTTGACTTATGTCAAGAGACACGTTGATAACGAGTTTTCAGTCTGTTTCTACCCATAAAACGAGAACGAGGATTATCACATTACGGAGTAAGTCGGTTTGCGTAATTGCACCAATTTTATTTTCCAATCCCGCATCCAGGAAATAACGTTTGTGAATTAAAATCGTAAAGCGTACACGTTCAACGTATGCACACGATGGCAATTATTAGAGGAAAATTCTGATTTCCGAGGTGAAAATTCACAGTGGGATAGGTTGTCGTGATGTGAGGTTACCGCGGTTTTAAAATCCTTGAAACCGATTTGTAAAAATGAACCTAAGAAAACTAAGGTCAGATTTTACCAAATTAATTTTAATATATAGTATTACATATATTGCGATATAGGATGTTTTCCGGATTATTGTTTAATTTTGAGAATAATCGACCGATAACATCTACAAGTGAATTTCGAACACTCGAATTTTGTAATCTCCAAATATGTTCCAGTCTCGCAAGATATCGAAAAATGCTATTAAATCGTAAACTGTACAGTGTTGAGCATGCAACGAAAAAAACTTGGAATGCTTCAATATTTTTATTATTTGAAGGGTTGTTATATAAAATTTCATCATATCATTTGAAAAATTTTCCGCCTTGAAAAAAGAAACATTCTTGCAATGCCAAACCTGGATTCGTTTGTTACATTTTTCCCTCTGAACAATTTTGCTTAAAAGAACCGGCATACAGAGGAATAACTTCACATTTCCATATAATACATTTAAATATATCAACTCGAAAATATATAATTTAAAAAATATGATATTATATATATNATATATATTCAAAAATATGATAACACCTATCAATCCCGATATTTTTTTTACTTGCTCACCTTAACTAACGTTTTGTTTATATCTATAGTAATATTATTCTTTACCTGGAAGTTAAAAATACATAGCATAGACGACAGTTTTATATTATTTTGACTCTTGACTTGAAAGAGTCAAACCGTATAAAGAGTCTTTCTTCCTTAGAACACAGAGAGGACAGAGAGAGGCTAAGATTTGCAATGAAAACATCAATTGTAGACTGTAGAGAAATGGAAAAAAGTATTCACAGGTGGGAGAAAAGTGGCCCTTAACAGTCCAGATGATGATGGGCAGGCTTCATGTGAAAAAAGTTATATTTCGAAAAGGGTCTAACATCCTCTAGGGCAGCATTTTTTGGGAGACATGTACAGAATTCCTGCCAATCAAGTCGTATCAATAAAGAGGATCACGTGTTTTATGCCTGGCATAAAATCATAGTTGCGCATGATAATGCTTCGCCACGTAAGGTGTTGCTGATAGACCACATCTATCCAATCCTTTGGGTCCGGGCGGACACGTTTGGTAAAATTCAAAAGAAAGATTAGGTCAACGGATCAACCGATTAACCTAGAAACTTTGTGACTAATTTTACAACACTGTTAAAACTTTCACTCTGCACAATGTTAATTTTTTTCTTTTTAGACCGGTCTGTTTTAAATTTGCATGCAAAAAACCTCTTACATAAGTTTGATAAAGATAATTCATAATGAGGCCACATTAGTGATCAACTCTTTAATGTTTAGTTATTCAGATATCGTGAGATGCGGTCGGGAGTGATGTAGGTTTCAGAAAAACATTTTCTTTATCGTGCCAACGTTTCAATCTTTTATTGAGATCATCTTCAGGGCTCAAAGTGTTTGTCTTCTGTGTAATTGTGCCATCCTTGTGTG